>NW_021620970.1:6932269-7110771 GCF_004785775.1 Grammomys surdaster
TCCCGTGGGGTGCACCCCACAACACCTGTGCCGGTGTGGTGGGGGGGGGGGGGGAGGGAGGGAGGGAGGGAGGGAGAGAATATTTAAAGAAATAAAATAAAATTTACAAAGGATTCTAGTTGTCAGAACATCTTTGACCACTTGGGAAGGAAAAACAAAGATGCTAAATGTCTTGGTTGGGTTTTTGTCAACTTAGTAAACGCCTCCATCAGACTGCCTATAGGTAAGACTGTAGGGCATGTTCTTCATGATGATTATTGCGGAAGGGCCCAGCCCACTGTGATTGGTGCCACCCCTGGCAGGTGGTCCTAGGGTGTTCCAGAGAGCAAACTGAGGAAGGAGGTGAGAGGTGAGCCAGTAACCAACATTCCCCCATGGCTTTTGCTTCAGTGTTTGTCTGCAGGCTCCTGCCCTGACTTACCTCAGTGATATAGAGCGTGACCCCGAGAGTTGTTAGATGAAAACAAAAAACCCTTTCCTCCCCAAGCTGCTTTTTATCATAGTGTTTCATCCCAGCAACAGAAACCCTAAGGCAGAAATTGGACAGACCAGACCCATGTTTTTAGGAAAGTTGTGAAAATTCTGGGCTAGAAAATTGAGTGTTCAGAACTTAATAATTAGTAAACTATTGTGGGAACATAGAAGACAATGCTGAAAGGAGTGCAGAGGATGGAAGTGAGGCCTGGCTTGTCAAGCTCCAGAGACAAGTCTTGACTCTCTTGAAGGCTCTATCAGGACCATTTAATAGTATTTTAAATTAAGAATCTGGGTTCTGCCTAGGCATGGTGGCACAAATCTTCAATCCCAGCACTTGGGAAGCAAGAGGATCTCCGTGAGTTCCAGGCCAGCCTAGTCTATGGTCTACCTCTAAGGTCTACATAGTGAGTTCCCAACAGCCAGAGCTATGTAAAGAAACCGCTTTAAAAACAAAAAAAAAAAAATCTGGGGCTAAAGATAATTAAGAAGTGACCAGCACAGGGACTGTAGAAATGACAGAGTGATTAAAAGTATCCTACTGCTGCTCTTTAAGAGGAACTAAGTTCAATTCCCAGTACCCACGTGAGGCAGGTCACAACAGCCCGTAACTCCATGGGGATATAAAACCTTTGGCTTCTCCAAGTACCTGCATTCACATATACACAACCAGACACAGTCACACACATTTACACAACTAGACAGTCACACACATACAAAATAAAAACAAATAAATCTTTGCTGGGCAGTGGTGGCACATACCTTTAATCCCAAGGCAGAGGCACTGCAAGTTCCAGGACTGCCATGGTTACACAGAGAAACCCTATCTTGAAAAACAAAAATAAAAACAAGAAAAAAAAAGGGTAGGGGAGGGAATGGGACCAACATCACTGAGGCAAAAATCTGGGAAATGTTTCCTCAGATCAGCACACAGAGGTTGTTATAGTTCAGAGGGCCAAGGCTGTATTTCATACTAGTGTATTTCATACTTGGCATTGTGTACGAGTCTCCCAGTGGTAAAAGTTCTGAATGTATGAAGGGGTCATGGAGTACAAGCACTGGAAGAGGCCAAGAAAGGTTTATGCTAAGGGTGGGATGCAGCTGCAGTTGGAGCAGAAGCCCCAGGACTGAAGTGGTCTTGGAGTGAAGCTGAGGCTCTGGCACCATGTGGCTGGTCAAAGTCCCTGAAGAGAGTAAGGTTGAAGGTGTAGCATAAATCCCAGCAGCTTGGGGACACCAGTACCAGTCAGTGGCAGATGTGGGGTGGAGCGGGCCTGAGCCTTAAAGACAAGGTTTCAGTGTTGTACAGGGCAAAGCCAGAAAAGTGGAGTTACCAAGCCCTTTGGAGTGCAGAAGATCTTAAGTCCCCAGTGTCTGACTCTGACTTTATACTGCTAGACTTTGGTTTTGCTTTGACTGTGACTGCGCCCTGGTTTGTCTCTCTTTGAGTAAAAAAATATATAACTTATACACAGTTGAAAGACTTTGGGCTTTTAGAGACGTGTAAAGATACAATAACAATCTATAGAAGTTATTGTGTACTGTGTAAAGTTTATCCTTGTTATTCAAATTCTGATTTTCGCTGCTCTCATATCTTGTTTCAATCTGGGACAAGGCATTGTAATGCTACATCAACAATCTCCTGTCTCAAGTCTGGGTAAACAATGCTCTGCCTTGTCAATCAATAAAAGCTGATCACCCAATAGGTGGGCAGAATACAGACTAGAGCAGGACTTCCAACAGCCAGCAGAGGGATAGAGGAGAGGAAAAGACTGCACCACGAGGAGGAGAAAGAAAAGCATTCATACAATTTCAGCTAAAGAATGGAAGGCCCTAAATGCAAGTATTATGGGGATTTTAGCCACATTAGTTTAAGAGATGAAAGGAGATCAAATGACTGCCTATGTATTGAGGTAAAGCTCTAAATAAATCTTGGTCTCTCAGTCGTTACTGAGGAACTAGCTAGGATTAAAACAAAACAGCCCCTATGTTAATATTTACTACAGTTATATAAAAATTACAATTTACGCTCATAGGAGAGAGCTGACTCTTAAGTTGTCCTTTGACCTCCATGTGTGCATGTACGCCCACAAAGACAGGCAGATGCAGACACATACATTAAATAAAGTTTAGTAAAAAGCCTCAGCAAAAGGTGTTAGCCACCTGCCTGTAGTTCCAGCATAGAAAGAGACAAAGACATTCAATCCCATCAACAAGCTAGCTGTGGGTTCGGTTGAAAGACCCTGCCTTGATGAAATCAGGTGGAGAATCAGTAAGAAAAACTCCCAACTTCAACCCCAGGCCTCTCTACTCATAAGCATGCATATGCATGTGCATAAGCATATGTGACTTAGGCGCCCATACATACATGGTAACACTCACACACAAAGTTTTTTTTTTTTTTTTTTTTTTTGGTTTTTCGAGACAGGGTTTCTCTGTGTAGCCCTGGCTGTCCTGGAACTCACTCTGTAGACCAGGCTGGCCTCGAACTCAGAAATCCAGCTGCCTCTGCCTCCCAAGTGCTGGGATTAAAGGCGTGCACCACCACCGCCCGGCCACAAAATACTTTTTTAAAGGATAAAATCTTTAGGAATTAACCAAGGATACAAAAGATTTGCACCTTCACTGGTGAATGAAATTATGAAATTACAGAGGATATAAACACTTTGTGTCCATGAAACCCAATTTTAATAGTTAAAAATATCAACACCACCCAAAGTGATCTACAATTATGTTTTATGTACTTTATGTACATACAATTTACAACTTTTTTGCTTCTTTCTTTAAGGGGCTGTCTCACTATTATAACCCAGCCTGGTCTAGAACTCTATCTAACCAGTTTGTCTGGCCTCAGACTCACAGGGTATTCTAATTAAAGGTGTACATCAGCATGTCCAACCTTGTATATCATCATCATCATCATCATCATCATTATTATTATTGAGACAGGTTTTCTCTGTGTAATGGGATGTTGGCTATCCTGGAACTTGCTCTGTAGCCATGTTGGCCTTCAACTCACAGAGATCTGACTGTCTCTGCCTCTCAAGGGCTGGGACTAACGGTGAGCACCACCAATACCCGGCCTAAAGGGGGGAGGAGGGCAGTTACTCCCTGAGCCCCATGATGAATTCCAGGATTCCTGAAGCTAAGTACTAAGACCTGTCTCTACAAGCTAAAAGTAGGGGAAGAGCACCCTACAGTGGAATGTGTGGTTGGGTCAATGAAGGTAGGACTTCCCAGTTCTTTTTACCTAGAGTGCTGAGGTTTGAGTCCAAAGCAAGGCAAGTACTCCAATGAAATGCTGTCCCCAACAGAAAAACAATGTTGAGCACCCTGATCTAAAAAAGTAGAAAGGTAAGCCAGGCATAGTAGGGCATGCCTTTAATCCCAGCACTGAGTTTGAAGCCAGCCTGGTTCACACAGTTCCAGGGCAGACAGAAGCACAAAGAGAAAGACCTGTCTCAAATGAACAATGTAGAAAGGGAAGTAGTTAACACATTACCAAAGCAAAAATGTATAAACTTGTTTTTCATCTATCCAATTTTATTTAATAACTCAGCATAACCCAACCTTGTACCTGATTTTCAACATCTGGTACCATATTTTACATACCTCCTGAATTCATTCAACATTAAACATCTGACTGCCAAAGAACTAGTTAGTGTCTGCTGATGTTGGCGACAACCACTAGAGGTCACCAGCACAAAACTTTCCATATTGATTCAAGCAGGATCAGTCTACATGATTCCAAAGTACTTTGTTTCCCTTTCCAGTACCCTTTACTAAAACAAGATTCAGTTATAAATAATCTCAGAATATTCAGGCAAATCTCTCCCCCCTCCCTCTCTCTCTCTTCCCCTCCCTTTCTCCTCTTATACACACTGTATATGTGCATATATATTATGGATATCACTCAAGGGCTGAGAAAAATGGTTAAATGTTAAGAGAACTTGCCACAAAACTGTAAAAATTAAGAGTTTGGATCTAACACTCACGTTACAAGCTTGTACATGACTGTAATCCTAGCTTCAAGAAAAGCAGAGATAGGAGGGTTACTGGGACAAGAGGGTTCCTGGATTCCAGCCTGCCCGAGAAACCCAATTTCAGAAGAGACCTCTGGCTCAGAGGTCAAAAGAACAGTTGGAGACAGACGAGGGCAGCTACATACTCTCCTGGTCTCTGAGTGTGCACACACACAGGTACATCCACATACAATAAATAATCATGCAAAGGACTTGAAGCTTAGGATGGCTGTGGTGGTACATATCAGTAAGATATGCAGAAGAGGCGAAGGCATAGGACCACCGTGTTGAGGCCAAGCTGGGTTATACACACCTGATGTGTGTGTGTGTGTGTGTGCGTGTATGTGTGTGCGCGCGCGAGTGCGCACACAGAGAAATAGTTTAATTTGTAGATTCACCATGGAATTGATATTATTTTTACAAACCACACACAAATGATTCATTCCAAAAGTCAGTGTTCTGAGGTAGAACATACAAACCTTTGTATAATCTATCATGTTATAATAAAAGTCTGTGTCCACTCTGTGTAGCCTGTAGACCAGGCTGGCCTCAAACTCAGAGATCCAGCTGCTTCTTCCTCCCAAGTTCTGGGATGAAAAACATGCACCACCTCTGTCCAGCTACCATATTTGCTTTTAAACATGTGCTTCCAATCCATTTTTTTAAAAAAAGATCTATTCAAAATACAATTACTTGTTAGTCTAGAGTAAGGACCTATTGTTTGTAAACTGAGGAAAATTGTGTCTGGGAACATGTTCCCGTCAGTGTTTATAGATACGTAGGTGTAGATCAGTGATGGCATATATCCCATGAAACTAATGTTTCAGCTTAGTGAACGAAATTCTGAGTGTGAAGTAAGTGACACCGAGTGCTGTTTATTTTATTAAGTAGTGTAAAGGAACAGGGAAACTTTACTGTTTAGGGTTGTACGTGTACTCACAGAATGTGACTTACATCTTCTGTTATTGTCTGAACTCCTGTGGAGTCCATTTAATTTTGAAACTGCCTACATTCTCAATGGGAGATGCTGTACATAACTTTCAGTTTTTCAGTGTTTATTGAACAAGTTAAACGGTGGTAAAAGGGTTTTGATGAAATTTCTACATGGAAGTGACTGAAGTAAATTATAATACAGCTATCATTTTCAGAACATATTTCTGTAAGTAGCTCTACTTACATTTTTTTAAGAGAAAGAAACTTTCAATGTGGAAGATACATTCCCTCACCTTATTTGAGAATATTTACTGATATTTTGTATAGTATAAGAGATATTTATACATTCTATATTTATATCCAATTTACAGCTAAGCATACACTTTGGCAAGATCAAGATATTTCATTTTGATTGTTGTTCACGATTGCTAAAATTTCCAGAATCCAGTGTGAAAGTGGAAGGAAAAACCAAGCATGCATTTTAGTATTTTTGATAAATACCTCTGTATGTGGCATGAACATACACCAGTTTCTGATTATTTTTATGCTCATTTGTTTATTATTGGCTAAGATCAGACACTCATTAAGAGCTTGGCTGGTCTCAATTAGAGTGCTAACAGATATGTAGCAAATTACAGAAAAATATTGAAATTTAGGTTTGTCTTCAATTGCTGACCTATATTTGCATTTAAAAATAAGTTGGTCTTTTATAACCTAAATGTCTAGTACCAATTGATTATTTGTGTGATAATGAAAAAATAGTATAATGTATAATAGTTTCTTAAGGAGTGAGTTAAAATCATCTCATAATTTTTTATGTTGGAAATAAACTTTATAAAATAAAAAAAAAAAGTCTGTGTCCAATTCAAAGGGAGGGCACTCTATTTTTATCGTTTCAACAAAAATACATGAACAAAAAGCTTGTATTCAATAGCTTACAAATTTTCTATTAAAATATTTTCCAATTTTATTCATGAAAAGAGGGAAAAGAGAAACACTAAGGAAAAAAAAACATACGAAAACAAGTAAAACTTGATTTTTTTTTTCTCAGTTTGAGACAAGGTTTCTCTGTATTGCTCTGGCTGTCCTAAAACTCACTCTATAGACCAGGTTGGCCCCTAATTCAGAGATATGCCTGCTTCTGTCTTCCGAGTGCTGGAACTGTCACCACTCCCTAGCTTCAATATTATTTTTTAACCCTTCTATTTAAAACAAGGTTTAATGAATAATCGAATCAGTATCTCCCTCTGTGGCTCAGTGATTCAAACCAGAGTGCTCTTCTTGAGAATGCAAGTTCAGTTTCCAGAGCCCACGTTGGGCAGCAGGTCCTAAGGGAACCAAATTTTAGCATCCATGGATACCTGCACTCCTGTGCATGTAATTAAAAATGAAATAAAAATACCATTAGCTTCTAAATTTCCAACTTCATTTTACATGACCATAGTTGGTTGAAGAATGGATTTTCTTTCTCTTTTCAAGGCAGTTTCACTGCGGTAGTAGCCCTAGCTGGTCCGGAACAAGATAACAGAGTAAAAATACATTCATTCTTTTTGGGAATGGTATAATCTCATCTCTCAGGAGGCTAAGATGGAAGCATCCTGAGTTCAAGGCCAGCTTAGATTATATAAGACTATGTCTCCAACAAACAATAGTACACATAAGAGATGAAATTCAAACTGTAAAAAACGAGATTACAAATAATACTAATTCTACAATTCAAAATAATAGATGGGAGTCATTATTCTCTTTCTTAAAAGTCAAAGAAAACTTAATAATCAACAATTAAATTAACAATTAACCAAGGAAATTCCCAAATTATTACAAATCTTGATACCCTAAATGTGAGAAAATGGCATTCAGCTATGTAATAGAACTTTCACTATCAATGCTCGAATCCTTCCCCTAAGACCTTGAAACTAGGTGTGTTCTAGAAATTATAGACACATATTCCACATATAGTATTATCTAACATATTGTTTGATGCAAATTGTGGCATAGAGTAATAACCACCTGTAACATTTGTTAATATATATGGGTAAGTCTTTGTTAATATATATGGGTTTTATGCCTTACAAACAAACCTGTGAGCTGGGTGTATTTTCCCCACTTTCTTTACAAAAGAGTTCAAGGATGTACACTGTTAAAGGAGATTCTTTTGCTTTTCTCAAGAGAAACAATACAACCACTAAGACCTGACTACAACCACTAAGACCTGACTCTAGACAACCTTAGTTCAGAGTACACTCTATTACTTATGAAACAATAAAGTGTCTATGAATAGCAGGGAAAGAAAATCAGCTAGAGAAGTAAGAGTTGGCAATCTCGCGACATATTACAGTCACATCTAAAAGCCTACATTTAACTTCATTTTTGAATGAGACTATTTTTGAATTTTGTTTTACGGGTACGGGGTATGGGGACTATGCACATCATTGAGTATACATAAAGGTCAGTGGACAGCTTGTGGGGGACTTGGCTCTTTCCTTGACCATGTGGGCTGCATGTATACAACTCAGGTCATCAGCTTCAAAGCAAGCACCTTTTTCTTGCTAAGCTTTCTCGCCTATCCCGAATTAGAATTCTAATTCATTAGAATTAACTTTACAAGCTCCAAGTCAGTATAGCAAAACTAACTGAATTAGCAAGCAGAATAAAAAAACTTCCCAGCTCAATTTTAGACCAAAAATATTGCAATCCACTCCTTTTTTCATCATTACTTAAATTAGATAAATGCCACCAGAATGTAAGTTCAAATAAGGTATGAATTTTCTATCTTTTTTTCATTGATACAGTATTGATACAAAACATTGCTTGGCATACATGAAAATATTTTTAAAGATTTATTATTATATGTATAAGTATTTGTGTGCACATATGTATGGTGCAGCACTCAGAAGGTGGCCCTGGATCCCCTGAAGCAGCAGAGATACAGGTGACTCTGAGCTGCTCAGTGTGACTTAGAGTTCTCTGAAGAGCAGTAAGTGCTCTTTGACCATGTCTTTAGGTCCCATCTTGTTGTTGTTTTTATAAGACAAGATCTCAAAAGGCCAAGCTGACCTCAAACTTCTTATTGTGTCTCTATCTCTCAAGTGCTATGAGTAGAGATGTGTAGCAACACACCCAGTTTTATGTGGTATAGAGGATGGAACGGCCTTGGGGCTCCAATCACGCATGCTAAGCAAGCCACCACTCTATGAACTGAGTTACATCCTCAAGTGAACACCTTTTCTTTTGTTGAACAATGTTATACGTTACAGCTTTCTCAATTATAAATTATGGGAATAACCTTTTCTCAATTATAAAATACGGGAATACTCTAACATTTACAATTCACTTTTCTAAGGTTTTTTTCTTTTTTAGCTTTATGCATTTATTTTTATGTGTAAGGACCTTTGCCCAAGGATATCAGAAGAGGGTGTAAGATCTCCTAGAAATTAAACCTGAGTCCTCTGGAAAAGCAGCCAGCACTCTTAGCCACTGAGCTGTCTCCCCACGCCGACACGTACAATTCTTAACAATTTCAGCCTAGAAGTATTTATTTTGATATTTTACTTTAAAATATGGCAAAATTATTTTATATGATTAAAGGGGAATTCATTTTGCCCAAGTAAGTATGTTTCTAATTTCAGACTTTACTACTCTACTGCATTCAGAACACATATGACCGAAATTAAGAATGTATTTATTTGAAAATCTGAACATGAATAAAAGGAAAGAGCTGTAGGCTTTAGGAACCAGGTATACTACTTAAGATCTATGCTACGGTATAGTCAACATTTACTTATGTACTCTACTATTACATTTTCCAAGGGGGTTAAAAATCTCTATACTGAACCTTAAGGAAGTCAATGAAAGGGCTGGAGAGATGGCGCAGTGATTAAGAGCACTGAGTGCTCTTCCAGAGAACCTGAGTTCAATTCCCAGCAACCACATGGTGGCTCACAACATCTATAATGAGATCTGGTGCCCTCTTCTGGCGTGTCTGAAGACCGCTACAGTGTACCCATATAAATAAAATAAATAATAAATCTTTTTTAAAAAAAGAGAAAGTCAACGAAAAAGTGAACCGTTATGGTGTGCCCCTGTAATCAGAATGGATGACATGAAGACTGGCAGAAATTATAGGTCTGAGCTATATAGTACCAAGCCAGCCAGAGCTACAAACCCTGCAAACTACTTTCTCTCACTTGACACACAACCATCACAACTACAGGTATTTCAAGATACCCTAGGCTGTAATGTAAGTCTCTAAAATTCCATGACCTCTTCCCACAAGAATGGCCCAAGAAAAGGCTTAAATCTAATTATTTCCATAAAAAAGTATAAGAAATTAAAATTTACCAATTAATAAAGTCACTGTCTTAGTTACTTTTTAATTGCTGTGATAATACACCATGACCAAGGCAATGTATAAAACTGTGTGTTTAATTTGGGCTTATGTTTCAGAGGGTTAGACTACATAATGGAGCAAAGGAATGGCAGCAGCAATAGCTAGAAGCTTGTATTTTGATTCAAAAGTAGGGAAAGCACCAGCAGTCTTTTACAACCCGGAAGCCCAGCCCCGTGACACACCTCCTCCACCAAGGCCTCACCCCCTAATCCTTTCCACTTTTCCAGCTGGGGACCAAGTCTTCAAATACGGAAGCCTATGGACAGTTACTCTATTCAAACCGTAACAATCGCTTAATTCTTTTTGTGAGGAGTTGCTTTTAAATAACTCAGGAAGAAAATATTCAAATCACTAACCAGTAATTAATTTAATTTAAAACACTTAGAAATCTAAACTTTTATGGAGTAAAAGTCATAACTTTGACAGCTGAATTTGAACCAACCTTTCAAAAATTGACAGATACTTAACTTAATAATTTGAACAGCCATTTAGAAAAGTCCTATGAAGCTAGGAAGCAGAAACAGGCAGATCTCTGTGATTTGGAGGCCAGCCTGGTCTACAGAGTGAGTTCAAGGACACCCAAGGCTACACAGAGAAATCCTGTCTCAAAAAAAAAAAAAAGGCATGGAGTCTAACTCATAGAAAGCAACCTGTTCCAGTTCAAGTTACAGAGTATCATAAAACTTCTTCCTCCAGGACCCAGCCTGGCATTCTGGTATACATACTACCCACAAGCCAGACTGATCAACTTCAATTTGAAAGATGTTCTCATATTTAAGAACGGCATCCATAACAAGAGAAGAGACCCACACCTACCATCAAAAGCAACCTTCCTCATAGTAGTCCAAGGAATTCAGAGTACGGGTCAGAGGGAGAAAACAGCAACAGAATTGTAGCACATGAAACAAGAACACAGGATTTAGCCAGCGCTTGGAAGGTGAGAGGCAGGAGGTCTCCAAAGTCAGTCTCAGGACAGCCAGAACTATACAGAAACCCTGCCCCTTGTAACCAAGATTAGACAGACAGACAGACAGACAGACAGACAACCACGTGATTTACAAACAGATGGTAGATTCCAATTTACATTCCAATGCTGACATTTAGAATTGTGCTATACCATAATACCAATACTCAGAAAATATGAGAGCTTATCTGTGACATTACAATTCACAAGCATGGATTTGGAGCCATGAATACACACTTGTAATCTTAGAACCTGGGAGGTAGAGGCAGAAGAAATAAATTAGGTCAGTCTCAACTATATAGCAAGTTTAAGGCACTCAAGGGAAGGGAAGAAAAAAAAAAAGGAATCAACAGGGGAGGAGAATGGGGAAGGAGAAAGGTATAGTTTTCATCTCTTAAATCTTACTTTTAATACGGGTTTTTAAACCTTTTAACCTCTTCTTTAGCTCATACCCACTAGGGGGAGTGGAAAAGAAAGGTTATTAGGATATAGGGAAGTGGAACTGTTTAGAATTTTTTTTTTTTTTGAGCAAATCTCATCTGCATTTTCAGAAAATCAGCAGTTTAGTTCACAGGTCAGCATCAGCAGTTCAACCCACTCGTAAACACTTTACAGATATACCAGTAGTATAGTTTGGTAGTGTCAGGATAGCAAACACAAATCAGACCTAACAGAAACAGCCAGGCCTTAGCTGAATCAGCACAAGTCAGAAGAAGGGACCAGAACCACCAGAGACGTCAGGAGTTTTTTGGTATATTTTTCTCAACGAAGCGGAGATCAGTGAAGACAACCAAGAAGCCTTATAAAACTATATAAGCAAGCCAAGCCCCTCCCCCATCGCTGTCCTTGAGTCTTATTCATACTCCCTCCGATTATCACGTGTCCTCTATGGGTCTTGCCTCAGCACATGAGTCTGTATCAACTGACATCACTCTGCCAGTCAGCCCAAGTCCACTAAAGCTGTAGAAACTTCTCATCAAGTTTCCGAGTGCATTTCTTTCTATGGAGTCATGACAAATGGAGTTCAACAATGCATGTAAGACAAACTACACATGTGTGTCATTAGTGAAGAATCCATCGTGTGTCCTTTCAGTTGCTTGCTTTAGAAAAACATCCTTTTCCCTGTGTCTGCTTCAGGAAAACATTTCTTTATGTGTTTGCCCCAGCAAAACACGATCTGACATAACTGACTTTCCAAAGAAATCAGAAGTTTCCACTTCAGAAAGGGAAGGGAAGAAAAATAGAAAGAGAAGGAATGAAGAGAAAGAGATGTAAATGTAGACACTGCATACACATGGTGTACAGACATACATGCAAACCAAACGCCAATATACATAATAAATTTTAAAACTTAAAAACGTATTTAAGCAACTGTCATAATTTTACAGTTCTATTAATGGTGTACAAATGTTCTAATTTCCACAACTTTACCAACACTTGTTTATTTGTTGGGTTTGTGTTGGGATAAGGAGTTGAATTCCTGGGCCTCACACATAGTGGGCAAGTACTCTACCAAAAAGTATAAAACTCTTTTGTATTTCTTTATCTTGAGAGAGTTATCAAAATTACCCGGGATGGCCTTGAACTTACTCCTTTGCTTCACCTTCCCTAGAAAATGGATTATACACAACTAGGCTCAATTCACTGAGGTTTTATTTTGCACTGAAATTATAGACGTGGGGCTACCCTGCCTGACCTTTTCTTTCATTTCATGTCTTTCATTCCACTAAGTCTGGCAAATATAGTGTAGCCTTTTCTGCTCTACGCCTCTAACATGTTGTTCTCCTACATGAAATAACTCTCCCACTTGACCTACTCTTCAGGTCAAAGCTTAGCTGTCTTGTTCTCTGGGAATCCATTATCAAAACTACAAGTATAAATGAGCTAGTCCTTCTGTGCAGTGAAATTCCTTCAGTATAATAGTTGTTAACATGGGTGCAAATCTACTTGTCTTTATTACTAGGTTATAATCAATGAGAGTAGAGATTATATTGACCTTCACAGGCAACTCTAAGTAACTGTTGAAAGATGAACACTGATCAAAATATTATTTAAATGGACTATTGTTTTTAAGGAACTCTGAATGATACAAAGTTGAACATATTTTATTTGGGTAGCTTAAAATCAATAAAGATTAAATTAAGGTTTACCAATTTTTTTTTTTAAAGGCAGGGTTTCTCTGTGTAACTATGGATCTCACCAGGCTGGCCTCAAACTCAAACAGTGTCATGTCCCTTAGAGCTGGAGTTACAGGTAGTACCTAGTGTGAGTACTGAGAAATAAATTTGGGCTTTCTGTAGTAACAGTAGCAAGTGCTTGTAACCTTAGTAAACCACTCTCATAATTTTTCTCTTTTTAAAAAATTTTTCAGATTTATATATTTTATTTTTACATGTATGAGGGGTTTACTCCAATGTATCTGTGCACCACATCTATGCTTAGAACGCTCGGAGTTCAGAAGAGGGCACAGATCACCTGTTACTGGAGTTACGGATGGTTGTGAACCACCATGTAGGTACTGGTAAGTAAATCAATCAAAGGACAACTCTCTTCCTACATGGGGATCTGGGATCCCTTCTTAAAAATAGCCGTTTTGGGGGCAGGAGAGATAGCTCAGTAGTTAAGAGCACTGACTGCTCTTCCAGAGGACCCAGATTCAATTCCAACCACTCACACGGCAGCTCCAAACTCTCTATAACCCATTTCAGGGATCCAACACCCTCACACACATATACTCAGTTAAAATACCAATTTATATAAAATAAATAATTTATTTAAAAAAACAGTAGTCTCTCTAGCCCCTTTTCAAAAATACAACTACCATGTGACCCAACAATCCTATCTTTTGGCCTTATCCAGAACTGAAAACATACTCTCAGACATCTGTACAAGTTCACAGTAGCACTGTTCTCAAAAGCTAACAAGTAAATCCAAATGTCCATCTACAAATTAACAAACAAGCAAAAAGTCATATATACATACAATAGATTATCTGAGTAAAAATGAAATTATAGGCCAGTATGGTAGCAAGTGATTCTGGCACTTGAGAGGAAAGAGGATCCAAAGTTCAAGGCCATCATCAGCTATACAGTCACGTCAAGGCAGCTTGGGAATCTACATGGGAATCTGTTTCAGACATAAGCTCAAGTGGAAACACATTCACATTTGAGAGGGAGGAGGGGGGAGGGGAGGGTGGGGAGTAGGGAGGGGGAGGGGAGGGGGAGGGGGAGAGAGAATGAAGAAAAGGAAATTTTGGTATATGACACCTTGAGGATAGTGTAAGTGGGGGAGTCACAAGAAAAACATTGTGCCATTCCACTTGTATGATGTATCTAGAGTGGTCAGATCTGTGCAGACACAGCACATTAAATAACTCAGAAACAGAAAGTAAAATGAAGACTAGCAGGGGGTTGGAGGAAAGAGGAAACATTCTGGACACAGGATGAAGTATTTAACCCCACTGAACCGTGTATTTATAATGATTGTAAACTTTAACAGGTTACAGGGGCATATGCATTCCTGGAGATGCAAGAAATCATTAGTTCAAAACCAAACTAGGCTACATGGGCAGACTTGTCTCAGAAAGCAAAAATGAACAGTAAGAATGATTCTTCTAAGGCTGGAATGTTTGTACACATGACAAAACATGTAATTTTTCTGCCTTTTATTATAAAATTATTCCATTAGAAATAATTTCAACTACGCTTAAAATGTCTTTTTTTGTTGTTGTTGTTGTTGTTGTTTTGTTTTTCGAGACAGGGTTTCTCTGTATAGCCCTGGCTGTCCTGGAACTCACTCTGTAGACCAGGCTGGCCTCGAACTCAGAAATCCGCCTGCCTCTGCCTCCCAAGTGCTGGGATTAAAGGCGTGCACCACCACTGCCCGGCTTAAAATGTCTTAAAACTACCTCTATGATTCTCCTTAATATGAGTGGTCAACAATCAGAGTACTATTACTTGACATGAGCATTAAGTACAATGCAAACTGATACCAGCGACAGTAATGACACAGATGATCTACAGTTCAAACAATCCACCACTGATACTATATCATTGACTTAAGTCTACAACACACTTGGACTTCTTATTTATACTGATTCTGCCAGCAAATGAAGAGTTTCCATTACCTGATAACTCACAGTCATTAGGAGACGATTCCAAAGTTAACTGTGAAATCATCTTCCTGGAAAGTTAAAAATACATCAGATCCATCTGTCCAAAACACTATCAATCCAGAAACTACTTGTTACTAAATATCTGAGTACTGTTTAACATTGCTCCTAGGAACAAGATGAATCCAAAAGCCATTTTAAAAAACTACTTGGTTTGAGGACTCCAATAATCTTTTCTTAGGAATTATAGAAAATCAGGTGAAGAAATAAGATACGGGTCCAAGCACACTACACTAGCCTGGACATCTAAACAGATATATATTCGAATCCCTCTTGTCACTAACTAGCTTTATCAATGCCCAGCAGCCTTGTTCTTAGCTTCTTCAA
This sequence comes from Grammomys surdaster, assembly GCF_004785775.1. Lineage (NCBI taxonomy): Eukaryota > Metazoa > Chordata > Mammalia > Rodentia > Muridae > Grammomys > Grammomys surdaster. Next base: position 6,947,551 of record NW_021620970.1, read on the forward strand.
TTCTTGAATGTGAAGGCTGAATTCAATGTCTTTTTAAGATATACTAACTATAGGGCTAGAAAGATGGCCTAGGGAGTAGCATCAAGCCTGCTACCTGAGTTTGGTCCCTGGAACCTATGTGACAAAAGGAGAGAACCAACTCCCACAGACTGTCTTTTGTCTGTTCATCTCTGCTCCTCCTCTACCCCCACAATGTACATACATTAGTTAGTTGATTAATTAATTTGAAAAGGGACTTGGTAAAGAACTGGAAGACACATACTCCAGGCATACAGGATTTGAAACTCTATTTTCTCTATCCATGTACCACTATTACCACACTAGGTAACTGTACAAAGAAGCCAGTGACTACACACAACAAAAATACAAAGTTAGTTTAGAAAACAATCAAAAAAGGAGGTGAACCTGACTTCCAGAGTTGCTGTTATTAAAATATTATTCTAAGTGAACCAAAAAAAAATGTACTAAGCATATAATGGAGAGTGCTAGCATACCATAAGGCCCTGAGTTCAATCTCCAGCAATACAAGTGAAACAAAAAATTACTAAGTATGCAGCAAAAGGTATAAAACAAATTAAATATCATAAAACATAGGGGAAAAAGCAAAATAAGTAAGTGATATTCCCCAAGAAGGCTCAAACACAGATTTTACTGAGTATCTCAGTTACATTTCTGTTGCTATGACAAAACACCATGACCAAAAGCAACTTGAGAGAAAAAGGTTTATTTCAATTTACAGCTTATAGTCACTCCTTCAGAGAAATAAGGGCAGGAACTTAAGACAGGAATCTGGAGATAGAAACTGAAGCAGAGGCCATGGAGAAGTGCTGCTTACTGGCTTGTTCTCCCTGGCTTGCTTAGCCTGCTTTCTTCTTTATCTGCCCAGAAATCCCATAATGAATGAATTGGTCCAAACTGTAGCTGGAATTTCCTACTTTGTGGGCTTTTCTTTTTCCCACTCTTTATAACCCTGGTTTCATCCCCTATCATTAGACAGAAGAGAAAGAAGGATAGAGGGGAGGGAAGGAGGGAAGAAAGAAGGAAGGGAAGGAGAGAGAGAGAGAGAGAGAGAAAAAAAGAGAGATCTGTGAATCTAAATTTCTTCTTGTTTCTTCTTTGAACATGACTATCAAACTGCAACCAACCCCCCTGAACAACCACTAACCACCAACCCTGCCTCTCAGAGCCCTAGTATTTACAAACCCTCTAAAAAGTTCCCAGAACTCCAAATGTAGAAACTATCTGTACCTGGCAAAACCACACCTCTGCCATAGCATGAGGCAAATCATACTCAGATGCTGCAGACAATGTGAAGCAGCCCCATATTCCCACACTTTCTTAAAATATTTCTGTTTTTTAAAGAAACCAAATTTTGAGAATTCTCACTACATCCTACTATATCAACCATTAATCAAGGAAATGCCCTATAGGCCTGCCTACAGGCCAATCAATCTTACAGAGGCATTTTCTTGATCAAGAGTTTTTTTTGTTGTTGTTTTTGTTTTAACTAGCTAAAAATTCCAGAACCAGACTGGAGAGATGTCATACCAAAAAAGTGCAATCTCTGATACACAGAAAGTACAGAACAAATTTCCATAAGTTGTCCTCTGACTTCCACATGCATGTTATTGCATTCACACTGTAGCTCGGTTGGTAGAATGTTTATCTGGCATGTATACAAGGCCCTAAACTGGCTCCCTACCCTACTGCATAAACTGTGTGGTAGTGCACACTTCTAGTTCCGACAGTGAATGTGGAAGCAAGAGTATCAGAATTCCAAGGTCATCAGCTACACAGTGAGTTCTAGTGCAGCCTGCGATATATGAGGCACTGTCTCCAGAAAAGAAAAAAGAGGGAATAACTGAAAAGTGACAAAAGTTAAAAACTCAATAAACTAATATAAAGCAGATAGAATAATCAATTTGAAATTTTGTACTCTGAGAACTGAACAACAAAAAATTAAGCCACAGAATCCCATGAGATACAATAAGCCAATATATGCATAATGAGAACAAAGAAAAGAGATATGTAGAATAATTATTTTTAAAGTCAGAAACTTTCTAAATGTGATGAAAACTGCTCAATGAATTACAAATAGAATAAACTCAGAGATTATTATCATGATATCAGAATCAAACTGTCAAAAGTCAATGAAAAAGAGAAACTCACAAAAAAACATCCAAAGAAAAGTGGCTCATCACAGCTGACTTCCCGATAGAAATAATGACGGAAGTACAATGATGAATTCAAAACTTTGCAAGAAAAAGACTGCCTGCTTGCCCAGAGTAGACTCAAGCCTTGGCTTAATGTAAAACAAAAATAAAAATAAAAAAAATAAAAATAGACTACCTAGGGCTGGAGAGTTGGCTACATGAGTAAAGGTGACCAGACTCCAGTCCCCAGAATCCACTCAACATGATTCTTCAAAGTTGGCCTCTAACCTGACACACACACACACTCACACAGAATTATGATGATAAAAAAAATGGCAGTGGTGCACACCTTTAATCCCAACACTTGGGAGGCAGGAAAAGGTAATTTTCTGTGAGTTAGAGGCCAGCCTGCTTTACAAAAGCAAGTTCTAGGACACCCTGGGCTAAAGTAAAGTAATACTATCTTGAAAACAAAACCTAAAACAAAACAAAATGTAAAGACTCCCTATGTCCAGCACTGGTAAACACAGAAGAGACACCGAGTGCACTGGTACCCCTGCAATCTGAGCACTTGAGATGTGGGAGGGGATTACAGGGAATCTGAGGCCAACCAGGTTACTGAGTTAAACTCAAGGTCAGTCTGAGCAATTCAGAGAAACGTCCATATAAAAATATAAAGTCAAAGAGTTGGAACTATGATTTTCTTCCTAATTTAAGAAACAAGTTCATTTAGTAATAATTAGAAGTCTGCACTGGTTGGACATACACTGAACACACATAAACTGTAGGAGACCAGGGCTTTGAAAATGATAGACAAGCAAGCACTCTACTAAACTCAGCTACATCCCAGCTGCAAGATTACCAAGTATTTAAATTAGTATTTTCCTGAATGTACTTTTTCTTGCAGAGAATGGGGGCAGTACTAGCCAATGAACCTAAGCTTTTACCAATGCTAAGCTAGGGCTCTACCACCAAGCTATATATACAGCCCCAGCTCTTTTTCCATGTATTTTTTAAATATACTTGATTTGTAGCACATAACATGGAATATTTTCAGCTAAGTGCCACCTGCTACTCATTAAGCACTTCAAAAAGGTTACTTATTTTGAAGACAGAAAAGCTCTTGCATTAAGCCTAAAGAAATTTACTCAATTGTAGCTAAGATTCCTCTGGCACTCCATTTCTCAGAAAAAAGGGACATACATAATTTTAAATCAGGATTGGTGGCAACTTATACGACTACTACTGATACATTATCTCCATTCTGTGGGTTTCCCCAGTCAACAACACCAAATTTAAAGTTTAATCAAATGCTCTCGGCAACTCTATTTGCTTCACAATAATTTAGCAAACACCTGTACCATGAGCCAGGTCCTTCCTCTCATGGTGAATATACAAGTGAATTAAAACACCTGATCCTTTCAAAGAACATATAACCAATCTACTACAGAAAGGAAAACAAAAGGTAACAGTGTGTGCAAACAACAAACACAAATCCTGCAGTGTGACAGAATCTTGGTTCCTACTTGCAGTGGTTTGAATTGAGAATAGCCACCATAAACTCAAACTCACTTGCTTAGTCCCCAGCTGGTAAACTGGAAGGATTGGGAGATGTGGCCTTGTTGCAGGAAGTGTGGTCTTGTTGGAGGTGTGTCACTGGGACACTGGTGTTCAAAAAGTCCATGCCAGGCCCAGTGCCTATGTCTGTGTGTGTCTCTGTCTCCTCCCTCGCTCCCACCTCCTCTCTGCCTGCTGATGAGGATGTAGCTCTCAGCTACTTGTCCGGCACCATGTGTTCCATCTGTGCCATGCTCCCCACCACAATGATAACAGTTACTCAAGGAAACCACTAAAATGCTCCCAATTAAATGTCTTCTTTCGTAAGACCTGCCATGGTCATGGTGTCTCTTCACAGCAATAGAACAATGACTAAGACTCTACTCTTACCCGCTTTCTAAATATGTAAGCTTATGTATGTCCCATTCAGTTTTAATAGTTCTGGGAAAAAAGCAACACAAAGAACATTAAGTAGGTACTTTAAGAAAAGCTAGGTATGGAGGCACACAACTATAATCACTTGGAAGACCTCTGAGGCAGGGCTTCATGGATTTTAATATCCACCTGGACTACATAACCAATACCAGGTCAGCCTACTGAGAACCTAACTCAATAATTAAAGAAAACCATAGTCTAGGCCACTATAAAAGTTCAATTATCTGACATAATCCATATACTTGAATGTTTAGTTCTCAGTTAATAGACTTTTTAGGAAAGATTAGGAGGTGAGGCTTTGTTGGAGGAGATGTGTCACTGGAAGTGCCAGGCAGGCCAGTCTTACTGTCTCTCTCTGCCTCCTACCTGCAAATCAGGATGTAAACTCTCAATTACTAATCCAGAACAAGCCTACCTGCTTGCCTGCCTGTTACCATGTTCCCAGCCATGACGGAAATGGACTACCCTACTCAAACTATAAGCAAACCCGATGAAATGCTTTCTTTTATAAGCTGACTTGGTCATGGTGTCTCTTCACAGCAACATAACAGTACAGTGTCTAAGACAAGATCAAAACCATAACATCTCCATTAACAAGTAACTTCATGAGTTAGACAGAAAATTTAAAATAACTACAAAAAAGTGCATTAAAAACTATATGCACACCGCCAGCACTTGGGAGGCAGAGGCAGGCAGATTTCTGAGTTTGAGGCCAGCCTGGTCTACAGAGTGAGTTCCAGGACAGCCAGGGCTACAGGGCTACACAGAGAAACCCTGTCTTGATAAACCAAAAAAAAAAAAAAAAAAAACCCCCCCCCAAAAAAAAAACCCAAAACAACAACAACAAAAACCTATAAAATGTCCTAAATATGTTCAGGGCAAGGCGCTGAAATTTCAGAAAAGAAAGTAATATGCTGGTTAAAACTTCAAATGCCATTAGAAGAAAGGAAGTTAAGAGACTTCTTTAGGAAGTAAGACATGGACCACAAAAAATCATTTTAAAACCTTTAACTACACACCAACTTGTAAAGCACAATTATCAAGCAAGGATTTTCAAAATACAGATTTTCTGTCACCAAGCCTAACAACCCAAGTTCAATCTCCAGGTTCCATGTGGAAGCAGAGAACTGACATCTAAAAGTTCTTCTCTGACACATGAGCCTCAGAAACACACACACACACACACACACACACACACACACAAATATAGATTCTATCTGAGACTTCTAAGAGTGAAAGCTGAGACTCTCTTAAGTGACTTATAATAAGAGTACATCTGGGAGCCAATAAAAGTCTCATTCTTACAATTAGAGATTTTACAAATATCCTTAAATCATGTAACTGTTGTCTTTGGTAGCAGCAACACTAGGAGAGTGATAGGCAAGTTGATATTATCCATGTCTTTAAATTAAGTCATTAAAGATAGATAGATAGATAGATAGATAGATAGATAGATAGATAGATAGATAGATCTCCAGGCACAGTGACACAGATCTATAATCTCAAGGATTTAGGAGACAGAAGACTAGAGGTCTGTCTCAGCTACACAGTACACTTAGGGCCTGCCTGACTTACACGAGCTCCCATCTCAGAAAAGAAAAAGGGAGGGAGGGAGGGAGGGCAGATAGATGATAGACAGATACACAGATAGACAAACAGATATAGATAGATCTTTTATCATTATTAATAAGTAGTAACTAAATATCACCCCTAACATTTACTGAGTATTTACTTATAACTGAGTTAAAATAAATATACAACAATACCCCATTCAAAAATCAAAGCAGATGTCAGAAAAATTAAATTTTTTAATTTGCAAAAATTCTGAATAGATATTTCATTCAAACAAATAAGCATAAAAAGGATTGTCTAACTTATGTGAGTAGCCTGAGCTTATTACATTAAAAAAAAAAAAACCAGCAATAATTGTCCTTATACATGACCATTCCTAAGCCTTAGTATCAAATAGCTGGCAACACCACAAAAACAAAGCTTATAACCGACCACATGCCTTCTGGTCAAAGACCTCACCACCACCTGGAAAACTGGCTTGCCTTCCTCACATTCCTCCCTCCATGAAGGGCAGGAGAAAAGAAAACAACTCTGATCAAACCCCTAGAGCCAACGAATCAAGTTTTAAGGAAAGCAAGCAGGACAGTACAAGAGACTAAAACTACAACACAAGGGTACTGCTAAACAAAACCCACACACCGCTGGGAACCTTAAAGAAACAATGGATCTGCCTCCTTCTCACTCTGTGTGTTTGTGTGTGTGTGCGCGCGCATGTATCCATGTGTGAGTATGTCTTCAAGCACATACAGGAGGTTAAGAACAACTTACAGCAGCCTATCCTCATCTTCTACTAGGTGAGTCCCAGAGACCACTCAGTCTTAGCAGCCAGTGCTTTACCAGCTGAACCATTTCCCTGGCCCTTGTCCAATTTCTTGAACAAAAATGACTGAGATAGAGATGGTCCCAGCCACAATGTGGACCTTGATTCAAAAAGACACCAAGATATCTAAGTTGGAAATCTAAACAATACATATTTGATAAAATCAAGGAACTAATAATCTATCTCTCTTTTTTTTTTTTTCGAGACAGGGTTTCTCTGTGTAGCCCTGGCTGTCCTGGAACTCACTCTGTAGACCAGGCTGGCCTCGAACTCAGAAATTCGCCTGCCTCTGCCTCCAAAGTGCTGGGATTAAAGGCGTGTGCCACCACCACCCAGCATAATCTATCTCAACAACATGACATATAGTAGTCATTCTGTAGCCCTTATCTTTAAATATATATATTACTTTTTTTGGTTTGTTTGAGACAGGGCCTCCCTGTCACCCAGGTTAGCCTAGAACTCACTTAGCTAACTGGACTGGTCTAGTGATCCTCTTGTCTCAGTCTCTCCAAGTGTTAGGATTATAGGCATGAGCCAACACATAGGCTTTATATTAAAATGTCATGGGTGAAATTACATGGTTCCAAGACCTGCTTCAAAATAATGACATGTGAGCAAATGGACAGAAATAAGTTAAAACAAGACTGATCAAGAAAAAGGCTATAGAGCTCAGTTTGCAGAGTGCTTGCTTACCCAGCATGCACAAAGTCCTGGGTTCCATCCCCAGAACCACATAATAACCAGGCATGGTGTTACACTCCTATAACCCAATATTGTCAAGAGTTCAAGATTATCCTTCTCTACACAGTGAGACAAGCCAGCCTGGGATACAAGAGTCTCTGTCTCGGGTGAAAGAGACTGATCTTTAAGATGGGTAACAGTTTGTGGGAGATCACAGACTGTATTTTCTACGAATATATTTAAAACATTCCACAATAAAATACCAAAACAAGGTTATAACAATACAATTGTACTTGCAATATAAAAGATAAACTTAAAAGATGAGCAGCATGTAGAAATTTTAGAGAATTCAGGCAAGAGGAGTACTATGAACAAAGACGATGTTAGCAGTGTGATGGAACACACAGAATAAATCAGGACTATTTTCCACAGGCTAGTGGTCAGAAGCCACAGGCTAGCCAGGCAACATTTCCTTACCCTCTTCCTTTTTAAGCTAAAAGAGATCCATATCCCTGTATGTGCAAGAGGACTATAAGCCACTCAAAACCGAGTGGGCTGGGCTGTACTTCAGGATGGGCCTATTATTTGACATGGCCCTCTCCATCACTTTAGTCTAGGTCTCCTCGTCTCAACAGCCGCTTTCCTGCTTCAGGACTGTCTACTGACGGTGTTTCTCCCAGGTGCAATGCTCTTAATATGATTCAGTATTCCCTTTGTTGCTGTTGTTCTTTGTTTTTTCAAGACAGGTTTCTCTGTGTAGCCCTGGCTGTCCTGGAACTCACTGGGTAGACCAGGCTGGCCTCAAACTGAGAAATCCACCTGCCTCTGCCTCTCAAGTGCTGGGATTAAAAGGTGTGCGCCACCACTGCCTGGTGACTCAGTATTTCCTAAACTTAAAATCTAAAGGTAGATTTGGGGAGTGGGGGGAGTTGCAAAAATGAAATGAAGGGCTAGGATTACAACCCAGAATTCTTGCCTACTATGCATGAAGCCTTGTAGCTTGGGTTGGACTCACAGTACCATACAAACCAGTTTTTACATGTAATTCCAGCACTGGGAAAGTGGAAAGGAAATTCAAGATCCAACCTTGATACAAGAGACCCTACCTCATAAAAATAAGAGAGTATAAGGATATATTGAAAAACTTAATATCTAGAGTTTGTGGGAGAACACAAGACTATATTTTTAAGCATATTCTGAAACACTAATCCAGCACACAGAGCCGGGCAGTGGTGGCGCACGCCTTTTAATCCCAGCACTTGGGAGGCAGAGGCAGGCGAATTTCTGAGTTCGAGGCCAGCCTAGTCTACAGAGTGAGTTCCAGGACAGCCAGGGTTACACAGAGAAACCCTGTCTCGAAAAACAAAAACAAAAAAAATCCAGCACACAGGAAATAATAAATATTAAATATTAACTAAAAACTCGTGTAAGTTTCAATCTCATTTACTTTCTGAGTCTCCTTTAATTTGCCATGTGAAGCATTTTATCACCTCCAAAACAAGCTCCCTAAGGTAAAGTCTTGGTTTCATATATAATTATATACCCAGAGAGTAGCACAAAGCAGCACATATTTACTGAATAAATAACTGTGGAAAAAATCAATAAAACTCAAGAGACTGAATACAATATGGAAAAGAATCAGTGACTGAACACTAGGACTAACATTAAGGGGACAGGTTTAGTGTGGTTATAGAAAGACAGTGATACACAACCAGCTCAAGATGTGGACAGCTCAAGTGCTCTAGAGAAGTTAAACAGGAAATTTACAAATAAGCTAAAAGCAAGGCCCTGGGTTTAAACACCAGCTCTGCTTTCTGCTGTCTCCAAATGTATATGTGAGTACATTAGACTCTGGGTAGATCTCAATATTTCAGAGTCAGAAATTTAAATCCCACCAACCTCACAAACTTGTGCATTAGAACAGCAAATAGTACATCTGGGTACTACTAAGATGATAAACAGTAGCTTAAAAGTTGGATTATGGCGCTGGAGGAAGCTCATATAGGCATCTATCAACTACTATACCTGCTGACCTAAGTTCAATACGTAGGTCCACATGGTCCTCTAACCTCCAAACATACGCTCTGCCATGCAGGTGCCATATACACACAGGCACACAGAAAACAATCAAAATGCAAGAAAATACAGTGAAAGCACAAAACAATTAGTACCTCAGATTACAACTAAAAACAAAAGGCTATATTACAAAAAGTGGACAGGAAAGGAGGGCACGTGCCCCACACTATTCCTTTACTGAAAAGGTAAGGCGGGAAGATTGCCATTAGCTGTGAGGCTAGCCTCAGCCTAACAGCTGAGCACCACACCAACCAGGAATACACAGTTAAGACCCAGTCTCAAAAACCAAAAGGAGATGAAACTGAGAAAATGAAAGAAGGAATGAATAGAATAGAAGCCAAAGAAACAGTCCATTGTTGGAGACAATCTCATTATCTACCTCTGGTTGCTCTAGAACACAAGAGAGGTCCACCTGCTTTTGCCTCCCCAGTTCTAGGATCAAAACCCTAAATGAAAAGATTTGAGGGAAGAAATAGTTGAGAGCAGAAAATGTAGTTTAAACCCAATACAGTGTGTAAACCCACAGGATTGGGAAATGCGAAGGTCAATCATGAAGGGGGAGGGGCAGGACTTATGTTACCCATGTTCATAAGAGACAAGACTACAGACTGAGGATAACAGGTAAGTGCCAGAGAATTTAAAACAACAATTGTAATGACAGTGAGATGGCTCAAGGGGTAATGAAGCTGGTCAACAAGCCAGACAACCTGAGTCGGATCCTCAGGACTGACAGAGAAAAGTGAAAGCTGACAGCCACCAGCAAGCAGTCTCCTGCCCTCCAGCTGTGGGAGATCACAAACCACAGACACACTAAAGAGCATGCACAAGCTTAGGGTTCAATCTCTAACACTGCCAAAAAGTGTTGGCACCCATCTTAATCCCTAGGAGGCTGAGGCAGAGAATTACTTATACCCAGGAGTTAAAGTCTAGCCTAGGCAACACTACAAGTCAGTTTAAAAAAGAAAGAAAGAAAGAAAGAAAGAAGGGAGGGAGGGAGGGAGGGAGGGAGGAAGGGAAGGAAGGAAGGAAGGAAGGAAGAAAGAAAGAAAGAAAGAAAGAAAGAAAGAAAGAAAGAAAGAAAGAAAGAAAGAAAGAAAGAGTGGATGAATGTTTTTAAGAAAGTAACAGAAGCCGGGCAGTGGTGCTGCACGCCTTTTAATCCCAGCACTTGGGAGGCAGAGGCAGGTGGATTTCTGAGTTCGAGGCCAGCCTGGTCTACACAGTGAGTTCCAGGACAGCCAGGACTACACAGAGAAACCCTGTCTCAAAAAACCAAAAAAAATAAATAAATAAAAAAATAACAGAAATAATTTTAAACTTACAGCTTAATATAATACATATTTTCACACATACATTCACACAAAACGTTTAAGTATGTACTCACAAGCAGTTTTAATTAAAGACAAATAGCATTCAAGGCCACTGTGAGCCACCTACCAAGGTCCAGGCAGCTTTTTCTAAACAGTCTTGCTCCCACCCACCCATAATGAGTGACAGCACTTAAAGCACATTCAATATTCTAGAAACAAATCTGAAATGCTATTAACCCAATAAAACAATTTTAAAAATATACAGCACACACAAGAGCATATAAACAATTCAGTCATGAACATCTTATTCCAAAAATATCAGTATAAAATAGTGAAAATGTCTCTGGATCAAACAGAAGCAGAGGACATCATATAACATTCTTTAAACCAAGTAAACAGGCAGGAGAAATGGCACATCTTCCAAGATACCCAGTCCCAGTCCCCACAGCAGGGACACTCACAACACATGCAACTCCAGCTCCAGAAGAACCCAACATCTGGCCTTTGAGCACCTGAACTCTTGTGCACACGTACATACACACACATAATTAAACATAATAAAAATGTTTAAAAGGGAGGAAAAAGCAAGTAAACAAAGATTATCAATCTGAAAGAAACCAAACTACAGAATCCTTACAAATCCTTTTTCTGTTGCTGCTAAGATCAGGAACAATGAAAAGGACATGGAAGCAAATCATATATTGCAACAATGTAAAACTTGTTAATTTGGACACAAGATACTTTCTTAGCTAATTAATCATGCCTGAGCGAGAAATTCAACTGCTAATTTGAAAATTAAAACAACAGTACAGGGCTGGAGAGATAGCTCAGTGGTTAAGAGCACTGCCTGCTCTTCCAGAGGTCCTGAGTTCAATTCCCAGCAACCACATGGTGTCTCATAACCATCCGTAATGGGATCTGATGCCCTCTTCTGGTGTGTCTGAAGACAGTGACAGTGTACTCATGTAAATAAAATAAATAAATCTTTAAAAAAAAAACAACAACAAAAAAAACAACAGTACAGGATCAAATAAGGACCTGGTGGCTTATCAATTCAGCAAAAGCCTCAATGCAATTTTGTAATGGATGCACCTCACTCTGCCCACGTGGGAAAGTCGGTATCAACATTCTAGAAAGTTGTATGCCCACACAACTCTAAATCCACGAAGAGTTAAGTAGACTCTACAAATTTAAAAGAAACCATAGGCAATTCTGACATAAGCTTTTTGGAAGTAGTAATCTCTAAAACACAAATGTATTTTTAAGCACAATTTTAAGACTACCAAATGAACTAAATGTGTCATATAAAATATGTAGGATCTTGTTGTTATTTTAAAATTTAACTTCATGCACTTTGTGGAGTTAAATATAGGTTTACTGGCTTGCCAGGTGAAGTGGTGCAAGTCTTTATAATTCCAGCACTTAAAGAGGAGCATATGGACCTCTAAGAGATTTAAAGCAGTCTGTTCCAGTAGTGAATTCCACATCGCCCCAGACAACAGAGACCCTGTCTCAAAAGCAACCATGATACTAGACGGTGGTGGCGCAGGCCTTTGATCCCAGCACTCAGGACGCAGAGGCAGGTGCATCTGAGTTCCGGGCCAGCCTGCTCGACAAAATTATTCCAGGACACCCAGAGGTACACAGAGAAAATCCCAGTTTCAAACAACAACAACAAAATCCCATAAACAAAAAAAAGTTTACTGGTTCAATCAATTGCTCTGCAATGCTTTTGGCAGCGAAACAATCGTATTTGTAATTTTCTTTTACATTTTGCTGTTTAAGATAGACTATGTAGCCGTGATTGTACTGGAACTCTATATAAATCGGGCTGGACTGAACTAAAGGATATCAAACCCCCTCTCCCTCCTGAGCACTGGGATTAAAGACTTGTGCCTCTACACCTGGGTAGTTTTAATTTTTGAATAAAATTGTTTACATTGTTTGTAAACAATCGAGTCAGAAATAAATTAATCAATGTAATTAAAAGTTCACTATTCGAAACCAAACTGAAGATTCCTATTTATTTGAGGATACCTTTTCCACATTTATTAATCAAGCTCTTGTTTCAACATTATTTCTCCCTAAATTCACCAAAGGAGTTTTGTGTGTGTACAATAACGAACAATATTGCTTACGTCGAAATTTATGTCTGAAAAACAGGTGCAACGTTTAGATGCATGCTTTTTTCTTCTAAGCTTAAATTATACCCTGGAAAGGAACTTAAAACTAAATGCAACTATCTTACAGCTTGAATAAGCCTTTCAAACAGATGCAACAATTTAAAAAATTCAAGGCATGAACCCGCAACTGCCACCTTCCAAAAGTTAGGATAACTCAAATCTGTCAGAGGATCATATTAAGTGGGCATTTAGCTCCGTTTTAGCTTGTACCGAACAATAAGTACGTTCTACTTCAAATTAAGACCAATTCGTTCCGTAGACATTTCACACTGTACAGATTGCCCAGTTTTGCTTTGTATCAGTAGAAAAGCATGAATATATAAGGGAAGTCTGGTGAAGCCGACTCATAAGAGAAATATTCAGTTAAAGTGTTGGTGAACCATTAAGCGCTAAAGGAAATCCAAGCGAGTAGAGCGGCACCCCGGGGACTTAAAAGAGTTGAGGATGGGAAGGGCAAACTTCGCCGGACTGCCACAAGCCATTGTGCGCGGTGTAGCCCGAAGCGGCGTGGCTGTCAAGGGGCAAGTGCGTACCGAGGCGCGGGGGAGGGGGCAGGACGCCACATCGGAAGGGGGTGCAGGAGCCAGGAGGCAAGACACTCATCCCAGGCCCTCTCCGCGTGTTCTCGCCCTCAAGAGGTCCAACAAGCGCAAACTCAACGCCCAGCGGGTCCACGCCAGACTCTCACCCAGAGGCGCTGGGCCCAAACCCGGAGGCCCAGTAGGTGCCTCTGGAGGAGCCCCGCGGACGCCATGCTAAAAGCCAAAATGGCTGCCCCAAGGATGCCCGCAGCGCGCCGCCTGTGAGGAGGGTGCCGGCCGCTGCGGGAGCGGGGGAGGGGGCGCCGGGAGCGCCGTCACCGCTCGCCAGCCGGAGCCGCTCAGGTAGGTCCCCTCCGCCCCTTAGATCACGGGCCCCAGCCCGGGCCCCACCCCCCGGCCCGTGCCCGGGCCCCAGCCCGTAGTTGACCCGGGTGAGGTACCTGCAGTTCGGCCCGCTCTACCTCCCAGTGCGCCCGCTCCATCTCGAACCGAGCCCACTCGTGCTGGATGTAGTGCAGTATCCCCGGGATAGTGTACTGTTGCGGCCGGGACAGCTCGGGGCCTGCCGGCGGCCCCGCCGCCTCCGCGGCCGGAGGACCCCCACCGCCCGGCGCTCCATTCGCTCCCGGTGGAAGGCTCAGGTTCCCCCCGGGTCCTTGCTGCGGCCGGGGAGGGGCTGCCATCCCCTGGCCGCCGCCGCCTCCGGCCAGCTCGTCCATTATGTGTGGGGCCCCGGCCGGGGCGCAGAGCGAGACGCCGACAGCTGCGGGGAGGGTCGGGACGGTGGCCCCGCGCTGACCGCAGGGCGGGGGGCCGGCCGGGAGAGGGCCGGGGAGGGGGTCGCTGCCGTGTGCTTGCCGCGGATCAGAGCAGGGAGCTGCCGGCCGCCGCCATTACAGTCCCTCCTCCATCTGCCCGTCTCACTCACTCACTTTGGGGAAAGGGGGGCCGCGGCAGCAGGGGGGAGGGACGGAGGAGGAGGGACGTAGGGCCGCCGCTCGCGCACAGCACGCTGGGTAGCGAACGCCGCAGCAGCCGCACTCCGGATAACCAAATAGAGTCCGGCCTCACCCTACGCAGGCGCACTAAGGATGTACTCCTCTTCGGGGGCGGGGATAAGGCCTGGGTCCCGCCCCCACTCGGGTGCCGGGGGTCCCAGCTTTTCTGCACCGGTGGAATCGGGCTGCAGCCTTGACTTTGCAGAGCGTGTGGGTGTCGGGGCTTCCGGGTCATTTTCTTTACGCACACATCCTTAGGAGCAGCATGGGTCTCAGCCCTCGAATTTGGAGCTGGGTTCATGCCGGCCTTCGTACTGTCCTGGAATTCCTGACGTTTCTCTAGAATTCTTTGCGTGTTTTGCTCAGTCCCAAAGGGTCGGGCCTCTTTTTCTCTGCCTGTCACTCACTTGACCTCTGGTTTCGTGGCACCAGTCAATCTGCAGGATTCGGGAGACGTTTGCTTTTGGCAAATAGCCCAGATTCTTCCGGACTTTCTCACTGGCTCCTGAGCTTCGTCGCGACCTGCTTCTTTGGTCCCACTTCGATGCTCCTGGCCACCAGTTGTAACTTGTCTTGAGTCTCTTTATTATTCTGAGATAGCCTGTGTTTGAGAGACTTTGAGCTATTGCTTCATTTTTTTTTCATGGAAGTAGTAATGATATCTTGAATCTTCAGAATAGTGGGTTGGATGGCAAACGATAACTTTTCGAAGAGACTGATATTTAGAAGTGAATGAACGCAAATATTGTCATTAATGGCAGAACTTTTGATCGAAACAAAAGTATTGTGAATAGAACTTAAAATTAACTAAGTCAACACAACGATATCTTCCTTCATCATTAAATGGTTTTAGAGTGAAATACTACGTACAAAGAGGGTCAGTTTTTAAGAACTGTAGTGTGCATTTTTCTGTGCTTGGTTTCACAGGTCTTGTCCTCATAAACTCATAAGTTTTTAAAGTAAATAGATCTAACAACCTGACCACCGGCCTAGTGACCCACGTCTTTAATCCCAGCACTCTGGAGGCAGAGGTAGACAACCTAATCTGAGTTTCAGGCCAGCTTGGTCTACAAGAGTTCCAGGACAACACAGAAACACTGTCTGGAAAAGCCAAAAAAGGAAAGAAAAAAAGAAAACTAATAACCATTTGGTTGTACCATAAGATAAGAGCAATATTTAAAAGCAAACGAAAAGAAATATACACAGTATTACAGCTATACAAGAAATAATATATAAAATTGGTTGTGTTTTTAAACTTTTATTTTCACTATGAAAGCCTATAAAAATTTTCACTTTGGAGCATATAAGCGACCACTCGGGATGTAACTTCAGAGACAAAAAGAAATACATTTTATTTTGTCATGTCTGCTGTGTTATAATTTTTGAAGAACTGTTTTTTGTTTGTTTGGTTTGGTTTGGTTTTTTCTTTGTTTGTTTGTTTGTTTGCTTGTTTTGGTTTTTTTGTTTTGTTTGGTTTTGGGGGGGTTGTTTTGTTTTTGTTTTTGTTTTTGTTTTGTTTTTTTGGTTTTTCGAGACAGGGTTTCTCTGTGTAGCCCTGGCTGTCCTGGAACTCATTCTGTAGACCAGGCTGGCCTCAAACTCAGAAATCTGCCTGCCTCTGGCTCCCAAGTGCTGGGATTAAAGGCGTGTGCCACCACTGCCCGGCTGTTACACTTATTATTACTACTGTATTTATATATGAAATGTGATCTTTAATAATATGAAGAAGTGGGGCTGGAGAGATGGCTCAGCGTTAAGAGCACTCACTGTTCTTCCAGGGGGCCTGAGTTCAATTCCCAGCAACCACATGGTGGCTCACAACTATCTGTAATGGGATGCAGTGCCCTCTTCTGGTGTGTCTGAAGAGAGCAACAGTGTACTCACATTAAATAAATCCTTTTTTAAAAAAATATGAAGAAATAGTACTGTTATCTAAGAATACTGTTTCTCCACTTACTGACAATCAGCATACAGCTGGTTCAAGGAGTCCCATTCCTTGCATGAGGACACACACGGAGACCACTCAGAAATATTTACACACATCCTCAAGACTTTTTTACAAACATAGGAGGAAGCTTTTTTAGGGGCCTAAAGCCCACTTGGGTGGTGATTATATCAAAAGAGCAAGATGCATATTTATATTTCTCACTTCAGCTCAAGGTAAGATTGCCCCCTACCTACCCTGCGAAAAGAAAACTGTTGCTCTTCTATTGTCTGTCTTAAGTGGAGACAGGCAGACAGACCTTTTGAGGCCAGCCTGGTCTACAAAGTAAGTTCCAGAATAGCCAGGGAAATACACAGGGAAACCCTGTCTCAACAAACAAACAGGAAATACAAATAGCAAAGTTTTGTCCTCTGTTGAGATGATGTTTCATCTTCCAGCCCAGGACTCCTGAGAACACTGAAACGAGTTTCTAGAACATTTAGATAACAAGTTCTCCAAGTTACACTGTCACAGCTGAGCTTGCCCAACTGGAATTCCCTCTCTGATCTCTGGCTGAGTCATTTCCTCTCTTCAGTCCCATTTGAGGTCCTATTTGTTCTGTCCTCTGACGGGTCAATCATCCCTGCTCCTGCCCAGATTCTCCTCCTTTCAGAGTGATTTAGGGTAGGTGGAAGGAAAAATGATGTGCCACTCACCCTTGAGTGTGAGATTCTCCTGATTCTGCCACCCAAGTGCTGGGATTGTAAACGGACTTCAGCTTGCTCTGTTCATGAGAATCTTCAAGAAAGTCTCCTGGAGCCATGTATGGTGGCTCCATACTTTCTGCACTGGGGAAGCTGAGGCAGAATTATTGCTGGGAGTCCGAACCCTGAGCTACTTGATGAATTTCAGGCTATCCTAAAGTACACTGTGAGACCTTGTGTTGTTGTTGTTTAGTTTGTTTTGTTTTAAAAAAGAATGCCTATATTTTTGACCAGCTTAGTTTTTGTTTTCTTTCCTACAAGTAATATTTGAACCAATATGCTTATTCAGGTTTTGTCCAGCTAGACTTGTCATATTTAATTTACATGTATTATGCAGGCCAAAGTATATCAGGGAATTCCAGGCTTTTAAGTAAGTTGGAAATAGATAATACCCAAATACCTTCTTATCAGCTATTACATATGTGACCATGAGGAGTTTGTATTCTACTCTGTATTGACTTGTGATTCCCTAAGCACTTTGACTTGATGACCATACCCCTATCATCTTTCCACTGAAGAACTTAAGCAGGTTCACAAGTACTATTTTAGTTGTTGTATTTCCTCATCATAAAGGATGTGACAAGAATTGTTATTTTCATGGCCAGGAGAACAAGTCACAACACAGTTCTTGGTGACTTTAGCAAGTCCCATTGTATAATAGGAAGTGGTCCCCACCCCTTCATATCAGTGACTGTGTGTGCATTTGGAAACAAGGAAATAAAATCTCCCTTCACAATTTGCCTACTGTCCTATGACTAGGCTCAGTATTCATCATTAGCATGTTTGAAATTATAGTAATTTCAGGTGATTCAGTTACTCTGGGAAATAACAGGGTATTTACATTTATAAAGTAAGAGAGCAAACAAATATTACAGCCTACAGAAGGTTTGATAAGAAGTGATGTGAGTTCAAACCAAATGAGCATACCACATATTACATAGCTATGACCAAAGAGGAGGAGGCAGCTCTGACCTGCGCTGAGGCCTAGCCTGCAAAATGAGATCAGATACTGACTCATTACAGAAGTTGCTTGTGGCTATGTGTTTGCTTTTTATTGCTAAGAACAGACACCATGACCAAGGCAACTCTTATAAAAACAACATTAAATTGGAACTGGCTTACAGGTTCAGAGGTTCAGTCCATTATCATCAAGGCAGGAGCATGGCAGCGTCTAGGCAGGCATGGTGCAGCAGGAGGTGAGAGTCCTACATCTTCATCCAAAGACAAACAGGAAAAGACTAGCTTCCAGGCAGCTAGGAAGAGGGTCTTAAAGCCCACACCCACAGTGACACACCTACTCCAAGGCTATACCTCCATATAGTGCCACTCCCTAGACCAAACTTATTCAAACCACTACTCTATGAAAAATATATATACTTTATATATTATGTATACAAATATATACTTTATATATTATGCAAGCCAAAGTATACCAGGGAATTCTGAGCTTTTAAATAAGTTGAGAGTATATAATACTCAAATACCTTCTTATATGTTTGCAAAGTACTTGAGTCAGGCAAATAAAATATTGTGTGTAAAAGAAAAAAAGAAAATGGACACCAAACCTTTAAGAAACCCATGATACTATATAAAATTCTAGTCCAAATTCATTTTGCAATTGTCTCCTGGGTATTATGAGTCAGAAAAAAAGTAGGCTGTGGTAATATTGTATAATAGCTATCTTACAGAGATGTCAAAATTGAAGAGAGAGAGAAAGGAAACTCTCCTGGAGCCAGGTCTCTTCTATACATTGGCTAAGAGTGGACAACCAAGTCTCTAAGCAGAGAGCAGACTGATTGGAAACTATGAACAAATGCGAAACTGGCCAGACTCCCCAAGGTGATAATTTGACAAGCTTAAGAATGTGGCTTGTCTCCCAATGGAGCATCAGGGTATATTCAAAAAGATGGTGCCAGACGAGGGGCACCTGTGCTAAGCGCTGTGTAGGACAGTGGTCTCCTCTGGAGATGGCTGTGGTTTGGTTCACTCTAGTCTTGTTCTTTCTTTTTTCTTGTATTAATGATCAAACCCAGGCTCTCACACATGGCACACCACGGAGACTATACCTTCAGCCCCTTGAAAATATATAACAGCATATTTTAATCACTTTTAACTGTGTCTTTCTATTAGCAAGCCAATCTAAAGTACATAACAGTTATCCCACAGCAAAAGATGGAACTCTTTCAGCCTCCCCTTCAGCTGAGATTGGGAAATTCTTTAGAGACATTTAAAATAATTTATTGAACTTCGTTTCTCATAGTTGAGGGTAGCAATAAGAATACTTTGTTTTTGCAATGCTGAAGATTGAATCCGTGTTTCTGAGCATGCTCAGTAGTTCAATAGTCACTCAGCTCATGATGCTATTTTAACTTATGTTGGGATGGACTGGTTTTGGATGGTTTGGGGAGTAGGAGTTAGCTCTGGGGACTGAACCCACCTGAATATAAAGCACATGCTCCATCACTGACTGTACCTTACCCTAGTAACTCCTGTTAGTAGTTATCAAGATTTTGCTACTTTGTTGCATCTACTGTGTTTTTGTTTCTGCACGAGGAATATTTTAAGTCTCATACTGTTTCACTAGTACATAAAAATCTCCACATTGTTCAAGAATCTCCACATGTGCCAGTCCCTGCTCATGCTACGTGTCCTTGCTGCCTCCATACACTGCCCTTACCCTGCTGACCTCCCCCCACCACACACACACACACACACACACGCACTCTACTCATATATTCTGGATTTTTTCACTCAGACTTTTCACCTGGCTCCCCTTGAGTGTGAGTGTTTCCTTGCCCTGATCTGCCCCGTCTCTCCTCGGTTTTTATAAACGGATCCACTCCACTCCCTCTTACCTCAGCTCTCCTCGTTCTTTTAGCTTTTAGTGGGGGATGGAGAAATGACATCGTATCCCAGATACTTGATGCTTCTCCACATGAACCAGGGTTTAGATCCCAGCTTCAGGGATGAGCAGCTCACAACCCCCTGTAACTCCATCTTCAAGGAATCTGATGCCTTCCGCTAGCCTCCACAGGTGTACATACATATACACAGATATGCATAAATAATAAAGAAGATAATAAACATAAATTGTTATTTACCTGTTGCTTTAAAGTATTATGTGATAGCCCTATTGAGATGCTTTTATTTAACCACTATTACAGTACTTTTGATAGTTTCACTATTCAAACATTGTAAGACATGGATGATTGTAAACTGAAGTATACTCAGTTTATGTGCTCGGCTGACAGTTGACAGTCTCTTAGTCTGATAACTTTAATTTCCTATCTATATTTCAGCAGAAATTATATAGCATTGCTATAATTTATTATTAAATACAAAGTAGCAGTAAATGAGCTGGACAGTGGTAGCAAATCCCTTTAATCTCAGCACCCAGGAGGCAGAGGCAGGTAGATTTCTATGACTTGGAAGCCAACCTGGTCTACTGAGCAAGTTCCAAGACAGCCCAGGTGATACACAGAGAAACCCTGTGCCTTAGTTAAGGTTTTTTGGCTGTAAAGAGACACCATGACCAAGGCAGCTCTTATAAAGGACAACATTTAATTGGGGATGGCTTGCAGTTTCAGAGGTTCAGTCCATTATCATCTTGGCAGGAAACATGACAGTATGAAGACAGACATGGTACTGGAAGAGCCAAGAGTTCTATATTCTAATCCAAAGACAGCCAGGAGGATAGTCTCTTCTGTTCTTCAAACAGGGCAATGTTTGAGCACAGGACCTCACAGCCTGTCCTCTAAGTGACACACTCCCTCCAACAAGGCCTTACCTACTCCAACAAGGCCACACCTTCAACAAGGCCTTACCTACTCCAACAAGGCCACACCTTCTAATAATGACACTTCCAATGGGCTAAGCATTTCAAATCACCAACCCTGTCTCAAAAAAATAAACCAGAAAAAGAGAGAGAGAGAGAGAGAGAGAGAGAGAGAGAGAGAGAGAGAGAGAGAGAGAGAGAATATATATGATATTCAATTCAGATACATAGCTAAAATTTTCTTGGTCAGTTTTTGCCTGCTAGATCTTAATTTTTAGAAGTAGAAAGGAAGCTAGGGATGGTGACACACAACTTTAGTCCCAGCACTTGGGAGACAGAGCCAGTTCCAGGACAGCCAAAGCTACGTGGAGAAACACTGTCTCAAAAAACATAGAGGGTATGGGGAGGAAAAGAAGAAGAAAAAGAAGTAGAAAGATAGGTTAACTCAGCTTTCTCAAGGAGGAAACCAAACAGGAGTTTCAGAAATACGTTAATCACACGTATTTGGGAGTTTGTTTGGTTTGTTTGTGACAGGGTTCTATACAGCCCAGTTCTATATATCAACTTCCACACGTGGACAAGAGGAAGACTTGGGCATTTGTGCATGTGACTCACCCCTCCTGAAGGGGAGAGGGGGTTGCTTTCCCATTCCTCCGTGGGTCTGAACTTCAGCTCATTACGTAGCTATGGATGGCCGGATGCTTCAGCTTCCTCCTCCCCAGTATTAATACAGTACTGGTGTGTGCCGCCACAGCTAGCCCTAATCACAGATGTTAAGCACACTATCAGAATGTAGCATGTCTTGTCTCACATGGCTTCAGAGATGAACCTAACTATGGTATTGAAGAAAAGATAGACAGACACATGGGCAGAAAAACTGGGATCAGGTGATCTGACCCCTCACCTGGAGAAACCATAGCACCCCTGAGGTACAGTGTGTTTTGAGTTGAAGAGAGAAGCAGCATTATTGCCAACAGCTGGACAAGGAGGCAGAGTTATTACATGCAGATAAACAAGGGGTTGGGGTTTATGGTACAGCTGGATAGAAGGAATAAATTCAGCTAGTCTCAGTAGGAGCTGTCTCTGCAGAGGAGCTGTGTTCAAGCTGTAAATACCTAGGTTGGGGAGAGAGCTTTGGTGGACATTTTCTGCATACTATCAACTTCCACACGTGGACAAGAGGAAGACTTGGGGGTGTGACTCACCCCTCCTGAAGGGGAGGGGGGTTGTTTTCCCATTCCTCCGTGGGTATGATGCTCTGGGGTCCTTGACATGGCTGTGCCTGTGTCACAGAACACATTCACTCAGGACTTACACCCTCGGGGCTTCCTCTTCTCCCAACAGTGGCAGCATTAGCTTCACTGTCCTATCTTCTCCCTACAGTGGCAGTCTTAGCTTCACTGTCCTAGTTTTCTCATTATATAATCCGGCCACTTCTCGGACATTTTAGGTTTCATACTGTTGTTTTTTAAAGTGGATAGACTGTCTCAAAAAACAACCAACCAAACAAACAAAATAACTAAGTAAATAAATAATAATTTAAAAAAATGGCCAGGTATGGAGGTACACTCTTTTAATCCCAGCAACTGGGGGAAGCAGAGGCAGGTGGATCTTTGTGAGTTTGAGACCAGCCTGGTCTACATAGTGAGGCAGGTTTTTTTTTTCTTCTTTTTATTATTTTTATGGTGATGGGGACAGAACACAGGGTCTTACAGATACTAGATAAGTCTGCTACAACTGAGTGCCATTCACAGCCCCAGCAGATTTATTCTAGTAAACAGTGCAGGACATGTGCAGCTATGGTCACACTATCTATACTCATCACTAAAGGGCTAAGTCTTTTGTTCTTTTTTTTTTTTTCAAGGGAAGAGAGATAGTAAGGAACAGAGTCTCATGTATCTCAGCCTTGCCTCTA
This sequence comes from Grammomys surdaster, assembly GCF_004785775.1. Lineage (NCBI taxonomy): Eukaryota > Metazoa > Chordata > Mammalia > Rodentia > Muridae > Grammomys > Grammomys surdaster. The sequence goes on from NW_021620970.1 coordinate 6,970,256, forward strand.
ACTTTTACTATGTAGCAGACTGGCCTTGAACTCCTGACCCTCCTGCCTCTGTCTCCTGAGTGCTGAGACTATGGGTATGTACCACCATTCTAGCTGAATGGCTACTCTGTAGAACAGTGTTTTCAATCTGTGAATCTCAACCCCTTTGGGAATTGACTATCAGACATCCTGAATATCATATACAATTACGTCATGATTCACAACAGTAGCAACTTACAGTTATGAAGTAGAAAGGAAATGAGTTTAAGGTTGGAGCTCACCTCAACATGAGGAAGTATATTATAGGATCACAGCATTAGGAAGGTTAAGAACCACTGCTTTAGACAAACCCAGGAATAACAAATCCTGAGGGGAACACAGAAATTGAAGCCAAACCAGCAGAAATTGGATCCTTCCTCCATTATTTTGTGGATAACTTTGGCAAGCATATTACCATATATGTAAAAAGGAGGTAGGGGGTCTGTAGCTCACAGGGCTGTTAAAAGGGCTGGAAGAAGGTAGGTCAAGTGTTCAAAACTCCACCTGGCACCTAGTAAGCCCTGAATAAGCATGGTCTGTTTCATTTCCTCAGTTAACTGTCTATCTTATTTCTCTTTATCCTATTTTATTCTATCCTATGCCTGTTTATATCTATATGTATTTCATATTTTTGTGTTATAGTATGTCTCAGTTAAACTTCAGTTACTCCAATTCTTTTGGCCCACAATTTGAGGACATCCTGGCAGGAAAGGCCTGATGGCAGAAACTTAAGAATGCTGATCATGGGCTGAAGAGATGGCTCAGCAGTTAAGAGCACTGGCTGCTCTTCCAGAGGTCCTGAGTTCAGTTCCCAGCAACCACATAGTAGCTTACAACCATCTGTAATGGGATCTGATGCCCTCTTCTGGTGTGTCTGAAGAGAGCAATGGTGTACTCATATACATAAAATAAATAAATAAATTTTTTAAAAAAAGAATGCTGATCATATTGGGTCTTCAATCTGGAAGCAGAGAGCAGTGAGTGCTGCTGCTGCTGCTGCTGCTGCTTTCCCCTTTGTAGTCTGTGCAGGACCCCAGCCCAGGGAATGGTACTGTCCAGTAACCTAATCAGGATAAGCCCTCATAGACTTCTTTCTTTGATGATTCTAGATCCTGTCAAGTTGACAATATTACCCACCATATAATAGTGATAGCTTTGGCCATTGAGAGATCTTCCAGATTGTCTGGTCTGCCTGTCTATAACTTCATATGATAACTTTATTTAATAGCTTTATTTCACATACTGTAAAAGTGAATGGCTTTTTCTGGGCTTACATATTTATACAACTACTACCCTAAATCCCTGCCTTTGAGAAATCACCTTCTATCTCCCTCTGGTGGTTTTAATGAGAATAGCTCCTAAAAGCTCAAATATTTGAATGCCTGGGTCTCAGTTAGTGGAACTGTTTGGGAAGGATTAGAAGGTGTGGCTTTATTAAAGGAGGTGTGTTACTGGAGTTAGTCTGTGAGGCTTCAAATGCCCACCCCAGGCCCAGTGTCTTTCTCTGCCTGCCTGCCTGCCTGCCTGCTGCCATGCTCACTACCGTAATGATCATGGACTAACCTCTGAAACTGTAAGAAAGTCTCCAATTAGGTGCTTTTATAAAAGTTGCCTTGATGATGGTGTGTCTTCCCAGCAATGTGACAGTAAGACACTCCCTAACCCTGAAAACACTGAATCCTCTGTCTCTTTAGATTTGCCTATTTTGGATGTTTATGTGAGTGGAGTTTTATAATATGCCGTCCTGTTTACTAACTTCCTTCACCTAGTGTTTTCAAGGTTCATCTGTCTGTTCTATTTGTAATCTATATTTAGATAGTCCTTTCATATAACTGTAATCCATGTGAATGTAGAATATGATATTCTGGTTTTATATTTTTATCATCTTTATTCATTTTTCCCATTCTGGGAACCAAACCCAGGGGCTTGCTCTTGCTAGGCAAACATGCTACCACTGAGCTAAGTCTCCAACCCCATTTTCCCATTTTTATCTATAGCCTGTATGTATCCATTTTTTTATTTTCCTGTTTTTATTTTATTTATTTATATTTTATTTATTTATACACACACACTCATATATATAGCTGGTGTTGCTGCTGCTGCTGTTTTGAGACAAGATCTTATTCCATAGCTCCAGCTTGCCTGTAACTCATTATGCAGCCCAGGCTGGCCTGGGCTTCACGATAATCCTTCTCTCGCTGCCTCCCCAGTCGTAGGAATACAGGAATGACCTGCCATACCTGCCTTGACTACTTGACTATCAGTCTTTTCTAATTCAATCCTCATGAAGGGAAGAACGTAAAGTCAGCACAGCTAGATGCTGAGGTGCAGCAGTAGATGCAGATCTGAGGTAGGGGGATATTGAATTCCCAGCCATCATCAGCTAAATAGTGAGAGCTTAAAAGAAGTAAGTATGCTAACTGTGTTACGAGAATTACAGCATTTATTTCATTTCATCTTTGCCCCCACTCGGTAAGAGAGTCCCTTTCTCTTTGATGATGCAAGGACTGGTACCAGAGGCTCCACAGGTCATATATAGCCAGAAGTCAGTATTACTCTAGCCAGAGCTAGGATGAGGAAGAGCCCAGTGCTAGGATAGAAGAAGAGGGCAGAACCACAGGAATGCCTGACTTAGGCTGGTTAAATGGGAGGTTATTTAGGTGAATCCCAACACACACAGACCCACTCACTGTTTTCCTTTGTTATCTGTTTGTTGAGACAAGGTCCCACAAATTGGCTCAAAATTCACTGTATAGCCCAGGCTGGTCTCAGCTGTCCAAGCGTCGGGTTACAGACTGTACCTCCATCCCTGGCAGCAGTGTCAGCTGGTGGTGCCCCTACTGTTCCAGATTCTCTTCCCTTCTTCCAGCCCCTCCCCCTCTTTTCTTCCTCTTTTCTCCTTTGTTATTTTTCTTATGAAACAGGATCTGGCTATGTAGCTTTGGCAAGGGTACAAGCCAGTCTGTGGACCAGACTGGTCTCTTTCTTTTTTATTTTGTTTTGTTTTGTTTTGTTTTGTTTTGTTTTGTGTTTTGCTTTGCTTTGCTTTGCTTTGCTTTGCTTTGCTTTTTGCTTTGCTTTATTTTATTTTATTTTATTTTATTTTATTTTACTTTATTTTATTTTAATTTTTCGAGTCATGGTCTCATGAAGCTCAGGCCTACATTTGTAGCTCAGGCTAGTCTGGAACTCTTAGTATCCCTCCTGCCTTAGCCTCTCAAGTCCTGGGATTCTAGGCATGACCTACCACAACTGTCTTCAACTACAGTTTTTCCAAAACAAACTGCCATTTGAGAAATCGGAGTGCAGGTCCAGTGAGATGGGTTAAGATCCTGTGGACAAAGCAGGGAGTGGGCGGAGCGTGCCTTTGATCCCAGAGGCAGGCAGATCTCTGAGTCCGTCCATCTCTCCCATCCTAGAAGTTCATGCTTATTCATTTTAACAATCATTAAATGACACTAGTTCACTGAGTAAGGCCCAGCGGCACGGTGGTAAATTCACTCCATAGGAAGATGGTCCTCTGCGTCTCTGATGATGAGTTCCCACGTGCAGACTGAGGCAGTACATGACAGGGAAGGCAGACACACACAGGTGTCCGCTGCCCTCCCTGCTCCACTCCCACAGGCCCGACCTCCAGGAGTCATCCATAGCCCTTTGTTTTTAACCTGAATAGAACTTCACAGTCCTTCCTAAAGCAGGAGTGCAGTTAGTCAAAACTGACGCTCAGCTGAAAACCTGTTTGCTATTCAAGAGTCTGACAGTCCATGAAGTCTCCAGTTCAGCCCCTCTCCTCTCTGAGTGTCAGTTGACATCTTGTAGGACACTGAGACATGGATGTGTTCAGGCAGCTGGGGGTCCACTTAGTCTCACAAGTCTTGAACTCCAAAGCTTGTCTATGCTAACTTAAGAAAACTTCTTTTTCAGGAACTGAGGAGGGGGCTCAGTCAGTAAAGTGCCCCCACGAAAACAGGAGAACCTGAGTTTGTCATTCCCAGCAATGACATAACAAAGCCAGGTTTAGCAGCACACATCTGAGACCCTAGCAGTGTTGAGGCAAAGACAGGTAAGGCTTGCCAGAAAGCCTGGCTAGCCAAATAAGTTAGCTCCAGGTTCACTGAGAAACCTTGTCTCAGAAAATAAGGATACAAAAGCACTTGCTGTGACAGCCTAATGACCTCAGTGTGATCCCAGGAACCCACAGTGGAAGGAGAGTACTGACTTGTGAATGTTGTCCTCTCACTTCCACAAACACTATGACAAACACACCTTCACATACACACACACACCAGTGATCGATGGATGGATGGATGGATGGATGGATGGATGGATGGATGGATAGATAGATAGATAGATAGATAGAAGATGAAAGCAATTGAGGAGGATACCCAGTGTCCTCTTCTGGCCCCCAGATGTGCACTTACAATCTACACAACTTCTTTTTAATCTCCCTTCCTCTTGAGGTCATCCCTGTTAGGACATCGGGCACCCTCTGCGTGCTGTTCTCCCCAGTGGAGCCTCTGTTCTCCGTTCTTCCTTTTTTCACACAAGCTTTTGTGTATGGAATCGCTTACCTTGGTTTCCACATCAGACCATCATCTGCAGCTGTGTGCATTGTTGAACACGGAGTTCATAAACACAGGAAGTTCATCCCTGTGCCCTGACCGCGCCCATCCTTTGTCTGAGCATGTATGCTTTATTGTCTTACTTCAGTTTCATAAGGATTTGACCTCCTTCCTCCCTGATGACTTACCAAGGAATGGTGCCCACTGCATGCGGGTTCGCCTCTCAAACACGTTCTTATCTCTTGAGTCCCACATGGTTTGTCCTGGCATTGAACATTTTAAAGCAGTAACAGCTGAGTGCTCCACTCAGCTTCACTGTGCACTCCTACAGAGTTCTGTGACTGTGTGTGAGCAAACAAGGAAAGCAAAGTCTCGTCAGACCTTCAGGTGCTACAGAGTGCTCTGTGGAAAACCTGCTGATGAGTCTCAATTCAAATGTTCTTGTCTGCCATCCTCACTCAAAGTCAGGAAGGGAAAGTGCTGGTCTCATAAGGTAGAACGCAGCTTCATCTCTTGTCAATCTCAGGGGAATCTTTTTCCATTTCATTTTACCACCTGATGCAACCAGGACATTTAAAGACAAATGGTAATCATGGATATTTCTTTGAAATATTTTTCTCTTTTGTCTGACCATAAAATATAAGTAGGTGTTTATAGTTTATTAAAAATTCCAAAATTGTGTCCATGTTCATGTGTGTGCAATGCCATATATATGTCTCTTTTTTTTTTTTTCCGAGACAGTGTTTCTCTGTGTAGCCCTGGCTGACCTAGAACTCACTGTGTAGACCAGGCTGGCTTCGAACTCCAAGATCCACTGCCTCTGCCTTCGGAATGCTGGGATTAAAGGTGTGCATCACCACCTGGCCATATGCTGCATCTTGAGTATAGAGGTCAAAGGACAACCTGTGGAAACCAGTTCTGTCCTTCTTCAGGGTGAGTCCTGGAAGTTAGACTGGAGTCATCAGGCTTGACAGCAAATGCATTTACCTCTCCACTTCCTGACTGTAATTTCTAGCTACTATAAAGTTGGTCTTAACTCTAGAGAGAGGACTCGCTGGTAATAGAGCACTTGTTCTTACAAAGAACCTGAGTTCAATTTCCAGTATCCAAGTGGTAAGTCACAACTGTCTGTAACTTGAGGGGATCCTAGCACCAGGCACACATGTAGTGAGCAAATGCACATGTGAACAAAGCTTTTATACACATAAAATAAAATTAATCTTTTATCTATTTACTTAGTTGGTTAATTAGTTTTTTGACATTGGGTCTTTTTATGTGGTCCTGGCTGTACTGAAACTCTCTATGTAGACCAGGCTGGCCCTGAACTCACAGAGATCCATTTGATCCTCAAATCCTGGGATCAGAGATGTGCGCCACCACTCCTCGACAAATCAATCTTTTAAAGATAAAGAAGAAGAATTTTACTGAGTAATAACCAGACTTAAAAAGACAAATCCTGGGGGAAGGAGAACTGGCTTAGTGGTTAAGAGCACTGGCTGCTCTTCCAGAAGACCTGGGTTCAATTCCCAGCACCCACATGGCAGCTCACAACTGTTTGTAGCTCCAATTCCAGGGGACCTGGAACCTTCAAAGACATACATGCGAGCAATCTATGGAAAGGAAAGACCAATGACCAATGCACATAAAATAAACCTTAAAAAAAAGAAAGACAAATATTGCAATTTTTTCCATATATGCAGAATCTCAATTGTGTGTGTGTGTGTGTGTGTGTGTGTGTGTGTGTTCATGCACTTGTATGACACAGATAGAAAGAGGACTGAGGAGGGAAGAAGAGACCCACAGGGTGAGGAGGGAGAATGATAGAGGGTAGTAGAGTACCTATGTCTTGAAAGCAGGAGAGCTTTCCTGGAGGAGGCACAGTGGGGCTCAGGAACAGCGTGCATCACCTGTGAGAAGGTCACAGTCCACTTCTGAGCTCATACCTGCTTCTTGCTCACTGGACCATTTCCATTCAAGGCATTACTTTTTCTGTCTTAATCAACTATTTCTATTACTTTAAAGACAAATCACAATTAATTCTATTTGTCTATATGCTAATCATTATTGTTGTAGTTTGAGGTAAGGTCTCATTTAGACCAGGCTAACCTCGAACTCCTAATTCTCCTACCTCAGCTTCCGAAGTGCTGGAACTATAGGCATGTATCACATTGGGCCACAATTTATTTTAATTACTCATTAAAAATAAAAATAAGATGCTTGTTACATGAATAAAAAATAAAATAACTAGGCTGGGTTGTGGTGGCATACTCCTTTAATCCTAGCACTGGAGGGAAGCAGAGGCTGAGGGGTGGGGATTTCTGTGAGTTCAAGGACAGACTGGTCTGCTGAGTGAGTTCCAAGGTAGCCAGGACTGTTACACAGAGAAGTCCTGTCTCACTCTGTTTTTGTTGTTGTTGTTGTTGTTTTGTTTTTTGTTTTTGTTTTGTTTTGTTTGGTTTGGTTTGGTTTGGTTTGGTTTCGTTTGGTTTGGTTTTTCGAGACAGGGTTTCTCTGTGTAGCCCTGGCTGTCCTGGAACTCACTCTGTAGACCAGGCTAGCCTCGAACTCTCGAACTCTCGAACTCCGAAATCCGCCTGCCTCTGCCTTCCAAGTGCTAGGATTAAAGGCATGCGCCACCACCGCCCGGCAGAAGTCCAGTCTAAAAAAATAAAAAATAAACAAACAAATAAAATAACTTTGCTGAAGGATGATAATTTTTTGTTATTGTTACTGTTTTGACCAAAGGTCTCATCCAGGCAGGCCTTGAACTCACTATGTCACCGAGGATGAATTTGAGCTTCTGATCCTCCTGCGTCAACCTCCCAAGTGTTGGGATTACAGGCATGCTCTGACACACCCTAGCTACTGGCAATATTTTGTAAAGAGAATAAAAGTAACGTGTGACTAAACACCACAGCATGTGTGGCAGTTCCGCCCACCCGGAGAGTTTATCTCCCTGGAAAAGGAGTGAATGGCCACAGCCTCCCACTCGGCCCAGCTGTCATATCCCTGGGTGAGCTGGTCTAGATGGCGTTCTGTTCTGTTTCTTCAGTGAATGAACACTGCAACCCCGGGCTTTGCTACTCGGAGCCTAGCCTTTTATAGCACAATATTTGACATTACTGTGAGGTAACCACCTGCCTGTCAGGGAGGGCTTAGGAAGGAAGAGGTGCGCTGGGAGAAGACGATGTGCCGCTTAGCGCATGCGCTAGGGGTGTAGCTTAGCAGCAGAGTGCTTGCTTACCGTGTGCAGAACCTGAGGTTCAGTTCCTCGAACTGTGGGAACCAGGGAACTAAGAAACCAGGGAGATAGTAATAATAGACAACCATAGACTGAAGAGTGTCATAGACCAGACCCTTCGCCTCTGCACAACACCTCAGCTCACTTTCAGAAGCCGGAAGCAGCTGTCGACTGCAGATCAGGTCAGCAAACTGGAGGAACACTTCAGGCATGTGGCAAAGCCACAGCTCAAGCTTTGTCGTCCAAAAGTCCAAGCTTTTAGGTAACACATTCTCTTAATCTCAAGTGGATAAAATCCCCAGTAAAAAATACTTACTAATGTCTTGCTTAATTTAGCAACTTCGCCCACCCGGCAGCTAAGCAGACTGTTTGTGATGGTGTGTCTCAGCTCTCTCTGTCTCTGTCTCTGTCTCTCTTCTCTCTCTGTCTCCCTCCCCTCCCCCTCTGTGGGGGATGGGGGTGGGGCGTGTGTCTCAGCCTCTATAACTTGGCTGGAGTTCTGATTAGTCTTAATCTCAGAACTACTCACTTCCCAAAGGTAGGACTCTTCCATGCAATCTGCCTGTTTCAGAAGGGCTGGGCTTATTGTAGAGGCCCCTTTGGTGTTTCAGTTTGCATCTTAAGTTTTATTCCTGATGCAGGACAGATCTTTTTTTGTTTTGTTTTGTTTTTTGCTTTTTTTGTTTTGTTTTATTTTGTTTTGTTTTGTTTTGTTTTTTGAGACAGGGTTTCTCTGTGTAGCCCTGATTGTCCTGGAACTCACTCTGTAGACCAGGCTGGCCATGAACTCAGAAATCCACCTGCCTCTGCCTCCCAAGTGCTGGCATTAAAGGCATGCACCACCACCACCCAGCTAGGACAGATCTTTCCATTCCACAAATGTATTACATATTGCCGTTGGAGGGCCTAGGATGCTGCTCCCATCTCCAGGGACGGTGAGAAAAAGGTACAGATTGGGAGCCAGTCCAGGACCGTTCTGCAGTTCCTGGCTCACTTACCCTCCCTTCTCAACAGAGGAATTATCGCTCATCCATTCAATTAAAAAGAAAAAAATCATTAACAAAACAAAGCATATTGTAAGTATTGGGCAGGGTGTCCTTGTCCTCAGTTGGACATCAGGTTATGGGTCACTGATGGGGAGGTGAGGGCGAGGGGAAAGGTGCCAGCACTGTTTCTGCCACAGGGCTTCCTTCCTTGCCGCATCCTGTAGCAGCCGTGTGTCCTCCTCATCTGCTGGCAGCTGCACGTATCGGACAATGGAGCCCTGATGAAGCAGTTCTTGACTGATGATAACATGGGAGGGTATCCCTCAGAGTCCATGACACTCGTTAGTTTGATTCTGAGGTACTTGTCCACAGAGTGGAGGGTTCCACAGATGCTCAGGTCATTCTTGAGTTCCACGACTACATCCTTGCCCACAAGGGACTTGGAAAAGGAGTAAAAGAGTATGGTGTTGGTATCACACAGGGCAGCCTGGACCAGGAAGGAAAGTGTTGGTGTGTGTGTGTGTGTGTGTGTGTGTGTGTGTCTGTGTGAAAGAGAGTGTGGGTTTTTTGCTTGATTGTCTTTAAATGTGCCACATGTGTCCCTGATGCCCACAGAGGCCAGAGGAGACATCCGATCCCCTGGAACTGGAGTTACACATGGTTGTGAACTGCCCTTCGTGTGTTAGGAACTGTGATGGTTTCTATATGCTCAGCCCAGGAGTGGCAGAAGGTGTGGCCCTGTTGGCATAGGTTTTTTTTACTCCTTGTTGCAGTAGGTGTGTCACTGTGGGTGTGGGCTTTAAGACCCTCACTTTGGCTGCCTGGAAGTCAGTAGTCTGCTAACAGTCTTCACGTAAAGAAGAAGAACTCTCAGCTTCTCCTGAACCATGCCTGCCTGGATGCTGCCATGTTCCCACCTTGATGATAATGAACTGAACCTCTGATGTTATAAGCCAGCCCCAGTTAAATATTGTCCTTATAACGTTGCCTTGGTCATGGTGTCTGTTCACAGCAGTAAAACCCTAACTAAGACAGGAACTAAATCAGGTCCTCTGTAAATTCTCTTAACTGCTGAGCCATCCCTCCAGCCTCTATTGTAGAATCTTAATTCCATTTTTAAAAAAAAAAAATTTAGTTGTGAGTGTGTGTGGGGGGGTCATTGAGCACACAATCAAAGCACAGTGCACATGTGGAAGTCAACGAAAAGCCTACAGGAGGCCATTCTCTTCTTCTACCATGTGTGTCCCAGGGATCTAACTCCGATTGCCTTGCTTGCTGGCAGTCATTGTTAGCCACTTTTGTATGCTGAGCCGTCTTACAGGCACTTAATTCCACTCTTGAACAGACACAGATGACTCACCAAGCAATCTTCTGTACTCAGAGACAAACTCTCCTCTTCCTCCTCTTCTTCCTCCTCCTCCTCCTCCCCAGTGTCCTGAATCATTTATAGACTGACCCTTATGAAACATCTATTCTAGCTAGTTTTATGTTAGAATGTTTGTTTGTTTGTTTGTTTGTTTTGGAGGGACAGGAAATCTCTACATAACCCTGGCTGTCCTGAAACTCAGTATGTAGACCAGGCTGGCCTCAAACTCAGAGAGCCACATGCTTCTACATCCTCATGCTGGGATTAAAGATGTGTGCCGCCAGGCCAAGCCCAAGCTAGTCTAGAAAAGGGAACCTCAGCTGAGAAAATGCACCCACCAGACTGGTCTCTAAACAAGGCTTTGGTTTCTTTTTTTTTCTTTCCTCCTCTCTCTCTCTCTCTCTCTCTCTCTCTCTCTCTCTCTCTCTGTCTCCCTCCCTCTCCCCCCCCCCTTTCTGTGTGTGTGCATTGTGTGTATTTGAGACAGGATTTCTCTGCGAAACCCTTGCTATATTGGAACATGCTCTATACCAACCAGGCTGGCCCTCAAACTCAGGCTGGTAGAGATCCATCTACCTCTGCCTCCCAGGCGCTGGGATTAAAGGCCTGCACCACCATGCCCAGCTCCTGCATTTTCTTGACTGATGATTGATGGGGGAAGGACCGATGGTCCTGGATGATAGAAGAAAGCAGACTGAGTAAGTCATGGGAGAACATAGAGTATAAGCAGCACTCCTCCCTGGTCTCTGCTTCAGTTCCTGCCTTGAGGTTCCTGCCCTGACTTCCCTTAGTGATGGGCTGTGACCTGAGAGTTGTACACCGAAATATACCCTCTCCTCCTCAACTTGCCTTGGTCATGGTATTTTAGCCTCCAACGATTGCTGCGGTGTCAGACAGGGGTCATGTAGGATGGTGCGTCCACCTGCTTTGCCCTTCCTTGTCAGTCTCCTTGGCAGTAGACTGAGAGATTGAGCTTGGTAATTGCAGCTGCTAAAGTGGCAGCTAACATTTATGTGTAAATACTAAGTATACATTAAAATTTTTTTTTACAAGTCAAATTAATGTTGGGGCTCAGAAGTCACCCTACAAACCACATGCGTGCCAATTTCAGTCAGATAGGAATGGTTGATTGAGCATTGACCTCAGGACTTATCTATCAGGGCCACAGAGCAGACTCGGGAGCTGACTGTGACCATGAGCCAGAATCCTACAGAGCTTTTAAGCCTGAAATCCACAAACATCTATGCCAAGTTATTTCACCAGTCAGGATTAGGGATAGGTGACTTCCTTAGGAACACTTCTCCTATTCCTATTGGCTGGGATATTCAACTGTGGGTGGGGACTTGCCTTGTCTAATATTCATGTCTTAACTTGCCAACCAGGAAGGATGTCAGTTACCCACATACATGACTCCTTCTGCCAAGTAGGACGTCAATTCCCAGGGAGGTCTTGGGAACTTAAAACTTTATTTGACCCCTACTCAAAATGGAAGTCTTTTTCCAAATGGCTTCTTATATTGGTGCAGGTTTCTCTTACAAGGGGTCCATCCCAGAGGAGCTTATAAAGGCAAAAACCGTAAAAGCTCATACACAGGTGCAGGAAGTGCTGCCTGGCAGTTGGTTTGGGTCTAAGCTTATTGTGGCTAATTATACAAATCAGTTCTTACTGACCTTTATTGTGATTGGTTTCCAAGATCACCAAAGCCCAGAACGTAACAGAATGTACGGTCGACTTGGGCATGAGAAAGTTTTCTCGTACCCGGGCGGTGGTGGTGCACGACTTTAATCCCAGCACTCGGGAGGCAGAGGGAGGCGGATTTCTGAGTTCGAGGCCAGCCTGGTCTACAGAATGAGTTCTAGGACAGCCAGGGCTACACAGAGAAACCCTGTCTCGAAAAAAACTTAAAAAAAAAAAAGAGAGAGAGAGAGAAAGTTTGCTCGTAACAGTAATAGCATTAAATGGGTGGCTAGACAGGCAGCAGCTACCCAGGCCTTAACAATTAACCTGTGTGCCATGCTTGTTTTATTCCATTTTAAAGTGGAAATTTCTGGCTTCTTTGGAAATTCATTTGTTTCGGACGATGCTTTGCTGGGCCAGACACATGAAGGAGTGTTTTACTAAAGCAGACACAGGTGAAAGGATCTCTTGCTAAAGCAGACACGTAAAAGGACTCGTGGTGAAGGATTCTTTGTATGTATTGGTTTGGCTTACATGGTGTTGCTGAGCTCCTTTTTTTTTTTTTTTTTTTTTTGACTCCATAGAGAGAATCGCACACACACAAAAAAAACACACACAAAACCCTTCTGGTGATGTTCTGGTGGCTTCTTGCTGTCTCCTCAGACTCAAGCTGATTGGCAGAGTGATGTCCACTGAGACAGACACACATGGAGTTTTGCTAAGTCAGACTCACATGCTGAGGCAAGACCTGTGTGAGGACACACGATGACTGAAGGGAGTATAAATAGGACACGACAGACAGTGACCGAGGGCTTGCATAGCTAGCTTCACCACGTTCTTGGTCTCAGGTCTTAGCTGATCTTCACTCATTGAGAGAGACACACGGCAGAGAAACTCTGGCACCTCTGCTGGCTCTGGTCACTCCTGCTGACTTGTGCCGGTTGGGTGGAGGCCTGGCTATTAATGCTGGGTTATGCCACAGCTCTGTTTCCTATTTGTTCTTCCCGATACTACTGAACCGGTATATTTGCCAAGTGTTCGCAAGTGGATTGAACTGCCACTGCTGATTCCTGTGAACTAAAGTGCTGATTTCCTGGCAGTGCATATTGGATTTGCTCCAAAGAACAGTTTATCCTAATAACCTTTCTTTTCCACTACCTCTGGTAGGTGGTGGGATAGAAGAGAGGGTAAAGTGTTAAGAACTCTTATTAGAGCCAGGGCAGTGGTGGCGCACAACTTTAATCTCAGCACTTGGGAGGCAGAGGCAGGTGGATTTCTGAGTTTGAGGCCAGCCTGGAGTGAGTTTCAGGACAGCCAGGGCTACACAGAGAAACCCTGTCTTGAAAAAAAACAAAAACAAAAAACCAACTCATATTAGAAGTAGGATTTGAGAAACTTAAGCCTACACCATTTCATTCATGTATGGCAGATACGAATACAATGGATTTTCTTGGGTGTGTTTTTGCATTTTGAGATAGGGTTTCACTATGTAGCCAGGTGGGCCCCATCTCACCATCCTCCTGCATCAGGTACATGCCTGGCTAGACTATAGTGTGATTTGTAGGTACCAAGTAGTAATAAAATGCCTGGGAAGATAAAAGTCTTTAGGAAAAGGTGATGTGGTACACACTTGTAATCTTAACACTCAAGAAGCTGAGGCAGGGGACCTGGAAAGATGCCTCAGTGGTTAAGAACGCTTGCTGCCCAGGTCAAGAGGACCTGGGTTCAATTCCCAGCACCCACATGGCACCTCAAAGTTGTCTTAACTCCAGTTCCAGTGGGATCTGACACCCTCGCACGCATGACATACATTGAACACCAATATTCATACGCAGAACACCAATGCGTATGAATAAAAATAAATACATTATCCTTAGAAAAAGAAGAAGCTGAGGCAGGAGGATGTAAATTCAAGACTGGCTGGAGCCACATGGTGAGAGCCTATCCCAGGAAAACTGGAAATCTGTTTGTAGACGTGACGAGTGTCTGCTCTGTGGTGCAAGCTGGCCCCTTCTTGCTTTGACCTCCCTGATTCCAAGCTCAGGGACACATGAGTATTCCTGACTCAGGTTCGGCTCGCTCTTTGTTTGTTTTGGTTTAGGTTGGTTTGTTTTGTTTGGTTTTACCCAAGGTGAGGTTGAAACAAGGTCTCATAACTGCAGCCCAGGCTGGCCTCCAATTCAAACCATCCTGCCCAGCCTTCCATGTGCTAGGATTACATCATAAGCCACAATGCCTGTCAAGTTGGCTTATTTTTAAGAGATCTTACAAATGGCCCTATCCTACTGGGGGTTTCCAGCCTGGACCACTGGGCAGGTGTCAGGGAAGTCTACACTGAAGCCGTGGTGCAGTATTAGTCATATGTACCAATATGTACAGTTTTCTGGAAAAGATTCACTGTGTTTGTGTTCTTCTCAGGATCTATAGTCTGGCTTAATGCATTTAAGATAACATTAGAAGACAACATACTTCATAGTTATCTGCTAGCACACAGTATAAACTCCCCAGGAAGTTGCTGGGCTTGGTGGTGTACGCCTTTGATCCCAGCACTTGAGCTTAGCCTGGTCTACAGAATGAGTTCTAGGACATCCAGGGCTACACAGAGAAACTCTGTATATGGATATTTCCATCCATCCACAGGATAAATGAATATTAATGCTTAGAATATCCTGACATAAAAAAGAAAAACAAAGCTACACCTATCTCATGTTAGTAAGAGAGTCTTTATGTAAGCAATTAGGTCCTTTAATATACTTTAGGAAGTGAATTCAAATGTTATTTACCTTTAACATACGTCAGTTAGATGTCATATACCTCGGATACAATGTGATGACAAGGACACTTCACCTACTTTGTTGTTGGTTTTATTCATGTATGAATTTATTTTCATATATTTTATTTTGTGTATGTTTTCCATCAAATATATGTGTATATATGAATATATACATACACACACATATACGTGTGTGTGTGTGTGTGTGTGTGTGTGTGTGTTTGTGCACACGCGCGCACAACACTTGCTTGTCTGGTGCTCTGAGAGGACAGAAGTGGGTGTCATCCCTGGGAACATGGCTGTAAGATGTCATGTGGGTGCTGCCGATCCAGCGTGGGTGTTCTGGAAATACAGCCAGTGTTCTTAACTGCTGAGCCATCTCTCCAGCCTGTCATTTAGTCATTTTGGTGTCTTGAGACAGTCTGACTGTAAACTTGCTTTGGTTCCCCGTCTCTGCCTCCCTAGTGCTAGGACAGGGACTCTAGGACTACGCCACCAGGCTTCATGCTTCTGTAGTTTTGTTTTTTCCAAAGGAAAGCATCAGGCGAATCTAAATGAGGGGCCTGGATTCATTACTTTTCTCGATGCCATGATGAAATAGCCAACAAAGGGAATTTAAGAATGGAAGACTTACTTTGGCTCACAGTTTACGGGCACAGCCCATCACGGTAGGGAAGATGTGGTGGTGGCTTGTGGTTCTGGTCACATGGAAGCTGCAATCAAGAAGTAGAAAGCAGTGATCGCTGAGGTCACATCTCCTTTCTACTTGGTGAACTTAGGTTCATGAAATGCTGCCACCCACATATAGGCCGGGCTCTCCTAACAACTAACCTTAGCTAGAACTCCCTGTGGATGTAGTCAGGTTTGTTTCCATGGTAATTCTAAATCTCATCAAGTTGACCATCAAAATTAACTACCACAAGGACTTTGTATTAGGCAGTTGGCAGTATCATCAAAACTGTCAGCCATGAGTAACAGTGACTGGGCACTGTAATAGGCGTTCCAGGTGGAACACAAGAACAAAGGGAAGTGTAAAGGAAAATGGCTGAACTCCAAATTGAGCCTGTAGTTGGGTACACCATGTGTCAGTCAGTACTGCTTTTTTTTTTATTTTTATTGGATTTGATGTTGGGGAGGGGATTTTATGTTACGCCTTTAATCCCAGCACTTGGGTTGGGAGGCAGAGGCAAGTGGATCTCTGAGTTCAGGGACAGCGTTGTCTACAGAGTAAGTTCCAGGACAGCCAGGGCTACACAGAGAAGCCCTTCCTCAAAAAAACAAACAAACAAAAAAACCTTTATTGGATATTTTTGTTTATGGATACATATGTATCTTTGTGTGTTGGAGCACTTATATGTGGTGATTGTAAGCTCTCTGGTGTGGGTCCTCCAAGAGTAGTGTGCATCGTAACTGCTGAGCCATCCCTCTAGCTGCCTAGTATTAGTTTCTTAGTTTTAACTAACGTGCCTTGATCATGTCAGAGTCTAACAATGACTTTATATAAGAAACAAAGAATAATCTCAAGTGTTACACGAGAGAATACAAAAACAAAGTGAAAGCAGCCCAGCAAGGCAAGTTCTTCGTACAGAAGAAGGTTGTACCACACACAAATCAGGTTAACACATCAAGGCCAGCATGGCTTCTGTCTTTTGTCCCTGACATAGGTGGTGACTGGGTCTCATCCCACTGGCAGGACATCAGACTCACAGTCTGAAGTGCTTGGGTAATGGGTGCAGAGATTGAGGAGGATTCAGGAAATATGAACCCATGGATTCAGGAACTATGAGCCCTTGTGGGCTAACTACCTTAGATTTTTAACAATAAAAAAAGCATTTCACCGGGCAGTGGTGGCCCACGCCTTTAATCCTAACAGTTGGGAGGCAGAGGCAGGTGGATTTCTGAGTTCGAGGCCAGCCTGGTCTACAGAGTGAGTTCCAGGACAGCCAGGGCATACAGAGAAACCCTATCTCGAAAAACTAAAAAAAAAAAAAAAAAAAAAAAAAAAGCATTTCACCTGTGTAGCTTTCTACAGCTCTAAAATATCCAAATTTTAAAAGGTAATTAAAGAATTGTTCAGCTTAGTATTTTTCTTGATTTTTCAGTTATTACAAAATGTGAATGGATGTGGTATTATCCAGAGACCCTATACACAAGATATTCTCTTCATAAAAGAAAGATCAGCTTTGGTCAATTATTGTGGTCTTTTGTATTCATTATTTCAGACTTTATACTGAACGTAAAGGGAACAAATGTGAAACTCAACACAACTGTATAGAAATAGAACCTCAAGCACGAGCCCCTGACTGAGTTAGGATGCTGCAGATCCTGTCCAGGGATGCTGCCTCTGACCCAGTGTACTGCAGACTTCTGTAGTGTTCACTCTCCTGTGCTCTATAGTAAGGGTGGCAGAAGCGCCTGCCCCCTCTCTTGGGTGAGGGGATGAGGCGATGACTTCCGGGCTTCAGAGCACAGAGCTGTTAATGGCCTATTAAAGGAGTCTGGCAATAGTGAATACTACTTATTCTCCTACTAATGTAGAAATACCTCAGCTCTTCCCTCACTGCTGCTAATAAAGCTCAGGTTCCTTGGCATGGCCTCGGTTTAGTTTTTTGAGACAGTTTCTCACTGTTAGCCCAGACTGGCCTTAGACACGTGTCAGTTTTCCTTCCATGGCCTCCTGCACATGGCATCCAGCTCCATAACGGAACTACTGAAGCTCTTTATGTTCTCTGAGAGCAGCGGGATTCCCGACAGCCAATCTTCTTTAAACTATTATTATTATTATTCTTTACTGGGTGTCTGCATGTATCTGTGTGGGTTGTGTGCACATGAGTACAGATGCCTATAGAGACCAAAAGAGAGTGTCAGATCCTCTGGAGCTGGAGTTAGAGATGGTTGTAAACTGCCCATGTGGATGAGGAGAACTGAGCGCTGATCCTTTGAAGAGCAGCAAGTGTCCTTAACTGCTGAGCCATTTCTCCAGCCCCCCCGCCCAGCTATTCTTGCTGTGCCCTAACCTTTAACCAAAGGGAATTTCCAGAGCCCTCATCACCCTGTTTTCCCAGCCACAGACTCTTTCCTAGGTCATCTGTCAAGATACTACTACTGTGCCCTTCCCTGGGATGTCCTTCCTAATCAGTCTGTGATGGTCCCTCTGTGGGCCCTTGGAAGTGCGCCTGTCACAGTTACAGTTTGTCAGTTTTGTACTGCTGTTACTTCTTAGTCTAGCATCTTTGTGAGATATATATATGTATATATGTATAATCAGAAAAACAGCAAATGATCACACCTTCATTTCCTTATTGTTCTGGTGCTTGGCATACTTGGAACTCATCAAACGTAGTGAACAAATTGGCTGGGCAGGAGTAGAACTGTGTATGTTTTGTGGTAACTGATGAAAATTGTGTTTGGCTCTTACTTCTTTAAACCTCATTTCATTCATAGGAATGAGTACTGTGTGTGTCCAATATTTTATTTACTTCTGGCTTGCTCTATAAGACAGACGTGGTGTGAGTCTATGAGAAATGTAATCTTGCCTTTCTGTTGTTCATTTATTCCCCAGGTTCTAGCTACTGACATCCCTTGCCATAACTTTTAGATGATATTTGGAAAGGAACTGGCCAAAGGCGAAAAAATGATAAAGTTTTTCCTTATGGTGAACAAGCAAGGGCAGACCCGACTGTCTAAGTACTATGAGCATGTAGACATTAATAAACGTGCGCTTCTGGAAACCGAGGTCAGCAAGAGCTGTCTGTCTCGATCCAGTGAACAAGTAAGTGCCTGTTGTTCTTTACTCCCTGTGTAGACAACTGTCTTCACTGGTTTGTTGTTGCTATCTCAAGAGCCATTATTTTCTCTGAACTATATTCCTTCAAGGGCTGGTAGGGAAATAAAGACTAAGGAAAGGCAGATGAGAAGAAGTGTGGCTCTTACCATCCCTGTAAGAGAACAAGAGGCAGGCCAGGCAAGCCTTGGGTTTTTATTTAGGACAGTTGTCTTAGTGTATCATAGAAATAGCTGCTAAATTTACTCTTGCTTGAAGACATAATCTTTTTTTGCTCATATAAATTCAGCCCTTGGAACTCTCAGCAGTGTCTGCAGCTGGTGGCTTTCTGTAAGCCAAAACATGAAGGTCAGATGACTGGCGTGGCCACGGAATTCAAGGCCCATGTGGTGCCAGAGGATAATAATACGATTTCCATGTACATAATAATTCTTTTCTGCTTACCATCTCTTGTAAATATACAGCTGTAAAAGTAACTTTTATTTTCCTGAATCAATTGTCATCTCAAAAGCTTTATTTACTGCCTCTCTCTGCTAATCTAAGTCTAGTCCTGGAAGCTTCTGGCCTCTGTACAATCTTATCTAGTCCTAGAATGTTTTCAGCCTCTGAATAAGCTGCTGAATAAGCTCACCCTTTCTTGTTCTCTATGAACTCTGGCTGGCTGGTTCAACTCAGCTCTTCTGACTCAAATCCTCTCCAAGATGACTGATTTAATCTGGCTTCTCTCTGGCCTCTGACTTCTTTCTAACTAACTCCGGCAATCTGTTCTAATCCTATGGCTCCTTCTCATTCTCTGACTCATTCTGTCTTCACCTGTGTCTAGTTTGTTCTTTCTCTACAATCTGTCTCTGTACAACTGTCCCGATAAAACTGCCTCCTTTCTCCTCTGCACTGTGGGGATGTCCTATCAGAATCTTTCTCTGATTCATCACTTCGTCTGCCACTCCATTAGACGTCACTTTGAAACATGGGTGCTTCCTTCTACAAACTAATTTTGCCTTTATTGTTTGGGATTAAAGGCATGTCTGTATTCCAGCCAGAGGGGTTAAAGGTGTGTGCTTAAGGGCTGAGCCACACCACAACTGGAAACAGATTTTTTTTCAGTAAATAATACAATATCAGGGTTCACAGTATGATTAAATATCCTACAATGTACAATCAATATAAAACCAGGACTAGTCATTTTAAAACAAACTTAGTTTGAACTTGCTTTTTTATTATGTAAAATAAGGGAAAAGGAAGTCAACAGATCATATAAAATAACAAATCTATTCCTCTTGCCAGAACCCAGAGGCTCACTACATAATAAAAAATGGCTTTGTGGTACTGGAGCCCGAGGCCATCTGTGTGCTTAGTAGGCACACGCTCTACCACTCTGCTAACTGTAGCCCACCTTAAGAGCTGAGTCCATTTTTTCAAAGAATTTAGAGAATTATTTAATCAGAGTCCTCCATTAGAGAGTGTTGGACAGCTGTTACAAAGTCAGAATAACTCATTTTTTTCTCAGTTCTCCCTCTCATCACCCTGGAGAGGGTGCTTGTGGCAGCATCAGCTGTCATACAATACCAAGTTACGTCAACACTCAGAAGTTGCATGTCCCAAGTGTGTTTCCCTTGGCTTCAAAATCAGTTTCCCAATTGCAATCTCTCCTGGTTCCTCTTTGATTACTACTGTGGCCTGCTGTGGGCACAACGCTGCTACCATGCCATCAGATGGAAACAGGAACTATTAAAGAACTGTGTTTGTCACTACATGTGGGAAACACACTGAGAGACATTCCTGTTGGCACCTTCCCACTGTCCACAAGCCTGCTATAATTTAAACAGCATTTCCACCTGATGTTTGCCCTTGGGTGTAAAGATACTGGTGGATTTTTGGAGTACTCTAAAATTATTTTTATTTTAAAAAGAAACCGCTGAACTTTTGGCCTCAGGCACCAGAGTATTCTATCAGCTTAGTTTAATTCTGTCCAAAGATGTGCTTGGTTTTGTTTTGTTATGTCAGAACCTCTTGTGAGACTGAAAACTGTTACTCAAGCCACTCATGGTACTTTCCAGCCCCAATAAGCCCGTATGAAAACCACACAACCCTGTTATTATAGTTATAAGCTGTCTGCCTAGATGGGCGGCACTATCACTACCCTCTCTCACTCCTCAGCTGTGAGACTCTTTGCTACTTGCAGTTTTTCCTGGCCAGTGGTTCTGCTCCATATTGGCTTCTACCTCTTCCTCCTCTGTCCTCTCTCCTTCTGCCCTTCCCTACACCCCAGACTTCCAGTCCCACCTTTCCCTTCCACTGCCCAACCATAGGCTCTAGCCTTTATTTGACCAGTTAGAACAGGAGAAGTTTCAGTGAGACCTCCTGAGTAAGAGATCTACTCCTCATCCGGGACAGCCCCTACTGAGGAAGCAGAATTAACATCAAAATGCAAACAGCATCAAGGCAGCGCGCAACATATTTGCTTTTTAAATTTAAGACAGGTCCACATTCTGAATCCTGGGCTGTCCATACATTTGAGATGCCCTTGTCTCAGCCTTGGATTAAAGGCCTGAGCCACCGATTGGCTCTAGCCTAATTCTCCATTAAATCCTGAAATTCCTCCGTGGTATATAAGCTGCCAAGAACCCTCCCCATGGAGGAATTTCCATAGTCAAAACATGTAGCTTCATTCCCAGGTACATTGGATGTCCAAGAGCAAAGCCACTAAGTCCATGTCACATTGGCCAAGCACACCTTGACACTGAAGATTTACACTGTGCCTTCAGCCTTCTGTCTCCTGCTCATATCCCTATGTACAGACGCTGAAGGAAATAGTTAAATGAGAAAGTTGTTTTATCTTCAGGCCAGTAGTAGTAAGCTAGTTATTAATTCATAAGAAGCAATATTCACAATGGAAAATCTTGTCTAGCGTCTGCTGTACAAAGGCTCCTATTACATAATTTATAAAATAATCCACATTGGTTCTTTTCGCACACCCTGGTAGATGATGGATGGAGGGATGGTAAGATTCCTCGTGTTGGTTCCTCCATGACTATTGGATAGTACAGAACTGAGCAGATCTAATCACTTCCCAAGAGTTCACGGAAAGCTAGAAAGAAGCCGGTCAGCATGTCTGTGCATCTTCACATTCGAGTGCCTTCGACGGATAATCTTTGCTTTATCCGCATCAGCTTTGCTTGCTGAGCTCCACAGGGAGCCGGGAGAAGGAATGAACAAGAGGCAGAGGGGGAACCTGTGCATCACTCTTTCTCCAAGACATTTTTCAATTTACTTCGCTGTTTAACATTTTAATGTTTAACAATTTAAATTTCTAGGTACTCAAAATGTAACCTAGGAATTATGCATGCTGTTCAACCAGACATTAACACCTAATTGTCTTTCGTCTAGTGCTCGTTCATTGAATACAAGGATTTTAAACTGATCTATCGGCAATACGCAGCTCTCTTTGTTGTGGTTGGAGTTAATGACACTGAGGTAAGATGCTAGAAAGGCCTTGGAAGATGCAAGACGTCTATTCTCGTTAACACAAAGGTTCTTCCCTACTTCCTCCCCAAGAGACTCGAGATGCTTATTGCTCTAGATGGACAGGTTACAGTTAAAGAGGCCAGAAATTACAAAATGCTTTCCTTTTTATGTGTATGGGTTTGTTGTTGGTTTTGGTTCTCTCTCTCTCTCTCTCTCTCTGTCTCTCTCTCTCTCTCTCTCTCTCTCTCTCTCTCTCTCTCTCTCTTCTGTCTCTCTCTTTTGCTTTCTCTCATTTATTTGAGTTTTTATTTATTTGTTTATTTATTTAGAGTCATTCTCACTGTATAGCCTTGGATGACCTGGAATTTTACAAAGACCAGGCTACCTCAAACTCATAGAGATCTAGTCTCTGCCGCCTGAGCGGTGGGATTAAAGTCCTATACCACCGCACTCAACTGTTTTATTACATTTTATCTATTTGTGCCACAGAATACATGTGGAGTTAACTTGCAGGAATTGATTCTCTCTCTTCACCACGTGTGTCCTGGGGAGCAAAGTCAGGTCATCGGGCTTGGTGACAAGTGCCTTTACCCTCTGAGCCATCTTGCTTGCCCTTTTTGTGTGTGGGTTTTCGATGTTGTTTTGCTCTGTTCTGTTTTGTCGTGGCAACCTCTTGCTATGCCCCCCAGGCTGGTGTCATACCTGGAGGCTCAGTCTCCCCAGTTCAGCCTCCAGAGTGGCTGGGACTACATATGGGCCGCCATGTCTGACAAGAAGTGCCTCTTTATCGTGAGCAGTACTGATGCCCTCCTCCTGTCCTGTTACACAATGGGACAGGTCACACAAGCACAGGAGCCTGTCAATCATACTATTAAATTTGGGCATTTTTTTAACCTGAGGGCATGATAACATTAATTACACTTTTCTTTTATTTCAGAATGAGATGGCTATCTATGAATTCATACACAATTTTGTGGAAGTTTTAGATGAATACTTCAGCAGAGTGGTAAGTCAACCCAGTTCTCTAGAAATTGAGTTATTTGGGTGCATGTTAATATTATATATTAATATAATTAACATGTAAAAGCTAAAATAAATGCTGTTGTGTTTACCATCTGGTATTAAAAGCGGGCATCACCATGCCATCCTACTGAGTATGAAGTGAATTAGAGGTCAACCTTTAGAAAAATGTCTGTTTAATCCTTTGCTTAGTTTTAAATGGCACTAAAGATTTATTAATGACAACCAGTCAATCTATGGTTGTGGTAGTTTGAATATGCTTGGCCCAGGGTGTGTCACTATTAGGAGGTGCGGCCTTTTGGAGTAGGTGCAGCCTTGTTGGAGGAAGTGTGTCACGGTGGTCCCGTGGTGGTGGACTTTGAGACCTTCCTCCTAGTTGCCTGGAAGACAGGCTCCTTCTGCAGCCCTTCAATAAAGATGTAAAACTTTCAGCTCCTTCTCTAGTATCATGCCTGTCTGCACACTGCCATGCTTCCCGCCATGATGATAATGGACTGAACCTCTGAAACTGCAAGCCAGCCCCAATTAAATATTTGCCTTTGTAAGTGTTGCCTTGGTCATGGTGTCTCTTCAGAGCAATGGAGACCCTAACTACAACAATGATTTTCCCTGTTGCTTATATTTTAGTGTTGTGTTTAGAAAGCCTTTAGATTCACCCCCTTGTTTTCTGATTTTAGTTTCTAAATTTGTTTCGAATCCATTTTAAGTAATTTTTTTCTATGTTGTAAATTATAGATTATCTTGATTTATTTTGTTCTTATTTTAGTTTGGATGGATGTATAGCTCCAAACTGGCCTTGAACTCATAATCCTCATGCCTCTGCTTCCCAAAGGCTGGAATCACAAGCATACAGCATCATTTTTTTTTAATATGTAGGTATCTATTCATCTCTGGAGCAAATATTGAAAGAACTGTCCTTCTCCATCCATGACTGTCTTAGCTTCTTCTTCTTTTTTGGTTTTTTGAGACAGGGTTTCTCTGTGTAGCCCTGGCTGTCCTGGAACTCACTCTGTAGACCAGGCTGGCCTCGAACTCAGAATTCCACCTGCCTCTGCCTCCCAAGTGCTGAGATTAAAAGCGTGCACCACCACTGCCCTGTGCTGTCTTAGCTTCTTATTGTGAAGCAACTGCTCACAAGTAAGGACTGAGCCAGGGAGGGTGATACACAGATGAGGCAGAGGCAGGAAGGCAGGGAGTTCAGGGCCATGAGCTGCAAAATAAGTTCAAGGCCAGCTTGGGCTGCATGAGACTCCATCTCAGCAAACAAAACAGCAGTTTTAATTAAATCAAATGCAAAAACTTATCTCTAGCTCCAGACTTCCCGTGGGCCAGGCATTTCTATTCTGTTGAACATAACATTATTAGTATCATACTATCCTGACTAATATAGCTCTACAGTAAGTTGGAAATGAAGCTATCTTTTAAACAAGAATCAGTGGAGATGGTTGGTATTATTAGCAACACCAACTACAGTGCCTCCAGTATCCCAGGCGGCTTAGTTAGGGTTTTATGCTAAAGAGACGCCATGACCAAGGCAGCTCTTATAAAGGACAACATTGAATTGAGGCTGGCTTACAGTTGCAGAGGTTTAGCCTAGCATCATCATAACAAGAAGCATGGTAGCCTGCAGGCAGGCATGGTGCTGGAGAAGGGGCCAAGAGTTCTACATCATGATCTAAAGGCAACCAGAAGGGGACTGTCTTGTGTAGGCCACCAGGAGGAGGGTCTGGACCACACTAGCCAGACTTGACCATATATATGAGGCTTCAAAGTCCCGACTCCACAGTGACACACTTCCTCCAACAAGACTACACCTCCAATAAAGCTATACCTCCTAATAGTGCCACTTCCCGTGGGCCAAGCATGTTCAAACCACCACACTAGGTATTCTGAAGATTTCCTCCTGCCTCTACCTCCTAGTGCTGGGGTTTATAGATGAGTACTACCACACTCAGTTGGCACAGTACTGAATGCTTTGTGCTTCCTGAGCAAGCACTGTATGAACTGAGCTACATCCGTAACTTACTGTTTCTCAAGTGTGTTTATTTCATTCTGCCTTTATATGAAAGGATTAGGAAGGCGCTGATGCACACTGCCGCCTCCTGTGGCAGTGAGTGGACACTGCTCCGTAGTCAGCAATGCTGAGCACGCTAACACCAGATGGCCACACCCTTTTCGAAGCTATGTCTTCTGAGGTATATGAAGGGTAGAGAGAGGCAAGAGGATTGGAAGTTCTAGGTCTTGAATGCATAGTGGGTTAGAAGCCAACCTAGATAGCACATGACCCTGTCTCAAAAAGAACAAGGAAGTTATGTCTTTAATCCAATTTCTATGACCTGAAATGAATTTTAGAAGCTCTTCCTGGGGGAACCAGCCAGTTCATTGCCTCAGTGCAGTGGCCCCCAGAGTCTGGCACCTTGAACAGCAGTATAAACTGGAAACTTTCTAGAAATCCAAGCTTTGGCCTCCACCCTGTGTCACAGGATCAGGAACTCTGCCATGTCCCTCAGTCTGATTTACCAGGCCTTCCAGTGATTCTGATACATGTGGAACTTTGGGAGCACTAAGGTAACCTTAATGCATAAGGCCTGTCAGCAGTTTCCTACTTCAGTTGATGGAGCTCGGAAGACGGCTGCTGGCCTGTGGCATGACAAGGCATGCATCTCCAAGGGATGGGCACCTCCCCCTAGGCTGGAAACAGAAAAGAGATCAAGTGATTTCCAAAACTGGACATGCTGGGATAGAGGACTGGAGAGTAGCCTTGAACCTATGTCTGTGTTGACCGTGTAGACAGAGACTCGTAGGTAAGCAATGTCTATAACCCTTTCCTAGTGCTAGAAATACTGCCAGCCCGCCAGCTACCACTGTGTGCAGCGCTGAGCATGGACAGTGCACTTAGCGTGACTAGGAAATTGAAACGTTATTGGATTGTAATGAGTTAAACCCACACTGGGCAGGTGGTGGCCGTATTATCAGCAGCAGTGCTGGCACCTGCTCCCCCGGGGAGACCACTGCATGTCAGAGTAGACTGGATGCAAGCCAGGGCTGTGACACCCACAGCCGCTTTCAAGTGACACTCGCCCAGAAAGAATATCATTTCTAAAATGTCTTAAAGCAGGGAGGACAAAAAAGGCTCACACTGTTGCTGCAAGGCGTTTAAGTCATTGTTCTATCCAGTTACTAAAAACAAACAGCACATGTAGAATTATAGCTGTCATTTTAGGGAGCGAGCCAGTGACTGAATGAACCACAAAAGTCAAGAGTCGGATTTAACTTAACCCAGGCGACAGTGCAGGGCTTGTGCTGCACCAGGGATGACCCTGTCAGGATCTAACCAGAGCCAAGCGACAGGAAGAGGGAAGAGCAAGAGCGAGGGGAAGGAACAAGGCCCCAGCCCTCACCGAGGGTGCCCCGTCAGCTAAGACTTATTTTTAGCTTTGTGAGTTTTGAGCATTCTTCCTGGGGTATTTTTATCTTAGAGAGTTTCAGCAGCTTAAATTTGGAATGCATTTCATGCTGTTGCACCGGGAAAAGCATCTCAGTGTCATACTTTTGAAAACAAAAGCCAAACTGGTTGGCCTCTGGAGGTTCCCAGTGAGCATTGCTGTTGTGGAGAGAGTCAGCCGGGCTTCCTCTCCCTCCCTGTCACATATGATTTCATTTCCATTTCCTGTTCCCTCTGCACAACTGTTTTATTGACAAAAAAAAAAAAATCAGTACAGAGAAGCAGGAAAACAAAGAAGATGGGTTCGAGGCATTTTCCATCTGTTAAGACTCAGATTATACACCGCCAGAGTGGCGCCCAGCGTGGACTCCGTGGGAGTGACCTGCAAGCAGTAAAGTAACAAAGCCCCTCACTGTGAACAAAGATCTGGGCAGGCTGTGCATGTGAGATAGTTCTATCCCTTCAGCTCAGTTTTACTGTGAACCTCAAAGTGCTTCAGATAGGATGCTTTCAAAGCGGGTTTCCACCCGTCAGCTGGCCCAGCATTTAGGGACGTCTGTTTAGATGTACATGCCCTTTAGACCTGATACACCCACCTGTAACTTTGAGACTGGACATCTGGATATGCATCTGTCTATAGGATAATACTGACAGTGCTGGGAGATAAGTCCTAGGCCCCACCACAGCCCTGTGGGTACCAAATCCTACAAGCTTAAGTCCCTCTGTCCAGTGGTTGGCGTCGGCATATGTCTGACACCACCCCCCCCCCCCCCCGTTAACTCTAACTCTTCTGAGCTACTCATCCAGCTCCTCTTTTAGCACCTGCACAGGGTAAACGCTAGATGGGCCGTTGTTACTCCTAAGCCATTGTGGCAGAGTGAAAAGTCTGTGTGTTCAGTACAAGCACAGCTTGTTCCAAGTATTTCACAGACAGCTTAGTTGAATCAATGACTATGGAATTGATGAATGCAGAGGACTGATTACATACCACTTTTTAATTTTATGTAATTTTGTGGTATGGAGATCAACCCTAGGGCATTAAAAATGTCAGATACGCACTGTACCCTGAGCTGCCTCTCCCAGCTTGCACAGCAGTTGGTAACCTGCACTCTACTTTGCAGCTTGCTAGTAATTAGACATCTACACCGTTGTTTGTTGATGGCTATAATTTACTGACCTAATCCCCCCTTGATAGTTCCTTGGATTACTACCAATAGTTTGCAGTGGTAATAGCTTCACTCTGACTCTCCTGTCACCATTCCCTGAGCTTCCTTACCATAAGCCCCTGAAGTAAATCGATGGATGCAAAGAGAAGGCACATTCCTGAGGCTTCAGACACTTTATTATTCCCCATACTTTTTGTTTGCTTTTGGTTCTGTCTGGTATTTTGAGGCAGGATCTTACTCTGTTAGCCTGGACAGGGCTGAGTTTGTAGCAATCCTCCTGCCTCAGCTTCCCAAGATTACAGGCATAAGCCACCAACCCCAGCTCTCCCACTACCACTTGTCCTCTAACCTGCAGCTTTCTTTTCCTCACGTTCCTGCCTCAGTTTCCAGCTCGGCTCCCACTCTGGGCTCCAGCAGGTGTAGGAGCCAGACCTGCCGCTTCCAGGCTGGGAGGCAGGGCAGCCCTTGACTGTTCAGCTGACGGTGCTCTCTGGGGTCATCCTCTCACCATGTGTTCTTGTTTCCTTTTTCAGAGTGAACTAGATGTATCCTTTTTCCATACATTTTTCCATGGTATGTCGCAAAAGCACACTCTGGATGTAATCAGGTAAGTGTCATCACGCTGGAGGGTGACTTGGCAGAATCCAGGACACTCATCTGCTACTCTGCCAAGGCATGAATCATACATGCCACAGAACTTCCCAGCCTTCCCCTTTCTAAGATGGTACTTTGTAAGGTTCCTTTTTCTTTTTCTCCAAAGAACTGAGGTAGTGGTATTTAAAAATAACTGTTACGGGCCTGGAGAGATGGTTCAGTGGTTAAGAGCACTGGCTGCTCTTCCAGAGGACCCAGGTTCAATTCCCAGCACCCACATGGCAGCTCACAACTCTCTATAACTTTAGTTCCAGAGTTTCTGACACTGTCATACAGACATACATGCAGGCAAAACACCAATGCACATGAAATAAAAATAAATTATATATTAAAGAATAACTATTTTTTTATATGTATCAGATAGATCTGTTCAAAATGTGTATCCCACAGATGAAGTGCTTGGTTTTCTCAGAGAGACTGAACTTTTAGGCCTCCGCGATACATTTTCAGAAAGCTCCTCGTGAACAGAAGGAGGCATTATGGGGGTTCATCTCCTTTATAGCAGAAAAAGTTCTTTTTTTTCTTTTAAATCTCATCTGTCTGTGTGTCCCGGGGATGCAGCCCAGTGGTAGAACACCTCCTAGCATGTGCCTGGCCCTGAGTTCAGACCTAGCATCATACAGCAGAATAAACATACCCCAGGTCCCAGATGGAGGCAGGCACTCGGCAGGCTTTTGTAAGTCTCCAAAAGTATAGTACTTTGACTTCTAAGATTCTCTGCTGGCTTTGAAGCCAGAGAGAAGGCCCGGTGGTTAAGAATGCAGACTGCTCCCGAGAAGACCTGGGCTTAGCTCTGAACACCCAGGTCAGGCAGCTCACAACCGCCTGACACTGCCGTTCTAGGGGTTCTAGTGACCTCTTCTGGAATCCTCGGGCACCTAAGAACATGGAGTGCACATAACTGCACCTGAGACTGGGCATGGGGCACACTCCTTTGATCTCAGCACTCAGGAGACAGACACAGGCAGATCTCTGTAAGTTCCAGGACAGCTAAGTCTACACAGTGAATTCTAGGCCAGCCATTGCTACACAGTGAGAAACAGTACTCAAAAAAGCAATAAAATAAACCCACTCATGCGCACACACATAAAGTAAAAGATAAACATTTTATTAAAATATGCCTATCATTTGAAAGTAATAAAGACAGCTTTTGAAAACACTTCAATCTTTTTTTTTTTTTTGGTTTTTCGAGACAGAGTTTCTCTGTGTAGCCCTGGCTCTCCTGAAACTCATTCTGTAGACCAGGCTGGCCTCGAACTCAGAAATCCACCTGCCTCTGCCTCCCAAGTGCTGGGATTAAAGGCATGCGCCACCACTGCCCGGCTGAAAACGCTTCAATTTTAAATCTAAAATAATCACTATTTATTTATGTATAATATTAGCAGATAACATATAGGAGTATAACATGAAGTTCATATATGTATGTGTTTATGTGAAGCCACTGCTCGAATGAGTGTATCTGCATCAGCACAATCTTCTGGAGCAATAGCCATCTTAAATCATGTGGAGACTTCTTTTTAAGTTACTGTGGAAAGGTGATTGCCCCCTAGTGGTGAATGACCTAAACCTATGATCCTTCTGGCCTAAGAGCCAAGATTAGGCAGTGTATATGACAGTCTTTTTTTTTTTTTAAATATTTACGTATGTATTTATTTATTTAATGTGTGGAGGTGTTCTGTGTGTACATGTATGTACATGTCTGTGCATGTATGTGCTTGGTGCCCTTGGAGGCCACAAGAAGGCATCAGATTCCCCCAGAACTGGACTTAGAGATGATTGTGGGCCACCAGGTGGGACCTGGGAATTGAACTCAGGTCTACAAGAAGAGCAGCAGTGCTCTTAACTATCAGATTAGAGAAGCTTGGGTACTCTCTCAGTGGTTCCAGGGAAGGGACTAAATAACCTGCCACCCAAAGAAGGGTTCTTCCAGATCTGGCTGAGACTGGCCAAGGAGCAGCTGTGTATATACACTAGAGTTTCACTGGTTGTGTTGGAGTAGTTTATGCTGACTAGTGTTTAGTGGAGAGGCAGGTATGTTTGTCTTTATAGACTTCTGGAATGATCCAGCTTTCTAGTTTCAACTTATTTCCTATACCACAATTTGTGTTTTTAGCTCTCCTTTACCTTTTTGTTGTTGTTGTTGTTGTTGTTGTGTTTTTTTGTTGTTGTTGTTGAGACTGGGTCTCTCTATGTAGTAACCCTAGCTGGTCTTGAACTTGCTATGGCCTGGAACTGACCAGATGCCCCTGCTGGGGTTAAAGGTGTGTACCACCACACATAGACCACGTGCTTTCATTTCACCTTCCTTCCTCACCGTGCTGTGTATGTTAGTACGAGGGAACCATCCAAAAAACAGCAGATTCAAAACTCAAGGCTCACACACGGTCCTCTGTGGCACATCACCTCAGAGAATCCTGAAGCAGAGAATCAGCAGTCCGTGGAGGGTCCACTCTAGTTCCTGCCTTCCGCGGGGAGGGCTACACTTCCTGCAGCTCACTCTTCAATGCCACAGAAGCTGCTAGGGCAGTGGCTGCTCCCAGAAGTGCTCTCTTCAGC
Organism: Grammomys surdaster; assembly: GCF_004785775.1. Classification (NCBI taxonomy): domain Eukaryota; kingdom Metazoa; phylum Chordata; class Mammalia; order Rodentia; family Muridae; genus Grammomys; species Grammomys surdaster. The sequence goes on from NW_021620970.1 coordinate 7,000,969, forward strand.
CTCAAAGTTTGACAACGAGCAGTTGCCACGTTTGAAACACTGAACACTCGGATCCCTCAGTCTTTGAGAAATCCTTCCTGTTCTGCTCACAGGTGAGCGAGGATGGGTCTGGGTGTGGCTACAGAGGAGGGGTGTCAGAGCCCCTTTCCTCACTGTGATGTTTAAGGCTGAAGTTCCCTGCACTGGGCTTTGAGAAATAAGGCAGAGCATTTACATTTCTCCTCTGTACACACTACTGTTCTCCTTCCAGCTGAGACTTACAAAATCAGATAGATGGGATTGAAACAGAAATGACCCAAACACAAGAAATCAGTTCAGGAATTCTGGCTTGTTGAGACCCTTCGTTCCAGTATGTGGAACCCCCTTGGTGCAATGGTGTCCAGTGACCAAACTGTCCCCTTGAGACTGAGCGCCTCGGTGACTTCAGTCCCCTCTATGGGGAGCATGCGTCTCACACCATCCTCCCAAGTGCTGGCTGGGATTACGCTGTGAGCCACTCCGGCTCTTATCTTAAATGTGTTCTCTGAAGCTCCACGGTACCATATCCTGCTACCATCTCTTCCAAAGCCCTGTCTTGCCCCACTCACTTTGTCCCTTGTGTCTTGGTTATTTTAGTCAAAAGTAGTAACAACAAGTTACAAGAAGCAGCAGGGGTTAGGGCTCATTTGTCCTCGTGCTGAGCTGGGGTGTGGTTCACTGGGAGAACACTAGCCTAGCATTCCAAAGGCTGTGGTTCAATCCCAGGAAGGCAAGCTAGAAATACAGACACACACACAGTTTACATTCATACTTTAAAAACATCTTTTTTAGATTTATTTGATATGTTCACGTGTTTTATCTGTGTGTATTTCTGTGTGTCACATCTGTGCCTAACACCCAAAGGAGTTGAGAAAAGGGTGCACCATCTCCTGGAACTGGAGTTACAGATGGTTATGAACTACTGTGTGGGTGTTCTTAACTGTTGAGCCTTCTCTTTAGCTCCCTAGAGGAAGCCATTTTGGTGTCTAGGCCAGGCTGTGCCTTGCAATTGTCCTGAAATTCCATTAGGGCCTGGTTTGCTCCATTCTCTCTCTTCCTAAAGACAATTAACCCACCATATTCATATTTAAAAATCCTGTAGGGTTGAATACAGTGGGAAGGCAGAGGGAGAAGAGTCAGGAGTTCAAGGCCATCTTCAACTACCATAGCAAGGTCAAGGCCAGTCAGACTACCTAAGATCCTGGCTCAAGGAAAATAGAATAAACCATGTAAGAAACGTGTCTTAGGAGCTGGGGACCAGCTCCTTGTGCCCATTACAGTTTGCCTTCCATAGAAATCCATGACGTTCTTGGGTTGCCATGTTGAGAAACATGGGATTTAGTCAATGTGCTCCTTGGAAAGTTATATGTGGCCCGTCATGTTCAACCCAGGCTGAAGGAAGCTCTTTCCCTGGTTGCTTGAGTTCATGGACCACAGTCCAGTTCCTTCTTGCTTCCTCCTGTTCCTCAAAGCAGCTGTTTACTGCCTTGAGGCTTGGCATATAGGATGCTTTCTTGGTCCCTGGCATACGGCCCGAAAGCTACTAATCTTGGCTCCACCCGTGTGCACAAGTTGCTCATAAACCAAATCAAGATCTGAACAACAGCTGGATTCCTATTTTAAAGGAGGCAGGTGATTTTAGGGAGCCGTCAGATTTCAGGCCTTTGCTTCGCATTGGGATCTGGTCTAGGGTTTGCTCGTGTGGTGCAGAACTGGGCAGTCATTAGGATTTGAGCCAGATACACAGAGAGCCAGGCAGTCATGTGCCCACAGCGCATGACTTCACTGACTAACTTGTGTTTCCAGGAGGTTGGGACAGTCAGGCTTGCCACAGGACCTTGTCCTTGCGATGTGGGGTGCCAGTGGTTGATATGATTCAGCAATAAATTCTGATTCGAATTTCAGAACCGTCGGCAGTTGCTCAAGGGGACATCCAAACAACAGCTGTTTCTATCCTGCAGATGGAAGACTTTGATCAGTGAGACAGTTTAAACAGATAAAATGAGGTTTCCTGATTCAAAGATCAGGAAAATAAGCCTCTATAGCCCCTGCCCTTGATGCCTACAGAGTCCAAGAGTCTGTGTCATTCAGCCGCCTGAGCTGCGTAGCTCCTTTTTTTTTTTGAGACAGGCTGTTCAATCTATTCCAGGCAAACCTCTGGCTTGTTTCGTAGCCAAAAATGACCCTGAACTTCTGAGCCTCCTGTCCTCACTTCCCAAGAGTGGAGATTACAGGTGTGTATTCCTGTACGTTGTTCAGAGGGTGCTGGGATAAAACCCAGGATGTCATAAGAGCTAGACAAGCACTGCCCACTGAGCTGCACCCCTTCCCAGCTTCAGCTCTAGTTGTCTGACTGGGTTCCCATTTTGTCTCAGCTTGTAAACTCTGGCCACTGGTTCTGATGAACAGGCCTGAGCCTAACTGAATTCCAGTCCTACTTTGGCCTAGGACAAAGCACAAAGCAATCATCTATATAATTGGAAGACATTATTAATAGGTATGTCAGAGCAAAGTTGTTTTTTTTTTTTTCTGGGTCACTTAGGGACAGTTCCCATCGGCTCATGAAAAAGCTTATTCTGCTAGAGGGCTATTTGCACAGAACTTAATGAGATGTTAACAGAATCTAATGGAAGCTGAAGCCATTCACAGGCTGTCCCATTCTCTGTAGGCAGACTCCACTGAACAAGTACAATAGAGACTTTGAGTATCAGGAATTGAACAATATCAGGTAATGATTTGTTTTGCAAATATTCACTAATTACAAATTCACTGGTGCTTCTAATCACCTATTTGTTGAATGAAGTTTTTCCATTTGAAGCAGCTGTTTCTTTCTTTTCAAACAGCTCCTTAAAAAACAGAATCTCAGATTTCAAATCTAAAATTAAAAAACGTCCAACCATTGCAACCATCTTGCTCCATAATTAGATGCTCAGATGAAGGATTCCCAGGGAGTCCAGTGCCTTCTGGTTCCTCACTGCCAGAGCCCTCTCCCTTGGAGACTAGCTTTCCAGTAAAGTGCTTCACCAAGTTAAGGCTTCAGAATCTGAAGAGATTCCATTTGTGAAACTCTGAGCCTGGATCTTGGAGAAGTTTAGCCTCCGCTTCTATATTGTTTTCTCTCTGGACTGCTTTTCCTTCTGTCTGGCAGAGAAGACTGCTGATGCTGCAGGCCGAGAACGACGGTTGGTGTGGGTAGGTAGAGCCTGGGGCTCCTGGAGAGAAGCCTGGAGAACAGAGCAGTCAGTCCAGCCCAGCTCTGGCTTGTACCTGCTCTGTGACCGTGGCCAGACTTTAGACTGTTTACTTCTGAATAAAATGAGGATTGTAAAGAAGACTGAACTTTATAACAATGCCTGGAACCCTCCTGAGCTTCCAACAGCATTGCTGCTATTACTGAGGCTGAATTGTTACTTGCTGTGTTCTCTGGCACTTAAACATTCTACCCCACTATATCCTGTTCTGGATTGGGATGTGGCTCAATGCTAGAGTGTTACCCAATGTGTAAGGCCCTGAGTTCCATCCTAAGCACCAAAGCACAAATACATACACTCGTATGTATGCATACACACACACTCACAAACACACGTGCACGCGCACACACACAAGCATAATTTAGGTAGCTGTTTCATTTCAATATCTACTTATCCCACTTTCTTAGCCAAGGTGAATATAGGTATGTACACGTATATAGAGGTAATGTCTACTAAGGATTTAAAAAAAAAAATCTTTTTTGGTTTTTTCGAGACAGAGTTTCTCTGTATAGCCCTCCTGTCCTGGAACTCACTCTGTAGACCAGGCTGGCCTCGAACTCAGAAATCCGCCTGCCTCTGCCTCCCAAGTGCTGGGATTAAAGGCGTGCGCCACCACTGCCCGGCTTAAAAAAAAACAAAAAATCTTGCTTAGGTTTATCTACAGCAGGAAATACCAGGCTAAGCCATGTTACTATTTATATTTATTAAATTCTCCAACTAATTTCCTTAATGTGACCTAGATAATGTTTAATTTGGATAAAGTCCATATCATTTTGGATGAGATGGTGTTAAATGGCTGCATTGTGGAAACGAACAGAGCGAGGATCCTCGCCCCTCTGCTGATTCTGGACAAGATGTCGGAAAGCTGATGAAGACTGAGGAGGCATGAGCGATGTGACAGCCAAGGAAGGAAGACAAACAACAGCCTTCTGAAAACCGTCATTCGCTGTCACCCTTAGTTCCTAAAGAGGAAGCAAACAATTCATGTGTACAAACAACATTTTTCTCTTAACAGAGCCACAGTTTTACTTGGTAACTGTAAGCTTGCTTTTCCTTCTGCAGGAACAGCAGGGTTGCAGTGTGAAGAACGCGTGGCAGTTGTCCATCATCTAATAAACTTCAAATTGACCTGACCATGTGACATTTGAGTAAAGTCCTGCTTGCTACCTCTTTCCTTAAAGCCCTGAGCATTCTTCTCTCCACTGTGCTACATATAGCCCTAGGCACTCCACCACCTTTCCTAAATTGTGTGTGTCTGTGTGTGTGTGTGTGTGTGTGTGTGTGTGCGCGCACGCTTCCACAATTGCTTCTGCTGTATTTTAAGTATAGTTCTAATTTATTCTTTGAGAACTTCATTATGTGTGTGCAGTGTATTTGATCACATTCACCTTTCACTCCCCATTTTTTTGTTTGTTTGTTTGTTAGTTTTTGTGTTTTTGAGACAGGGTCTTTCACTGAGTCTAGAACTCACTGATTGGGCTAGACTGGCTGGGCTGGCCAGCAAGCCACAGGGATCCTGTCTTCAGCGTCTCAGGGCTGGGATCACAGACATGCACTGCTCTACTGCACTTAAGTGCTGAAGATCTGGACTTGGGTTCCTGGCATTGTACAAGCACCTTTACCACCTAAGCCTTCTCTTTGGACCTATTTTATTTTATTTTATTTTATTTTTATTTTTTATTATACACAGTTATCTGTAGTGCCTGCAGCATCTATAAGAGGGATGACCTTGTGAGTTCTGGGCCTACCTGAGATGTGTATTAAAGTTCTGTCTCAAACAAACACCCAGAAGTTAATTCTAAAACACACCTAAGAAATTCAGTTTTATTTGCCAGTTTCTGGAAGTATTTGATACCCATTTTAAGGATATTTAGCGATTATGATGCCAACATGTAATTAACTTCATGGTGCTGTGAAATAATCATTAAACATTACAAGAGCTCTAACAAGTATTATGATGCTACATTTTACTATTTATATTTGCATATTTAGGCAGGGTTTCACTGTAGCCAGGGGTGGCCCCAAAATTCTTATGTAGCTGAGGATGACCTGGACCTCCAAATCCTCTAGCCTCTGCCTCCCAAGATCTGGGATTACAGGTTATCACCTCTGGTTATGGCATATTCTAAAGTGTCTTCCTACTAAGCTCACTAATAAAATTTACTTTAGTTGCAAGAAATAGAACAAAACAATTTTATCAGGATGGTACAAAATAGGCACTTTCCTTCCTCTTATTCTATATAAAAGTTTCATTTTTAAATTAACCCACAAGGTTATATAGTTTATAGAACTTAGGAATATTTGCTGAATGTGCATGTCATCTTGCACAGGCCTGTGCTAATCTCTGTATCGTTCAATTTTACTGTACATGCTGCTGAAGCCAGCCCGAGTCATGTCTTACTCCTCTTCTGTGGTTTAGAAACTGTCAGTACAGAGAAGGACCTGTTCCCCACACCCTTCCAAAACCTTCTGCCACTCAGGCAACAGAGGACACTGCACTGTCTTTCCAAGAGCATATATGTGCACACGGGTATGAAGGGGCTGTGCACTGGGGGAAGCAGAACTCTGGACACTATGCAGGACTTCTTCCACCTGTATCAGTCCTCCGAGAGGTATACACTGTGCTGCTCTCGTGTAAGGATGGGGAGAGGAGAGTTCTTTTTCTAAAATTCTATATACGGATTTTAGAGTTTTGATCTATAAAGACCAGAAAACGAGTCATACCAGACTCTAAAGCAAATGTGGGTTGTTCTGAACTCTTTTGGGAGGCATGGGATGGCTTCTGGCCCATGGGAGCAATGCACATTGCAGGTACTACGGCCTCAGGAGTTGGGGAAAGCCCCATTTACATCAAAGACCTTCGGACGTCTTGCAGAGACACAGCAGCAGGGAAACACTGTCCTAGTTGGTAGGCACTTAATCAGTAGCCTGTGGAGGTAACTGCAGAAACTGGTACACCACAAGTAGCTAGGGAGTGGACAAAATTAACTTTTGGGTCACACTAAAATAGTAGATGAATTATATCTTGGCACAGATTCTAGTCCCTTTAGAGAATATTAAAGTTTTAAAAAAACATTAAGTAGATACCATAAGCAAATACACTTGGAGACTCTGTGCTTGGAGACCCTGGTGTGTCTGACAACATCTGACTCTTAGTGAGCTGTGATTTGGCTGTCGGCTACGTGCTGTGTGACCACCATTCCAGCTAAGTGCTTGTAGTAACTTTTAAACTGATCTAAAAATCACAACATAACCCACAGTAGCAAGTTGCTAGACTAGGACCTGGCAAGCCAACTCAAACAGGCAGGGGTTGAATATTTTACAGTATGTGAGCCAGTCTTGGCTACCTTCCCCACTCAGACAGTGTCATGACTGTTCTAAGACGATGGACATTCCAGGCCTGGGAGTGTCAGTAGGATGTTTGCCTAGCATCCATGAGGTCCAGGGTTTGAGCCTAGCACAGCATACAGCAGGCATAGTGGTACATGCTATGATCCCAACACTGGGGAGATAGCAGAGGAGCCACAAGTTCAACGTTCTTGGTTACATGGAGGTTGAAGCCAGCCTAGGTCAGAGATCTTGGAAAAAAAATTTTCATGTCATAAAATACTACCTTGTATTTTTAACCATCTAAAATCCTGGGGGTGGTGAGTAAATGCACTTGTCACATAGTCTGGTGACCTGAATGCGAGTCCCTGGACTTACATGGGAGGAGACCAGCTCCTTTTTCTCTTTCCAAGACAGAATTTCACTGACTGCCCTGGATGGAACTCACAGAGATCCTCCTGCTTCTGCCTCCCAAGTGCTGGGATTAACAGTGTGCGCCACCACACCCAGCTGGAGAAAACCGACACTTACAAGCTGTACCTCCATCCAAGTGCAGAGGTATACCACCCTCCACCGATCCCAAATCAGTGTTTAAAAACAAGATAAACCATTTTTTAAAAATATTTATTTATTTATTTTATTGGTGAGTACACTGTAGCTGTCTTCAGACACACCAGAAGAGGGCATCCAATCTCATTACGGATGGTTGTGAGCCACCATGTGGTTGCTGGGATTTGAACTCAGGACCTCTGGAAGAGCAGTCAGTGCTCTTAACCGCTGAGCCATCTCTCCAGCCCAAGATAAACCATTTTAATGTTACACTTACCACACAGTCAACAGGGACAGGCAGCAAACCATGATCTGTTCTCCCTCCTCCCAGCAGCCTTCACAAAAGCTCACTACACACAAGGTTTTCATCTTGCTTAGAAATTTAAATGATGGCAACCCTGTACACATAAAGTGAGTTTCAATTCCAGTATGGAGTTTTAGTTGTGTAGCCATGATTTCAGTGAACAGTTAAAACAATCAAATAATAACAAAAACCCTTTATTTTTCTGATTGAAAGTTAATGCCAAAATGCTGCTGTTAGGTCTTAACTTTCAGTCTCAGAGTCAGGTGTAAGACAGACGAGGTGAAATACATAAAGCCCGGCTCTGGCTACACAGTCACTACACTGGTTCCATAGCCAAGGATTCACCGGAGAACAGGTTCACAATATTTGGAAAATTTCAAGCCTCCAAGAGGATGGGGCAGGACATATGCAAATACTATGTGATTTATGTAAAAGACCATCCTGCAACCAAATCCTCCGAGGATTCTGATACACAAGAGCACTGACCGTAGTCTGGGCTCTGTATCTCTTGTGGTACTGAGCAACCTCAAATATGCCCCAAACGCCTGTTAAGAGTCACTGTGGGGAGCTGGAGAAATGGCCCAGTGGTTAAGAGCATTGCTTGCTCTTCTGGAGGACCCAGGTCAATTTCCAGCACCCATAAGGTGGCTCACAGCCACCTGTAACACCAGTCCAAGCATTATCTTATGCCCTCTTCTGGCTTCCACAGGTATTGCACTCATGGTACACTCACTTGTGCAAGTAACACACAAAATAAAAAAATACAGGTTGTTGTTGTTATTAGTATTATTATTGCTGAAGCCACTGTGGTAGCTATTGAGTATGGAAATTAGAAAGACACTCCTTTCTTTAAAACCAGAAAAATAGTAGTATTCTGGTTCCTTTCCACACTAACAGAATATAGGAAGTCATTTTTGATCTCACACCTCCTCCTCCTCCTTGAAGATACTAAATAGTAGATCTACTGTAGTTAATACTAGGGGCTGAAGAGATGGCTCAGCAGTTAAGAGCACTGACTGCTCTTCCAGAGGTCCTGAGTTCAATTCCCAGCAACTACATGGAGGCTCACAACCATCTGTAATGGGATCTGATGCCCTTTTCTAGTGTGTCTAAAGACAGTGACAGTGTACTCAACATATATAAAATAAATAAAATCTTTAAAAAAAAAAAAAGGTTAACACTAGCTGGGCATGGTAGCTCATGCCTGTAGTCTAGCATTCAGGAGGCACAGGGAGGAGGAACACCAAAGTCTAAGGCCAGCATGGGCTACACTGGGTGTGCCAGACTAGCCTGGGCTCTAGAGTTAAGACCTGTCTCAAAATAATATTTAAAAATTAAATAAATGTTCATTTCCAGCTGAAGGGTATGTTATTAACCAAACATGGCAGGTATTTCTTACACTTCTCCAGCTTTACCAAGTATCTTTCCTGTAGAAAAGTCCATTTCATCTTGTCTTTTTATAAAACTGAGTAACTGAAAACAAAAAGGGGGCAGACCTCCACCTCTCCCTCTGCTCCCCAGATCCAGTGTCATCCCCAGCTCTGCAGCACTATGGCACCTTCCCTCACCTGGTCCCTATCTGTGGTAGACTTCACACATCTTCTACCCTCCCTCCCCTTACCCACGCCTTTGTCCCAGCCCCACCTCCTACTCACCTGAGAGCTGAGAGTCGTGCCTCCTGTTCATCCAGCCTCATCCCAGCTCTGGAGAAAACACCCACTGTGGTCTCCATTTCCTCTCTGATCCCATGCACAGGAGATCACAGATATCTTCTCCAACTTTCCTCCTCCCACCCCAACTCTCCTCCTTATTCCAGCCTCCAACACCAGTAGGAATTCCCTGGGAACATACCAACTGAGTAGGCCAAGGAAATAAGTTCACAAAAAGTTTCCTAACAGGCAGCACACAGCCATTACACCCTTAAAATCCAGGGAGGAAGCAGAAACCAAGGAACAGAACATTAGCCCAACAGAGACAAAACCAGGTAACAGTTCCTACATCTATAATCATTCCTATCCCAGATCAAAGGTGCTACAGTAAAAACACAGTAACATCCAGGACAACATGTCTCCACTTGAGCCCAGATCTCTCACCACAGCAGGCCCTGAATATTCCAATATAGCTGAAGCATAAGAAAAAGACCTTAAAACAGTTTTTATAAATATAACAGAGGTCCTTAAAGAGGAAATGAATAATCCCTTCAAGAAATCTAGGAAAACATAAATGAGCACTGTAAGAAAATGAACAAAACTGTCTAAGACCTTTAGATCAGAATCCAGAGGAAAACCCAAACTGAGGGAATTCTGGAATAGAGAAATGTGGAATTTATACAGAAACTACAGAAGCCAGCTTCATGAACAGAATACAAGAGACAGAAGAATCTCAGGTCCTCAAGATAGGGAAGAAAAAAATGGATATAGCAAAGAAAATGTTAAATCTAAAAAACTCTTCTTGCAAAAAACAAACTTCTTACTAGCACACAGGAGGCAGAGGCAAGCAGATCTCTGTGATTCTGAGTCCAGCCTGGTCTACAGATCAAGTTCTAGAACTCGAACAGCCAGGGCAACAGGGAGAAGAAACCCCTTGTCTCAAAATAAGATTTACAAAACCAAAAAGGTCTTCCAACCAAAATAAGCTCAGGGCCAGATGGTTTTAGCACCAGACTTTCAAAGAAATGTTAACACTAATACTCCTCAAATTATTCCACAAAATAGAAATAGAAAGAACATTGTCCCCCAAAGTCAAATAATCCAATTTAAAAATGGGGTACAGATCTAAAGAGAGACTTGTCAACAGAGGAATCACAAATAGCCAAGAAGCTTTTAAAGAAATGTTCAGCATTCTCAGCCATCGGGAAATGCAAAATGAAAACAATGCTGGGATTTCATGTTAACACTTAATCAGAATGGCTGGGATCAAAAATGTAAAAGCAGGCAGTGCTGGAGAAAGGGCTCAGAGGTTAAGGTTGCTCTTCCAGACATCCTGAGTTCTGTTCCCAACAACAACATGGTGGCTCACAACCAATGGGATCTGATGCCCTCTTCTGGCATGTCTAAAGACAGCTACAGTGTACTCATATACATAAAATAAATCTTAAAAACAAACATAAGAGAGACAGCTCATGCTGGTGAGGATGTGGAGCAAGGGGGACACTCCTCCATTACTGGTGGGTATGAAAACTTGTACAGCTACTATGGAAATCAGAATGGCAGTTCCTTAGAAAGTTGGGAATTACTGTACCTCAAGATCCAGCTATACCACTCCTGGGCATATACCCAAAGGACACTTCATCCTACCACAAGGACACTTTCTCAACCATGTTCATTTTGCTTAAACACCCAGAAACTGGAAACAACCTAGATGTTCTTCAACAGAGGAATGGATAAAGAAAATGTGGTACATCTATGCAATGGAATATTACTCAGCTGTTTAAAGTGTGTGTGTGTGTGTGTGTGTGTGTGTGTGTGTGTGTGTGCGTGTGTGTAGGGGGGAGGGACACTATGAGATCTGCCAGCAAATGGATAGAACTAAAAAGAATCATCCAGAGTGGGGTAACCAGTCCCAGAAAGATAAATAAGGTATGTGTTTGCTTATATGTGGATATCAGCCATTAAAAAAATGACAACCAAGCTACAGCTGGTAGGCACGGAGAAGTTAGGCACAGAGGAAGGGACCAGGGAGAACATACACAGCTCTCCCTGGGAAGGGAAAAGAGATTTTATGGCTGGACTGGGGCTGTAAAACTCATATGACCTCATGGGACTGAAGTGGGTCTGCATCCGGTCCTCTGCATACATACCCTAGCATTCAGTTTAGTATTTTTACAGGACTTGTGAGAGTGCTGACGAGTGGGTCTCTGATTCTCAAGCCTTCTCTTGGGGCTCTTTTCCTCCTGTTGGTTTGCCTCGTCCAACTTTGATGTGATAGCTTTTGTTTTATCTTATTATATTTTATTTTGTTTTCAAAAAAGGAAATTTATGTTACTGTGATGAGTTAAAAAAGTGGCTGGTTAGGCTCTTAGGTCTGATGGCTGCAGTAAAATAGTGACATGACACAGTTTCCTACGCTGCAAACATTTTAATGATTATTGTTGAGCATACATTTCAGAAATTTACTTCAAACTGCAACAAGTTAAATAAATGTTTATAATATACAAAGAAAATACAACCAAACATAAAAGTTGCTGTGAGTGTGCCTTGCACCTAGACCAGTGTTTGCCCCTCCCTAATATATCTTTATTTTCGATCTGCACAAACACACTTTAGAATTAAATCTTTATAGAATGGTATTTATGAAAAAAAAATATACTCCCACCTTAAAGAAATGACAAGGGTGTGCATGATTATATGCCGAACAGACAGAGAGCACTGGACACTCTGCTAGTGAGGTGTCATTAAAGAGGAAAGGAAAGCTGGAGATGCCCATTAACACTCTATGTTTTAAGGAAGCAGTATTTTTGACCAAGTAGCTAAAAAGCCAGCAAAACAGGGGTCAGTGATGGCAACTGTAGTGTATGAAGTATGAAACGATGACAAACGTGATACAAACACGGTTACATTTACAGTGAGCACTGAAGATCTGAGGCTGCTCTGTGGAACAGTTAGGTAGAACCACCTTTTCCAGTCACGTGAGCCCTTGTAAAGCAACACAGTGTCCTGTGCTGGATACCTGCTGGCTGGGTAGGTAAAGGATTTATTTTGTCATTAGCAGCTAAGGAAGTTATTCCACATGTTCTCAAAGCCTTAATGGTGGAAAACAAGGCAAGTGTCATTACTGTGGAGAATCATACACTTCTCTGCAAACAAACGCAAGAGGCTTCACCCAGACTCTGTCTCTCTTCTGCATTTCAAAACTCAATTGAGATGAAAGCCTTTCTCCATTGTAGCAGCTAGCAAGCGTTCTCTCATGATCTCCTCAGAGGAATACTCAGGTAACTTGAGATAGTGGACACAAGTGTTGACCGATGGATAGCTCGCATCAGTAGCATCAACCTACAGTAAGAGACAAAACAAACAGCATGTTCTTACTGGTTTCATTGCCTCTTAACCCTAACATAACTACGCTCCCACTGGTTCTCCACTAGTCAGTTTGTACCTTTCGTACAACTGTGAGCCGTGGATGCAGGTTAGCCAGTCCACCTGGGGGTAGAGTTGAACAGCCAGTGGTAAACTGCAGGAATGCTTTCCTTTCGTCTGAGGACATGCCACATAAAACCCTCACAAACCTAAGGAAGCCAGGACTGAAAAAATAAAAATACAGTTATATTGATTTGACCATGAACTGTAAGGAAAACAAAACACGCGACTACTACTGCTTCTTGTTAAGTCAACAGTAACCTCCTAAAAAAGTATGCAGAAGACTGTCTAGAAACTGCTGAGTTGGGTAAGAAATGGCTGACACAGCTACTTAAAACCTCAAAGGTTACTGTACACAGAGTCAGGACACAGACAATGAGGAGAGTGAACTCAAACAGGTTCAAAATCAGACTTTAAGATACACTTGTAAAATTAGCAGACAAGGCTAAATTTATCAGAGTATATTTGATCTATTTTCATTAGTCAAATCTTGTGACACCTTTTACTAAAGTAAAATGGAATACAACCTATCAATGAAATACATTACTACCACATGTCACAACACAGATGAATTTTATAATCATACTGTTAAAAACCAGACCAGAGAGAATATACAAAAGACTGCATGGTTTCACTTATTAAAATTCAAAACCAAGAAAGTGAATCGATGGCTGTTTTAATTACTAGAAAAGAATATCCTAAGACGGTGGGCTTCCACAGTTGTGTCTTATCCAGCATCTATTACCCAGGCGTGACTATTTTGTGAGAATTCCTGAAGCTGGATATAAGTCTGGTGCTTCGCAGTCACACTTCAGTAAAAACGTCTGTGCAATGTAGCTAAGGGTTTACAATTTAGCCAATTTAGGAAATAATGATTGAAGTCAGTGAGAGGTGTCTGTGTGCATGGCTGCGGCTGCACGCGGCTGTCACTCGGCCTCCTGGAGCACCTCAGCCTCCTCACTGCACCACCTCACGGGCCCTCTCCTTGCCTACTTTTGATGAATGTAGTCATCTAAGTCATAGTTCTTTAGAAATCTGTCAGTCAATTTTTAAACATGAAAAAGTCTATACCTTAGGAATTATCAATACATACCTGTCACGTGTATAGCCAAGCTTAGGTTCAGTGTAATTGATAATATCCTCTGCTGCCCAGGATGGTGACTGATTTCCACAAAGAATCATCTGGACTTCCTCATGGCTGAAGGAACTTAATTTCTCCATTGGAAAAACTTTATTAAACCCATCTATATTACACACACACACACAGACAGAGGGGGAAAAAGCAAAGAATAGACTCAGTACTTAAGTCATGATTCCAAAAATTACAAATGCAAATCTTGGAGGAGAAAGATGGACCATGGGATCAGTCTCCAGCACCCCGCCCCTCAAAACACAAACAAAATCAATGCTTAATAACACAAATGTGAGCAAAAAGAATATTTACTCACTATAGTCAATAGCCAAATTCTCACTTATTGTAACTATCAGTCTGACCTCACCACTCTCTGTTATAACAGCAGCCAAGGTTGTGTTCCTGTTTTCAGGTGACTTACAGTATAATTCCCCCTCATTGTGTTATATAGTATGTGGATACATTTATAGCCACTTACAAATGAACGAATGAGGGTGAGAAGTCTCCATCCCTCCAGAGGAGTCAGAGGACAGAATGATAGAGCTAGTGTTCAAACCTGTCCTGACTGCTCTGCTGGACCAGAACCTAGGTGCAAACTCATGATGCTCAGCAGTGGTGATGTGAATGTCAAAGTAGAAGGGATGCACTGTCCTTTAAAATTACCTCGGAAAGCTTCCATCTGTTTCTGAATACCCGTATGCATACAAAAATCAAACATCAAATCCACATACTCTTCTGCGTTATCCATTGTTATCATCTGAAAAGCGAAGTTTTTGCTATTAGCGCTTTGCTAAGAGGATGTTTCAGAGCTTAGTGACTGTACTAAGAGCAAAAAGTCTTTACCTCATCTTCACCACTTGGCTTGAGATCCACAGCTGTAAAGCCATATATTCTTGAAGAAGGGCAAAACTGGAAATTTAAACTGAAAGTTAAAAAAGATTTGATTACTATTCAGCAGCTGTCCGTATTTATAACAATGCTGTCAAAACCTTAAATGCTCCCATGTCCCACCAACAGAAACCTACACACAAGCTAGAGTAAAATCAGGCCTACCCATGCTTTCTTCTGTATTTATCTGAAATGCTGGGGATCAAACCCAGGGCCTTGTATAAGAGTTTGCGTTTTTAAGGGCAAAACCTTGTGCATAAAAACTATTAAGACAATTGCTTGCAAACTTTTTGGGCTTTGCCAAGACTACATAAAAACATAGCTTGCCATGTATCGTTTTCTCTTTAAGGAAAAAAAATTATCCAACTGAAGATTTCCATAGTGACTTATTTTAGGAAAATGTTTATAGGGCTTTTCTCTCTGAGAAGAAACTATTGCTTCATTATTCACAATGTATACACATTTTGTATACATACATACATACATACATACACACACACACATATATATTTAGGGGGGAAAAACAAATCCTTTAACATAGTTATCTAATACTTTTTGATTTTTTGATAGTCTGTGACTATGTAGCCTGGAACTCACTATGCCGATCACAGGACTGTGGAGCTCATAGAGACCTCCCTCCTCCATCCCCAGTTCTCAGTTGAAAGCCACGCACACCACAGCTGCCACGCACACCACAGCTGGCAGTTGTCTAACAATGACAGAAGTGTGTCCATTAAGCAACTCTTCTGTTGTACAGACATGAACTGTACTTAAACAAATCGGAATGATTCACTTTACTACACACCCAGACTCTATGACAAAGCATATTACTGCTCAGCCTCAAACTTGTACAGCATGTTACTCTGCTGAATACAGTAGGCAAGTGTATTACAATGCTAACGCTAAGTGTCCCTGATTAAGCACAGGTAAACAGAGGCTTGAGAGAGCATTGTCCACTTTTCCAGAAGCCCTGAGTTCCATTCCCAACAACCTCATGGTGGTCCACAACCACTTATACTGAGATCTGATGCCCTCTTCTGGCATGGAAATGTACTTACAGATAGAGCACTCATATACATAAGATAAATAAATCTTTCAAAAAACCAGCTAAGCATAGCAAAGATCCAATGAAGAGATCAAGTGACAGAATTTTACATCCATGTTAATTGTATGGGAACAGCGTTGTCTATGTGGTCCATCTATGACTGAAATACTCATGTAGCATATGAATGCATAACTAAACACCATTTCTTATGATTAGCAAACATTGAAAAGTATATATGAGGCTAGCAATAAACCAAAGGTTCAAACAGACAACCATCATTTTCTAGTCTACAGACTTTACTGACAGACTACAGATCCACGGGGACAGAGAAACGAAGACCTTTAACTGTCCTCGTTTGTTAGGTTGAAGAATGTATATAATAAACATCTTACCCTAAATCCTCTATGCTAAGTGGAGGTCCAGAACCTGATGGATTCTTGAGCACTAGTTCCTGTAACTTTGTGTTCTTTTCATCTTCAGAAAGACTCTTATTGCCCAAAATCTGGCGCCTCTTAATAGCAAGGTCTTTAATTTCTTTTAAAAATCTGGCCCTGTGCGGATTTACTAGTTCAAAATCTTCCCAAGTTAAAATTCCATTAAACCAGGCCGGGGGTTTGGGCTTCGGGGGATCAAGGATAAATTCTGATTTTGAATCCTCTTCAAAGCTTCCTACTGAGAGGGAGTCATGGCCTTCTTCTGTAGATGCTTCGGACTGACTCTCAGTGCAGTGCAAGTCCCTGTCGCCTCGGGACTCATACATCAGTTTGCTCATGTTGCTTTTAATGTCCCCCATGCACATAAGCTTAAAGAAGGGCTTAGAGATGGGCAAGTCCACCAATCTATTGTCTTGAATACATTTGGCCAAGAAAATCCCAAGGAAATGGAAGAGTTTTGTGATCCTTTCAAGCTCGTCACTGTCCTGTGGAAACGGTGCTGTGAACAGTCCACATGATCGCTGAACATAGTATCCAGGAGGCTTCAACCCACCGCCAAGATCAACCTGTAGAACGGAAAAACAACAAATCAATAAATATCTAAATAAATATAATAGTAACCAAACCTTCCATTGCCACAAAAAAAGAATCACAAACATAAAGCATCTTTTCAAATTTAGTCATCTGAAGATGCATATATGTTAATTCATTTGGCAACAAAATTTAATACTTTAGAAATATTTTAATGGCACTAAGATTATTTAGTAATAAAAGTAGAGGCCAGCCTGGGCAAAATAGTAATACTCTTTCCCAAAAAAACCAGTTGTAGGGTTGCCAACTGTCTAACTGGGAAGAAGTACTGCCATTAAAGTCAATCGCCTGAGCTCAGCATCTGTGACCCGGAGAGTAGTAACAGAGAACACTGTTCTCACAAGCTGCTGTTCACAAGCAACATGGCACCAGAGCTACATACATGCACTTGCCCACACAGATGTAAAGTGAATTAAAAAAATGTTTAAAGAAATAAAAACCTGGCTGGCAAGAAGATTGAGTTGGTAAAGCAATCACCATTAAGCCTGTAGGCCTGAGTTTAATCCCTGGAACCTACATACATTACAAGAGAACCAACTTCTGAAAGTTGTCCTCTGATCTGCTCCCCTTCTCTGTCACACACACTCACATACGCACTCACACACACACATACACACATTTAATTTAAGAAGGGCTTTCCTAGTATCAGTATTGAAGGTAGGAGACTGCAGAGCTGGCTCAGCAGTTAAAGCACAAGCACTGGCTCCGCTTGCAGAGAACCTGGGCTCAGTTCCCAGCACCCACATAGTGGTCACAACCATCTGTATTTCCATCTCCGAGTAATCCAATGCCTGTGTCAGACCTCCCCCCGCCCCGCACTAGGCATGCATGCAGTGCATATATGTACATATAGAAAATACACTCATACATGTAAAATCAACTAGATATATTAAAAAAACAAACAGACAAAAAACAAGCCAGCACGTGTAGGCAGAAAACCTGGCTCATGTTCTAAAAGCATAGCCTATTTTAACATTTTTTTGAAAGCAGTCATAACTCAAAACACAAGATAAAAAAAATCAATCTCACATGGCGAGATTCATCATCTGGAAAATTATCATCACAAAGCCAAGTCCCCAAGTCAGTCCTCTGGAATTCTGCTGCCACAAGAGCATAAAACTCTAAAGTGGGTCCCAAGCCAGTTCCTTCTTCTCCTAGAAATTCAACCTGAAACAACAAAGAATGATAGAGAAAGGGTTACTTAGTGTAACATTTGAGTTTTTTTGTTGGTGCTTTTATTTCAAAACAGGGTTTCTCGTGTGGTCCTGTATCTCCTGGAACTCTGTTGATGAGGCTAGCCTTGAACTCAGAGATCTGCCTGCCTCTAGATGCACCTGGAGCATCTTGTTTTTAAATGGACCAGTTCTGTCACATCCAACCCAGCAGCATCTCCTTTTTCAGAACAAGGTGGACTATGATAAGCAGCACAGACATATGACTCTGAGTGTTCTAAAGTTCGTCATTTGACATTATTGGACCATCAGGCACTACACTGAGTACTGTGCAAAAATTAATTACTTCTTATAACAACTTTGGAAATTATATATCACAACTCAGCAGAATAATTAAATCCAACATTTCCATCAGAGAAATTCAAATCTCAGATAAAGTGGTTCTGCTACTTGCTTGAGGAAAGGCTGATAGAAAGGCTTTTTTCCACGTCAGCTTTTGTGACCTAAAGCTTAAATTCTTCCAGTTATTGTGACTTTACACAATCACCTTGAAAGTTTCTGAATATATTATATCTGATACAAAAATAATAAAATTTTCACAAAAACTTAATATAGCATATATCAAAACAAAAAGTTAAAAAATGTGATGGAAGAACAGGATAAAAGCAAAGAAAGCTTGTATACAGAGGGAAAGTAGCAGAGCCTTGTACTTCTAGAGACATGACACTGATGAACAAATTAAAGAAGCCCCACTTTATGTAGGCATCCATCTTGGTAGTCACCAGTCCCTGGAAGCTAAGTTCCCAGTAACCCTGACTCAGTGACTCCCACCATGTACTTATTAGGATTTAAGTAACTGTTCTTTTTGCTTCTGTAACATGCAGATACCCATTGCTTTATCACTTAACTTTGCAGAACAGAGCAGCTTTGCTGGCTTGCATAGCTATTAAAGGTCTTCATGTGGTCTTCCCCTTTAAAATTCCTTCCCTATACTTGTCCTTCACAGCAATCTCAAATTTGGCTCAGACATTGTTTGTCCTACTAATAGCTAGTCAATAAATCTTTTGATTATAATTGGATTGAGTCTGTGGTCTCTTCCCAGGGATGAAAGACTCCGTGACACGCCATAGCAGCATCCGTGCAGTAAGTAATGCCAGTGCTGACAGCCCAACCTAGCACCGTAACTTAGGTGAAATGATACTGCAAACCATCTGCCCTAAACACAGTTTATCTAACAGCATGGCTTAATGTAAGGGTCAAATTTAGCTGGACAGAAAGAATTCAGACAGACTTAGGTAAATCACAACCCAGTCTTTTATATCAAAAGAGAAGGAGGGCAAGCATTCTGAGACGATGTGCCAGGGAGAAAATCTCTACAAGGATTAAAGAACCTCTCTCCTTGTTTTTCTGCCATGGTTTTACACAGATTACCCGGTTCCCATGCGTCCATTTCCATAAAAACAAACCGGAGCCTCTCCTTGACAGGAGGTTACCTCGAGCACTGATTTCCGGTCTGCGTGTATTTGCATGACATTCTCAGCCCACTCCATCAGAGACTCTCCACGGGGAACTTTTACTCTTTCATGCTTGAGTCGACCAACTCTGAATTCCCCAGGATCATCTCTCCGCACACTGCTCGTGGTCCTTGTTCGCTCCACTGTGGCTTCTCGTCGGTTCTGTAGCCACACTATTGCTCTGAAACACAACACCAGAGCCCTTACAGCAGCTGAAACGACTGCTAAACTAGCTGGAGAAGGTAAATGTTGGGAGGGAGGGCTGGTTTTCAGTTTTTTTATTTTTATTTTATTTTATTATTATTATTTTGTTTTGTTTTTCGAGACAGGGTTTCTCTGTGTAGCCCTGGCTGTCCTGGAACTTACTCTGTAGACCAGGCCGGCCTCGAACTAGAAATCCGCCTGCCTCTGCCTCCCAAGTGCCAGGATTAAAGGCATGTGCCACCACTGCCCGGCTCAATTTTTTAAAAAATGTTGTTCTGAGACAGGCTTTTCTATATCCATCAACCAGTTCCCAGGATTACGTAATGCTGTGCTCAGTTAGAATATTAAGAATGCGTTCAGTCAGGTAATTTTTTGTTTGTTTCTTGAGACAGTGTCTGATGATATCCCAGGACGGCCTGGAACTATGTAACTCTTGTTGGCCTCTTAACAATCCTTTTGCCTTAGACTCCTGAATGCTGGAATTATAGATGTAAGCCAATATACCTAACTAGTTAATTTTTTATGCAGCAATTTATTAACTAAAAACACACAAATTCATTTTATTATAATCTTCTTTAAACAAATGCAGAAGAATTGGTTATATATTTTCCTTTTTTACATTATCAATTAAATAAAACTAAAGGTCTATGGTACAACCACTATATAATACATAAAAACAGTGTTAGAGAAACCAAAAAGTGGTTGTGCCATCTTTATTAATATGACAGGCACTGAACAACCACCATTAAGATAGTTATTTTTAAAACAATTTTTTCGAGTGTGTGGTGTGTGTGTGTGTGTGTGTGTGTGTGTGTGTGTGTGTTCAAGCATACGTGTGGAGATTAGAGAGCAACTCTCAGAAGTCAGGTCTCTGGTTCGACCCCATGGGTTCCAGGGACTGTACTCAGGTTCTCAGGTTTGGCAGCAAGCATCTTTGCCTACTGAAATAACACTTTCTTTTACTTTATTAACTGAGTGCGTGAAAGTCAGAGGAACTGCATACAAGCATGAGTGCAGGAGAGAGCGTGTGCACATACATGAAGTGGTGAGCACACAACTAAGGGGTTTAAGAATCAGTTTCTTGTCGGGCAGTGGTGGCGGCGGACGCCTTTAATCCCAGCACTTGGGAGGCAGAGGCAGGCAGATATCTGAGTTTGAGGCCAGCCTGGTCTACAGAGTGAGTGCCAGGACAGCCAGGGCTACACAGAGAAACCCTGTCTCGAAAAACCAAACCAAACCAAAACCAAAACCAAAAAAAACAAAAAAGAGGTGGTGATCAATGACCGAGCATCTGATGTGCCCGTGAAGGTCATCTTAGATACAAAGACTATCTGCAAAAGAGGGGCGACTGCTCAACAGCTGAGACCTGTCCAGCTGCCGTTCACTGGGCCTGGGCTGGACTCTAGCAATTAATAAAAATAAAAGGCTGTTTGCCAGCATTCAGTTTTATGTGGCTGAGAATTCTGACAATTAATAATCTATGTAAGCTACAAAGAACCTGGAGTGTCAGGAAATAAAAATGGATGCTACAGTCCATGCTGTACCAACAGAACATACGTATTCAACTGAAAATGGAGAACTTTCAGATGTTGACAATGTTTCACAAAAACTAAAGGTAATATATTCCCTCTATCAATCTTAGTATTTGCATGAACTTCTATAATTAAAAACAACTGTATTCTATAAGCATCAAAGTTTCACCCCCTACCTGGATGCACCAAACGCAGTACAGGTGAAGTAAAGCTGTCTAGTTTCGAATGGGATTAGGAAAGGACACTTGCTGGTTAACTGCTCACACCAGTCTGGCAGAGCCCCACTTGCCAATGCCAACGGCTCCTGCAAACGAACATGAGACACATCAGTGCTGAGCGGCGTTAAATGTAATGTCCAGTGAACACAGACTATGTGCGCTCGACTGCTAAAGAACCATGAAGACATCAGCAGAGGCAGAAGAGAAAGGCAACCAAGGAAAGGACACCAAAGGTCCACACAACTAGATTACCTCAATCTGCTGCAAGATTTTTGTGGTGATCTTTTTACTAGTAAATTCATCAGGTGGGAAAGTAAACTGAGGCTGCTCGTCGCCATCTGTAAAATTAATTAACATAATAAAAATCAAGAATTGCTTGCTTTCTCTCTGATAGAGAATGAAAAGTTGGTTTCTTACAGACCTTCCTGGGATATCCTTGAATACGGATCACTTGCGACGATGTAGAGAATGCGCAGAAGCTGAAGGACATCCTCCACTCCACAGGGGTTCTGTCCATTGCCTGCTTTAGCCTGAGGCTGTTCTTTTGTCAAATTAAGAATATCACTACTGTGAAGACTAGAAATAGCTCCCTGGTTTAATCCAGACTTTGTTCCATGCTCACAAAAATCCTGAACAAACAATTAAAAAAATTAGCAATCACTTTTCATGAAAAATATTTATTATTCTTAGTATTAATAAGACTGTTGAAATTTTTTCTTTTTGTGAAATAAATATTATCATACAAGACAAAATTTTATTCAAAACCATTCACACTGCCAAAGATAATGAAGCCAGCACAAGCTTTGGTTTCCTCAGATCCAAGGCCACAAGCAGCGTTTGGGATTTTAACACTGACACATAAACCATGCTCACTCAAACTCTAAAAAATCCCAATAACCATTCGTTTGTGCTGTTTCTCTTTTCTTCTTTCTTTTTGGTGCTAGGAATCTAATCCAAGGCCTTCTGCATGCTATGTAAGCACTCTATCACTGAGCTGTACCCTAGCCCCTCAATTTCCAAACTAAAACAAAGCTCAAAGCCATTCCACTCAAACCAATGTTTTAACGCAATATATACCTTATATGCAGCTATAAGCTGAGAACAATTTCTGTTTTTCCTAATACTTTTATTAGTGCCAGTTAATTTCCAGTGGCGCAGGAAAGCGGCGTCTGCATTCTTCTGCAGGTAGGTTATCAAGTCATTCTTTGGTAATTCATCAGTGCCAAGGTACTGTTCCACATGCTCTATAGACCAGCAACCCTACAACAGGAAAAACCAAACATTGGCCTTTCCCAGTCATGAGGTCTATGAAGTCTCACATGCATCACATGACTAGCCTTAAGTTCATGCACTTAATCTAACTTCAATGATCCAATGTTAGTTCCCCTCCTCCTCAACTGTTCTCTGTGTTGGTTTGAATAAAATGGCCCCCATAGGTTCATATATTTGAATCCTTAGTCACTGGGGAGTGGAACTCTGTGGTAGATTAGAAGGATTAGGAGGTGTGGCCTTGTTAGAAGGAGTGTGTCACTAGGGGTGGGCTTTGAGGTCTCAAAAGCCCATGCAGGCCCCATATTCATTCTCATTTTCTCTCCTTCCTCCTTCCCCACCCCCTCCCCCCACTTCCTCCACCTACCCACCCACTCCAGTCTCTCAGCTCAAGAAATTTTCTCCAGGAAAATAATATTAGTAAGTGGAGTAGAGACTGTTCTTGTGATATTTTGACTAAGAATTTGGCTGCCTTTTACCCTTCTCCTAAAAATCTGCCTGAGGCAAAATTAAAGAGTTTTAGATTAACGCCTTCTCAGAGGAGATTTCTAGACAATCCAGCACTGACTGTCCTATACATATTAGTCATCACTCTTACACATACCTAGAATGAAAAGGGATGAAGCTAGCCAAAGACACATACAAATGTACTGTTTGAGAATAGGAGCACCATTTAAAGGTAAAACATTTAAAGGAAAGGAGTTCAAGACACACTTTCTAAAAATAACTTACCATTTTCCCATTTTCCTTTTCTTTATCAGAATCCTTCATTTCTCTATACATGATTCTAAAGTAAAAACATTATTCAATTAATTCATAAATCAAATGGTTTAGTTATTTTCAAATAAATCATCTTTAACACTGTATGTTAATAAGATAACTCACTGGATAGATATGCACTAACACTAAACTCAAGACATGGCCAGCAACTATCCTACCACTGAGATATCTCCAACCCTTGTTCTTTATAACAACCTTTGCTGTGTAGCCTAGGCTGGACTAGCCTCTTGTGACTATCATTCTGCCTCCATCCTCCCAAATGCTGAGATTATAGTCACATGACACTTTGACTGGCTCAAAAAGAAATTTTAAGGCAAATTATCCAAAGAAAGCATACATCACCAGACATGGTGCCACAGGCCCAGTACTAAAAAGTATGTGTGGGGGGGGAGGCTCGTAAGCTCAAAGTCACCCTTTGCTACATAGGAAGTTTGAGGCCAACTTGGGCTACGTGAAACTCTACCTTTAAAAAAAAAAAAAAAACAAAACAAAACCACCATACAAAGGACAATGAAAATGTGTATCAATTCTAGAGTTTTTTATTTAATTTTTAAAAATCACCATAGCCTGTGTGTGTATATGGGGGGGAGGCGCACACGTGTGTGCATGTATGCACACACAGGCACCCAGTAAATGCACATACACCACAGAAAACATGTGGAAATCAGAGGCTAAGGGTCAACTCTCTCCTTCCATCAAGTAGAGCTTGGGTGGCCAGGCCTGGCATCAAGCACTCTTTAGCCAACCTCCCATCTCAACAACCCCAAACCTAAAGGTTAAAGATATGGGTGCTCTCCAGACTAACTGTTCTGGCTTCCTTTATTGTTACAGGAATAAAACGGGGTAAGACATTTTCCTATGACTAGAAAGGTTAGGATAATAATGAAGAGAAGGGCTCATTTCCTAAGACAGTGAAATAAATTTTCAGTGTCTGAGAAGGTGATAAAATCATTGTATTATCTATCTCAAAAAGCTCTACTATTATCAGATATCATCCAGGATTATGATTATTAAAAGAACATCATAAACCAAATTAAAATGTAAAATTAAATATCAATGTGTTATAAAATACTACTTACTCGTAATACTAAGCACTTAACTATGTCCGAGAAACAACAGCTAAAAACACTTTACATGTGTTAGTCCAGTAACTCCTCACAATAGTGCTTCATGTCATACATTTCAGAACTAAGAAGCAAAAACGGTCAACCTTTGGGGGTGTAGCTCGGGCAGAGATTTGACTGAAAGCACATCACATCTGTCATGTCATTGACATGATTTGCAGAATGAAAAAGAGGTAGTAACTCAGATATTCTGCTACAAGAGCAAATAACGTATAATTAGTGCTCCTGTCACATGCAATTATAAAAATCCAGTTGACATTCTTTTCAAGCCGGAGCCTAGATTAGTATGGACTATTTTTAAAGGTTCTTTCAGCTCTAAAGTTTAGGCACCCTGCATATGGAGTCGAAAACAACCTCATTGGTTCTGGCAGAGCAACAAACAGAAAGTACGAAACAGAAAGCACATCTTTTAAGTTTCTGTAATCCAAAAATACAAAGACTCATTGTTCCTTGGCTCATAGATAATAACACTGTCTGCTTAAATATCAAGTTAAAATCTTACGTGTAAGTTGGCTCCCAAATGCGTCTGAGTTTATCTGACTTCACATTGCCATTACAAGACAGCTGAAGCAGTTTCTGCACATAGTAAAAGATGGTTGATCTGAAATTGGTAAGTGGCAGTTCAACTTCCCGAGTTGTTCCAAGCCCAGTTACTTTCAATGTGAGCGCCAAGCGAGGTGATGGAGTACATTCAACTTCTTCCAAGAGCTCTGAGTGAGGTGTTCCTAAAGATATCAAAGATGTGAAAAAAACCTCACAAAGGGCATTGCACTAGGAGACAAGGCCGTGCACTCACTAATCTATGTCCACTTTAGACTCTCCTAGCTTCAAGATTTCACTTACTACATCTGGTTTCTGAGAAAAGGTCTTCTTAATGGAGTTCAGGATGGCTTGGATTATACAGCATATTCTAGGCTGGCCTTGAACTCATGACAATCTTTTTTTTCCCTGAGCCTCCCAAGTACTGGAATAACTGTTTTACTTAAAAATAAAAATAAAGGATTAAAAATTTTTTCAATGTATGGTCTGTCTTGCATGCATGAATATTATGTGTGTGTACCACATACTCGACATAATGCCTAAGGTGGCCAGAAGAGGGCATCAAATCCCCGGGTCTGCAGCTCCAGATGGTTGTGAGCTGCCATGTCAGGGTCCTCTGAAAAGCAGCAAGTTTTAGCTGGTGTGCCATCTCTCCACCCTGTTTTGTTTTGCTTTTAAGTGGGAATTATTACACCTAGGTTACTTAGAATAATAGAACAGGATATAATATATATATATATATATATATATATATATATATATATATATAATTTAAAATGCTTAGTAACTATGAAGATGGTCAATGTTTAATTTTAAAGATTATAAACTAAAATTATCACTGACCTTACACTCAGCCAATGATCTGTCAACCTTTTATTTACAATAAATGAATAAATTAAGATCAGCACAAATATAAATAGATTGATGATATATTTAGGAAAAAACTCATCTATTTATTGACACATAATTTTTTTCTTCTTTATATCATCCAACTCTTAAAATAGTTTTTATTCATTGTAGTACATTCCACTGTACTTTCTGTTGTTGTTGTTGTTTCAGGACAGGGTCTTACATGTCGCCCTGGCTGTCCTAGAACATGCTGTACACCTGTAGACCATGCTGGACTCAACTCACAGAGACCCATCAGACAGGAAAAACATTGAGAGAGCTGACAGATACAAAAGTCTAGAGCTATGTGTACTCCTTAACTAACTGTTCTTGTGTCAAGTTCAGAACATTTTATTCAAGCTATATCTAACCTCACATAGAATATTATGTTACAAATTACGTGTGCCTTCAGATTAGACACAGTATCTTTATATCAATAAAACATACTCAGTAACAAATCTTCTTTAAGGATGATAAATTAGAATACTTGGCATTTACTTTCTGAAGCACAATCAGGTACCTTGATAAACTACTTCATTTAATCTTTTAAATGACAAGTGAAGATTCATTATTACTACAAAATGCATGTTCCTACAACATAAATTTATTATCTCATAGTTCCTGAGATTTGAAGTTTTACTTGGGGTGAGGATGCCACAGAGCACATGTGGGAAGCTCTCTTCTTCCACCATGTGGACTACAGCGTTTGAACCCAGTCTGTCAGGCTTAGCAGTAAGTTCCTTTACTCACTGAACTTTCACTGGCCCCAACATCTATACAAGTTAGTATTTTAAAAAATTGTTTTATTTATAACCTAGAAATACAAGTAGCCCTTTACTTGCAAACTATATATGATCATCTGATTTTTTATCAATTAAAACTAGAATACAACACTTAAATATACTGTACCTGGGGGAGGAATTTCTAGGTCAGTTGTCTGTTGGACATTAGTACGACCAGGTCTAGGATCAAAGGCAGGAACCAGTGCAGAAAACTGCCGCTTCAGCACGTAGTCATCATCCCAGGTTCTTCGGCGACCTCCTTTGGTTTCATACTCTTCTTCTTCCTATTACAAAGAGATTCCCCACACAGTTACAGTAGAGGGGAAATTCTTCCTAAACTGACTAGCCATCTACCAAAAGTTAAGTAATTCTTTAACTTTTAAATTACACCTATTTATGCGTCTATTTTTATGTCTATGTGGAGGTCAGAGGACAATTTGTGGGAGTTGGTTCTTTCCTTCCAACTTGTGCATCTCGGAGATCAAATTTGCATTTGTCAGGCTTGGTGGCAAAAGTCTTAACCCACTGAGCCAACTTACTGTCCTTTAGTTCTTTATAAGAGCTGTATACTTCCTTTACTTGAACTGATTGCTAAAGCATAAAATAAGCTAGCTGGGCGGTGGTGGTGCACACCTTTAATCCCAGCACTTGGGAGGCAGAGGCAGGCGGATTTCTGAGTTTGAGAGTTCGAGGCTAGCCTGGTCTACAGAGTGAGTTCCAGGACAGCCAGGGCTACACAGAGAAACCCTGTCTCGAAAAACAAAAAATAAATAAATAAATAAATAATAAAATAAGCTAATACAAATGTGTAAAAATACATGTTTATCAAACGTATACTGTTTGGTGGTTAAAGAAATCATACTATATCCAGCCTCTATTTCCTAGCTTTGATATTACAATCTAGTAGTATAGCACTAACCATTGGAGGGAAAACTGGTCAAAAGGCATATGCAACCTTTCATAGTCCTTTTCCAATTTATGAGCCTATTATTTTAAAATAAGTTTTCCTTACTGTCAATTTAATTTCATTCTGAACTATTCACACAAAATAGATAAGTCACTTGTGAGGTGCCTTAAATTTCTATAACAAATAGATGACATGTTGGTTGTTAAAATCAAATGACATACATGCATACATATGCCTCTCGGTTTAAACACTTGACTGAAATAACTTTTTCAATAGATAAAGTGGCACCATATACCTATGGTGCTAGAATGTCTAGATCCGTAGTAGCTTGGGATTCAGAATACAAACCTAGACATTGCAACTCTAAGACCCCATGTTGCCTCCTCTGATTACGCACACACAATTGGCAGCCTTCGTTAAAGAATAAAAGAATAGGGAAGAGATTTTTTAATCAGAAAAAATTTCAAAAAAAAAAAAAAAGTAAAGAAAAAAGACTACTACTGCTACTTCTATGAGAAATACCGGGATTATTATGACTACTATAAACCTCAGCTGTCTTAATCTATGCTTATGTTTACTCAAAGGCCAAGATGAAACTCACCCCTGCATTGTACCAGAGTAATCACAGTTCTCTGTAAAATACAGAACCTAAGCAGCAGGGGAAGCTGCTCTCTGTAACTGATAGCCCCCCTCTCCTCCTGTGGTACATACTGTACATACATACTGTACATACATACTGTACATACATACTGTGCATACATACTGTATATACATACTGTGCATACATACTGTAGGCGTTTTGGTTGATGCTGTCCTGTGAATGTAAAGCGTGTATGATAGGCTTGATATATATGATATTACCTGTTCCCCAATAGGTCGGCTGCCTGCTCCAGAAGGGACCTGTGGTAGTTGTGAAGTGACAGCATGGTGTGTTACATCAGAGCGAGAGCCAGCTCGACGTTGCAGGGATGGACGTCTCAGAATCTAAGATTAAAAAAACACCAAGAGACATATGTTTAATTATTTGATCCACACTCTTCAATCAGTCTAAGCCCCCAGAAATTGTTACTTAAAATCTCTTTTAGCCAGGCAGTGGTGGCGAACGCCTTTAATCCTAGCACTTAGAAGGCAGAGGCAGGTGGATCTCAGGGTCCCAGGATAGTCAGGGCTACACAGAGAAACCCTGTCTAGAAGACCATAAAAACAACAACAAAAGTTCTCTTCATCAGCCATCTTCAGCAAAGATGGGGTGGTTTGGGTTTTTAATTTGTCATGTATTATATATTAACCTTCTTTGTAAGGAATATACTTAGTTTTTTTTTCTTTTTTCACTATAGTGGAGATTGAACCCAGAGCCTTGTATCTGCTAAATAAGTACTCTATCACTGAGTTACACCTCCAGTCCTTTTAGTACAAACTTTATTCTGAGACCAAATTTATTATATAGCCCAGTCTGGCCTGGAATTTACTATGAATTCCAGGCTGCCCTCAAATTTGTGATCTTCCTGCTTCAGGCTCCTAAGTGGTAGGACTACAGACATGTCATCTAAATTTTTTTTAAATATATACTATTTTAAAATACATACTATTTATTTTGTAGGTACACTGTGAGTACATACACACATGTATATATATACCTGGTGTACAAATAGAGATCAGAGGACAACTTGCAACAATCCAGTTTCTTTTTTCACTATGCGAGTTCCAGGGATTATTGAACTCAAGTCATCAGGGACAGTGGCAAGTGTTTTTACCCACTGAGCAAGTCTTATGTGCCCCAGGCATACACCATTAAATGATACATACTAAAAAGCATTTTTTTAAAGCTCTTCATTTCACTAATGTTTTTTTGTTTTAATAACATTTTATCCCATCTATTTTATTATTGAGACAACTTTTTATGCAGTCCAGACTAGCCCCAACTCCTCAGGTACTGAGGATGATCTTGAATTTTTAATCTCTCTGTCTCTACTTCCCAATTGCTGGGATTATAAAAGAGTACCACCATGCCTGGCTTTTAATATCCTACATTAGTGAAGGGAACAGAAGACTCTCTCTACCATAACCTCCTCGTATTCTTGGTCCTCCTGATTGTCATCTTCATTCTCATCGTCTTCCTCGTCAGGCTCGGGCAAGTCCTCATCATCATCCAGCTCAGCTAGGAGAGTGCTGGCACGGCAGCTATCAAGGAAATCTAGGAGGAAAAGCCAACAACCTTATTGTCAACACAACTAGTAAACGACAGCAAGGTATCTTGGCATCTGGGGTTATACAAACCAAAGGTAAATTCAAAAGGCTCAAGCATAAATGCCAATTAATGATGCCACCTATTTATCCTAACAATATACATAACATAATAAGAACAGACTAATCACAAGCATGGCAGAAAAAAAATGGATGATCTCAAAGTATATTTCAGTCAACAAAATCTAGGAAAGGGCAACCATGTAGATGATGTTTAAAACAAAACAAAGCAATTCTACCATCATTCTCTGAATATTTCACAAAGTACAATTTGGAATCATTTATTTTACCCAAAGATACCTACTGAGTATCTATTATGTGCCAAGAACTGTCCTATCACATATATACTCTTGGAAACAAAACTTGAATGTCCAAAACTCTAAAAAACTTACAGAAGACAAAGGATTCAATAAACAAATAACTAATATCTATAGACACTACTTTTATACAAGACCTTATGAAGACATACAGAATTAAAGCCAATCAAAAAGGAGTAAGTCTAGACATGGCAAGTTATTAAATGATAATGACTACTTAAGAATAACATGTATTTGTTATGGAATAAGTATATAGTATTATTTTCTTTCTTAGGATATCTCTCCTAATGAAGATTGGTTCATGCTTCAGTGACAGTGCATACCTGTAATACAAGCATTCAGTAGGCTGAAGCAGGAGAATCATGAGTTCAAAACCAGCCTGAACTACACAGTAAGATTCTCTTTAAAAAATATGAATGAATGAATGAATGAATGAATGAATGAATGAATGAATGAATGAACAAGAGGGCTGGAGAGATGGCTCGGCAGCTAAGAGAAACAACTACTCTCCCAGAGATCCTGAGTTCAATTCCCAGCAACCACATGGTGGCTCACAACCACCCAAAATGTGATTTGATGTGTATCTGGAGAGAATGATAGTGTACAATATACTCACATACATAAAATAAATAAATCTTTAAAAAAAACAAAAAAGAAAAAAGAAAACAAAACAAGGACCATCAAGAAGGTTTAATGGGTCAAAAGCACTTGCACAAGCCTGACAACCTGACTACAATCCCCAGAATCCACAAGAGAAAGGAAAACTTGTCTCCTGGAAGTTGTCCTCTGACCTCTACACACACGCACCATATACTCAAACAAACAAACAAACAAACAAAAAATGATAATAAAGAATAATTTTAAAAAAGAATAATTTTTAAATATATTAAGTTTATATTGCCCAACATAAAGACATTAACAATCTGTTCTTAATGAGAACTAAAAAACAAAAAAGAAAAATGAGATTAAACAAGAAAGTTTTCACTAGCTATGTAAAGGGAATACAAACTCAATACTAGAACTAAACAAAGATGAAAATACATATTGATAATGAACATCAAATTATCTATAATTATTTAGCAAATTGCATTTACAGACCTTTGAACCAAAAGTCTTTTAATCAAAATTTAGTAGAAGAGTCATGATATTCGACTTAATTAGTTTCAAAGGTAAACATATTTTAACATTGTAAAGTCAGTATGTGTCCTATAATTACCGGTAAATCCCAGCATGACTGGCAACAATGTTAGCATCAGTGGCATGTTTTTACAATCAATGGTTATCTTAAGTTTAGTGAAATACATCTTTAGGATATGTGAAGGGCTATCCTACAATTTACAATAGCTCTCATGAACATAATATGGCTGAATACAATATAAACCCATTACACTTTTGGTTCAGGTTTTAAGGTATCTACTCTTAACGTCTACAATAAAATTTTCTGATATGTTACAATTCATTTAAGTCATTTCCCCCACATTCCTTTTGTTATTAGTATACAAGAACGATAAAAGCTTGAGAGTCAATGGTGGCCCACACCTATAACCTTAGCTCTTGGGACTCTGTTGGCAAGACGATCAACTATGCAAGGCTAGGTTGAACTACACAGTGAAATTCTATCCTGAACAATGAAACAAACCAGAAATGCTCCAAATTTCAAATATCTGAATATGCCACAGAACCAACTATGTCTCTCAAAATAGAAAGTTTACACTACATTAACTTTATACCTAATTAAAGCTTTATAAAGACCTTTGTTACTGCCATCCTTCAAATTAGCAGTCGTTAATGGTCTGTTAGTGTTAGTCACGGAGAAGAGTCATCTCATCACCTAACACCTTTAGATAGCCAACAGCTCAACATTTTACTCCCTTTCACATGGCATCCTCACAGCCCTATTTAAGATTACCACGGTCAAGAACGAAAGTGAAGAGCTGGAGAGATGGCTCAACACTTAAGAGCACTTGCTCTTGCAAAGGACATGAGTTCAGTCCCCAGCAGCCATGCTGGGCAGGTCACAGTCACCTGTAACTCTAGTTCTGGGGATCTGACAGCCTGTTCTGGATTCCAAGAATACCCATGTTCACATGTACATACACACTTTACACACACAATTAAAACTAAATCTTAACACTTAAAAATATTGTACTAGCAAATGAGTAGAAAGGGGCAGAGGGTCTCCATGACAACTTGCTTTTTTATAAGACTTTGATGTAATTATCACCAAATTTTGCACATTCAATAAATGAAACACAGAAATTGAAAAATATGACTTTTAGAAAATCATAACACATATTAAATGTTTGGCTTAGAAGAGATCATATTATAGAGAAAAAAAGAAAACACTTTAAAAGAAGTATACATTAAAAAGTAAATAAAATATATCCTTACATAAGCTCTTATCTTTGAAAGTATCAAATGAATTTTTTAAAAGAACAGGCGGCAGAAGATACAGTTGGAGGACAGAGCGCTCTCCTAGCCCGCGAGTCCTGGATTTGATTTCTAGTATTGTCAAAGGGGAGGAAATGAGCAGCAGGAACAAGGCTCAGTGGTAACAATATTTCAACTCATCTTGACAGGGAGACAACTGTTTTATAGTAATTATTTTAGAGAACTAAACCTGAGGTGATCCACAGCAATACAACCCTAAGTTGTATATTAATGTCTATGGGAAGGAGAAAGTTGTAACTATTCTAGGACATAATTTCCTTTAGCTTAAAACACACACAAACACACACACACAGAGCCATGTATCTGATCAGGTTTGGAAGGTAGTACTCTACACATTTTTTATTAGTTTTTTTCTAATATGCTCAAAGAACTACCTATTTTTTAAATATATATTTTGTAAAATGTGTATTAGTGTTTAGCCTGCATATATGCATGTGTGCCACATGCATGCCCAGTGCCAGCAGAAGCCAACAGCAGAGGGTGTTTCCCTGGAATTCCAGATAGTAGTGATCAGCCATGTGGGTGCTGGGAACTGGACCCAGGACCTTGGAAACAGCAGCAAAATGCTAGTACCTGTTGAGCCATCTCTCCAGTCCCTTTTAAAGGACATTAAGAGAATTAAATAATTTTTGTCTCTGACTACTATATTGAAGGCATGAAGATAAAACTTCAGAACTTTCTAAGCAAACTTTTAACTAAACATGTTGTATCCTTGAAAGTCAGAAGAATGTTAGGCCCCTTGAAACTGGAGTTATGGATGATTGTAAGCCACCAAGTGGGTGCTGTGAATAAAACCTGGGTCCTCTGTAAGACCAACAAGTGCTCTTAACCCCTGAGCCATCTTTCTAGCCCTTATAATCAGATAATTTTTAATTCTCTTTTACATCATGGAGCTTTTCCGTTTTATACAAAGACATCATTTTATACAAAAGATTAAAAATATATAAGGATGGACATGGTAGTGCACACCTTTAATTCCAGCACTCAGGAGGCAGAGACAGGTGAATTTGAAGCCAGCCAGGTCTATATAGTGAGTTCCAGACCAGCTAAGGCTACAAAGCAAGACCTTACCTCAAACTCCATTCCCCACCAAGAATTACAAAGATAAAGTGAAATGGGATGGATGGATGGATGGATGGATGGATGGATGAATGGATGGATGGATGGATGGATGGACGGACGGATTAGATTGTATACTTAATTAACTTTGTATATGTAATTAGATTGCATAGTAGTTAACTTTGACCTGTGACTTACCATATAAGGAATATTCTGCTTCCTGACCTGTGTCACTCTCACTAGAGGTTGACGTGAGGCTGGTGGTTAACGTATTACTTAATGATTGACCCACTGATAAAACTGTTGTCGCCGTAGCTACATTGCTGCTGCTAGTAACACCCGATGTTGACATTGTCACTGTCGATGTAGTACCAGGTGTGGTCAAGTTAGGGAAACTCTGAGCACCCATAAGAGGAGAAGCTAAAAATAAAAATGAAGCAAATCAGTTAAATATACAGTATTGAAGGCACCTTAGGAAGAAAAAAAAGAATCAAGATATGTATTTTAAACTCCATGGAACATATTAGTACTGAAAACATTGAAAAGCAACAACAACTTTGGGAACCAAACTGAAAACCAACTAAAACTTACTGTTTTTAAAAACATAGTTATCTTCAAAACATTTAAAGTCTAGCTTTCACAAAGAATAAGCAACAGAAATAGTTGTATTATAATCTTTACGGGAATTACTAGAACTCATTAGTAACTTAGAATGAGACAGCGCTCAGAAGCTGACGTGAATACAGCCGAGCAAAAGCTGGACCACAGGAACGTTACTGCTTAGCACTCACTGGTCATCTCATCTGTCACGTGATTGTGTTTAACCATTTCTTATAAACGCAAGCTCTCGGGACTCTTACACTATTTTAGATTCTTCAGAACTTGACTTCATAGTTCCAAGGGGCTGCGTCTGACGAGGTTTGCCTGACACGGCTAGCATCAGCTAAAGGCTGTAGCCAGAACAGCTGACCAACAGGACTTCCTGGGGATCCCTCAGAGAGGAAGGAAGCATTGGGTCCCAGAAGGAAAAGCTCACTTACTTGCGGTGCTCATCACATTCCTCCCCAGAGTATTAGTGTTGTTATCACTGCTGCTTCGGCTTAGGTTCATGTTGTTCGTGGCATTAGTCCGTGCTATGTTTGCCACTCTCCTTACAAAGCTCTCCAAGCTAGATGTTTCTCTTGAGGACAGGTTAGGTACACTTGCACTAGAGCTCATAGGGGCCCCAGCTGCCAACAGAGAGCTCACGGACAGTCTGTTACTTGCTGAAGAGCTAAGGGGTCGTTGTGAAGCTGCTTCCTTATTAGTTAATTCAGATACTGAACTAACATCAGGAGAGCTGACACTAACAATTCCCATGGATATTGCACTAGATTCCCCAGGAGCTCGAACAGAACTATCAGGGCCTAACTTCCTTTCAGCATTTTCACTTCCCGTTTCCGCTGTTAGGGTGCTGGTGCTTGCACTGGATGATGACCCTACTTCTGTTTGAGGGACGTTTTCAGCAGATGAAAGAACAACAATTGGTTCAAGGACATCAGCTCCTGAAACTATACTGTGTTCCATTACAATTTCTGATCTCCGTTCCGTTTTGGTCGAACCCAAGCTGATGTCGCTGCTACTGGCCACGCTACACACAGAACTGCTGCTTCCTTTTCTACTTGAGGAGCCTGCAGCAGCAGACGTCTTGTCTGGACAGTTGTTTTTCACCAAGCTGCTCCATGACTGCGTTGTGCCTGAAACAGTGGATGAAACAGGTTTGGGTGATGCCACTGTATCAGGGTCGTACCCTGGTGCAAGCTTGAGGTCAAATTTTCCTTCTGCGCCCATACGGTAAGAGTTTGAGCCACCAGCATCCCAGGTGACATCAATCCAGCCTGGAAAGGGACAGGAGTTTGTGAGACCCAGCAGGAAGCAGAGAGGAGCATCAGACAGTCGCTCCACCATACGGGACAAGCACTGCATCAGCGCTGTACTTCCCTCAATTGCTAGCCAACAGGCTTGCCAACGAAAAGACAAGTTTGAACTCAAATTAATTAAAATATTATTTGATACTATTATTAGTCTATCTGAAGGAAAATACTATTTAATTATCACAGAGTAATGTTAAGAAGTATGCACTATATACAAGGATTCTGGGATATCTCCAAAATTCTTTCTTTCATTACATTTATCTCTGGACAGCCCAAGACTGGTAAACTTTTTTTTTTTATTTAAGACAGGGTTTCTCTGTGTAGCTGTCCTGGCTGTCCTGGAACTCACTCTGAAGACCAGGCTGGCCTCAAACTCAGATAGATCTCCACCTGCCTCCCAAGTGCTGGGATTAAAGGCGTGTGCCACCACCACCAGGCCAACTAGTGATATATAAAAACATTGTAAAAGTAATATTTACATCTATTCTGTTAAAGGGGAAAAAAGACTTTTAAAAATTGATGCTGAGGGTGAAATGCATAACCTGACACATGCAGGCACCTAGCACTAAGCTACATTTCCAGCTATAGAAACAATACTAGATGTAAAAGAAAAAAACTAATGAGATTTCAACAAGTGAAGATTTTTGAACTGTTATAAATATGACTATATGATTATCAAATGTTTCTTCTTGAAAGAAGTAACAACCATTATTTTCTAAGGCTGGAATAAACCCTAAAAAAATGCCAGATAAAAGCATGCCTATGCCACTTATAGAAATTTTAGATTACTAGCTCAAATAAAATACTAAGTTGGCATTTCAATTGTGTTCTCAAAGTTTAGTGGTTACTTGATTTTATGGTTTAGTTCACAGATTTGAGTAAGCACAAAAACATCTTAGAAACAACTTAAAAGCAGGCTGAGTTCTTTGAGACTTTATATACTAAAGCTAGAAACAAACTAAAAGATATCTGATCTATACTTATATATGAAAAATGTTAGGTTTTTTTTTTAAAGGGTAATAAAATCCCAAAACTAAAAAAAATAATTGATTGAGAAGGAAGCTAATAAAAAATTCAGTTTTACTTTAGTTAGAAGCTAACTACCCAGGGGGGAAACACACATTACAGACTTGAGCTAGGAAGTACACTGAGCTTGTACAGGGCTTCAGGAAGTTCTTGCACACCTGAGCACTGACCCACTGGCCACACAACCACCACACACTAAGTTCATGTTCATAACGGGGCTCAGAGGAGCACTGAGCCACCTGCTCGTTATCTGTCTATGAGGTGTTAAAAGGAAAACCAACTGCCTCAAGTCTATGTAAGTAAGTATACTATACTTAGATAGTATATATACATTACAGATATAATATAAACATATTATATGTATTTTGTATTTGTATGTTGAAATAATTTTTAAAGAACCAACATTTAACTACCTTTTGCTACACAGAAAAGCATAAGAAAAGGTGCAATAATGTATGCTAGCATTAATAAAGTTGAGATTTGTATTGCATTGATACCAATATATACTTAATTGACCAAACTATATATGAATATTATTAAATATAAATATGCATTTGCTTTACCCAGAAGGCAGGTGAATTATATTTTGCCTTGACCTTCGAATAGATGAAGTTTAACAAAGTCCCTTTACAATTCTGCAGAATAAGGAGATAAATGGGTAGTTCTACCAACACAGACTCTTCAGAAGAGCAATGGATACACCTGATGCAATGTGGGAATATACTAAATAGTATACACCATTTATGTTAGGCTTGAGAAAACTTTTAAAAGGTGAACATATTTATACCTAAATATAAAATATTCCTATGCTCCAAACATAGATTAAAAGATAGAGTTAGTAAGATTACCAATCTTGGGAAATGTATTTGAAAACTAAAACTTCTGACATTCTTGAAGCTAAAACTGGATTTCAACATTTAGAGGATTAGAAGCATGTGTCTTTCTTGAGTTCTAAGTTCTGAAATTAAGATGCTAATTTCTATGTGGTGGTTTCAGCTGACTCCTTCCAGAGGAAAATGAACTGTATCGCATATTACTAGCTATCACCTGCCTTGTAAGACACACACTTCAATTTATATGAGAGAATATGAACTTATTAACAAGAATAAGACACTTAAAATTTTTAAATATCTTATTAGAATGGTGTTCTTTTATCTCAACCATTGCTGGTATTTTATCTCCCTATAAACCTGTATATGATTTTAGTGGTCTGTAACTGGGGTTCAATGCTATAGAAATGTGGTTAGTAATAAAAATTTTAAGGAAT
Organism: Grammomys surdaster; assembly: GCF_004785775.1. Taxonomy (NCBI): domain Eukaryota; kingdom Metazoa; phylum Chordata; class Mammalia; order Rodentia; family Muridae; genus Grammomys; species Grammomys surdaster. Next base: position 7,038,790 of record NW_021620970.1, read on the forward strand.
GGAAACTTTAAAAACAATAGAATTTACTAATTTATTAGTTATTTAAATTGAATGCTTTTAATCACTTAAAAGTAAATGCATTAAAAATAACCACTATTAGGCCGGGCGATGGTGGCGCATGCCTTTAATCCCAGCACTTGGGAGGCAGAGGCAGGTGGATTTCTGAGTTTGAGAGTTCGAGGCCAGCCTGGTCTACAGAGTGAGTTCCAGGACAGCCAGGGCTACACAGAGAAACCCTGTCTCAAAAAAACCAAAAAAAAACAAAAAACAAAAAAAAAAAAAAAATAACCACTATTCTCCTAAGGTCTATCTTCCTTTAAATTTTATTTTTATAGACAGGTCTCTAGCCTAGGAACACCTCCAGCTAGGATTTATGCTGTGAATCAGACCCAGGGCTTCATATCCATAGAGCAAGCACTCTACCAACTGAGCTAAAGTCCCTGTCCCATAATTTTTAATATAGCTCTTTAAATATTAGAAAATAAGAATATAAACACTTTACATTCTTTAGTGCTCAGTACGATTGATAAGAAAGAACTTACTATGATTCAAGCAAATCACCTGCTACCAAGTAAGCCTTTTAAATGTTCCAAAAAACTAGCCAGGACAGCTGCTGTGGCAGTTAACAGTAGCTTATTATTTGGGTAAGGACTTTTGCTAAAAATCTACAGCACAAAGATTAAAATGAATTTACCTTCTTTGTACAATTAGCCCTACTACAGAAGGTATCTGTAGCCCTACTACAGATAAATTCCCTCCAAAAGCTGGTAGACTGTAATAATCTACTAAGTGATCAAGAAACTATTTCTTGCTCTACAGAAAAAATAACTGTGAACACTAATCCTTTCTCTTCTCTATGTCTTTAGTACAGTAAAAGGGCACTACCTAAATCCTAAAACAACCAAGAAATTCATGTCAGGAATTAATGGTAACTTGAGAACAATGAACTAAGAAAGAAGAAATGGATCTGAAATACTTTATTTATACTAGCTCAAGAATCACTTTACAATATTAGCAAATAGATTCTAGCCAAAATCTAAGATTTTGTTTTATTTTAATTATTTATTCTAAGTAATTGAGTTGTTACTTTTTAGAAAGGGTCTGAACCATGAAGCTCTGATTGGCCTGGATCTATTAGGCTGGCCTCAAACTCAGTGAGATTCACTGCCTCTGCCTCCGGGTGCTGAGATTACAGACAGATGCCACTACTTCCAGCTTTTTTCATTTTAATGTTAAGTCATTATTAGTTCTTCTAAAAAGTTCTGGTATATTTATACAATCTACAAAGTATCCAAAGACAAAAGGAAGACACGTGGTTCACCACCAAGTGCTAACCACCAACTCACCATTGTGCAGCTCTCCTGTGACTGTGCCTTCTCCCTGCGGGCTGCCATCCTGATCTCGCCACTTCCAGTCAAGGCCTCTGATAACACGTGCTCCTGGAACCATGTACTTCAGGACCTGAGAGCGCACCAGGCGCCTCTGCCTTCTAAGATTAGCTTCTGCTTCTTTAGCTGCTTTCCCTAGGAGATCAGAATTAGAGAAATATAAACCAAGTCACTTTACTAAACAGTTGTAGAAAGTTAGAGAGGCCTCATGTCCTTCATTACCTAGTTGGTCTTCGCACACGCCATTTACAGTGCCATAGAGTTCAAAGCCAGAGAGCGAGAGGTAGTGCGTTTGTCCACTGGCGTTCTTCCCCATCTGCTTCAGCCTCACGTGCCGCCACCCTTGTTTTTCATCCTTCGCTGGGTCAAGTGGCCACGTTGCAGTTGACCTGTAAATGCATTAAACAAAAAGTTTTAAAATGATTTTTAAAAAAATTATATGAAAAAAGATAGTGCGAGAACACTTTTTTATACAAACTTTAGAAAAAAAGAGCATAGCCTTAATCGTCACTTAAAATCTGATTACAAAAAATAGAAAAGCCAGGCATTGTGTTGCATGCCTTTAATCCCAGAGGCAGACAGATGGCTGTAAGTTCAAGGCCAGCCTGAAATACAGACTGAGTTCCAGACCAGGCCATCCAGGGCTACACAGTGAGACCTTATCTCAAAAAACAAACAAAACAAATTGATTACAAAAATGGATAAAACATTAAACATAAAATTTAATAAATATTTAGTTTATTTACAGTGTCAAATGATTTGATTAATACAAAAGGATGTTTAAAAGGAAAAGAAGTATTTTTAAAATGAAATTTCTTTGTAAATTCTTGTCATTTTAAACATATTAAAAATTTTTACCTTTAAAACTCAAAAACTTTGCCCACTAATCCTAATAATAATACCACTTCCTTTCATGCTATATCAAATATGGAAATCAATTTAAAAGAAATTTTTTTTTAAATCTAATTGTGAAAATATATATATATTCTGGCTGGGGGTATAGTGTAGCTCAGCTAAGCACAAGTCTTCTGTTCAATTTTCAGTACCACACAAATTCATACCTATACCTAAAGAAAAAAATTAAGAATTCATAAAAATAAGACATTTTTCAATTAGCCATACCACTGCAACAAGTAACTACTGCCAGTGAGCCGGTCATCTGCCTGTCCTATCACCTTACATGATGACTACATCAGTGTGGAGCACGGATAGCGGTCCTCCACTTGTGTGCTGCACTGCTCTCCTAAGTGCCTGTGCAAATAGCACCAGCTTCTTATCAAAACGTAATCTAAACTTTATAAAAGACACTATATTTTATTTTTTAATTTCTATTTTTAGTTTAAAATATGTTTTAAGCATGTTTTGCCTGCATGTATATGCCCTGTGCATGCAGTATCCTCGGAGGCCAGAAGAGGATGTCAGAACCCCTGAGAATAAAGTTAAACACTGCTATAAGCTGCCATGTGGGTTCTGGGAACAAAACCCCAGGTTCTCTAAAGAGGAGGCAGTGCTCTTAATCTCTGAGCCAACTCCAGCCGCTAGCGTGTGTGTGTTTGTGTGTGTCTGTGCATGCACATGGGAGCACATGTCCAAGGAAACATATCTGTTAAAGAACACCTTGTAGGAGTTGGCCTTCTCTCTGTCCACCATGTGGATTCTGAGGCTCAAACTCAGGTTATCAGTCTGGGCAACAAAAGCCTTTACCCCATAGCCACCGAGCTGGCCCACAATCTGATTATTTTCAGTTTCAGTAAAGCCAGTATTTCAAACTTTCAATGTCTAAACTATGTATCAAGTGATTTGTTTTTAGAAAAAAAAAAGTATCTTATTTAATATTTAAAAAAATAGAGCTCTATATAATATACAATCATAAAAATAAACAAAGCTCTTTACTAATTTCCCCAATTTTCAAAGACTCCTGAACTAACCCTGGTTCATTGAGACTGCAGTCATCAACATGGGTATACAAAGAAGTCCAGTTCTGTCCATCTTTGGATACCTGGAAAACCCAATTTCTCAGTGCGGATCTTCCGTAGCCACGAGCATGACGAAGTGTGTATGCTGATGGTATTACCCAGACACCCAGATCTATGGCAAACCAGGCATTTTTATCATCATTGCTGTGACAATTTAAAGCTGAATTATCTCGACTTAGTATGTCCTCCAAGCGGCCATATGGCAGATTTCTTCCTTCTGATGATGTTACGACTACGAGCCCATAAGCTGCAGGATTTACCCATTCATATGCAGTTCTACACAAAAATAAAAATTGTAAATTAAAAACAGAAACCAAGGAGAAATCAAGTAAGGCAATTTGCATTTGTTTGTATTTAGTTTTTAATTCCAAATTACAAACTGAGAATGGTGGTCCACTTCTTGAGCCCAACAGATGGAAAGTGATGAGGACCTCAAGATTACCCTTGGCTACACAGCAAGCTGAAGGGCAACCTGGGGTATAATCTTAAATTCAACACATAAGATAAAGTTCCGTAAGTAGAAAGATGTTCAGTAAACACCTAATCATTTTACTCTACTAACTAAAAGGTTTTCCCGGTTAAGTACTGTCACTGTAGCTTAAATGAAATAACTTACTTTGCATTTGTTCCAATCCAGTAAATGATTCCATTTTCATCAAAATCATGCTGGTGTCGAAATATAAAATTTTGGCCTTCTCTTAATTTTCGAACAAAAACAAATGAGGATCGATCAAAATCGTACCACTGCTTTGCTACCTAAATCAAAGTAAATAGAGAAGACTTTCATTTTAATAAGTCTATTTTAAAAAACATTAAGCCACCCTTTCCAACCTTTTCAAAGTCAATAAATACTTTTAAAATGACCACCTAGCCAAGAGTTAAACACTTGAAGACTACACAAAAAAACTAAGGTGTCCCCAGTCAAAGAGCTCTGTGATCAGTGACACGGTGTGCTTGCATTTGCTGTTGTGTTACACTGCTAGATAGAGAAGCACGCCAGGGCTCTGCATGTGCTCAAACGTGATCACTGAAACACACACCCAGCCAGAGTACTCCTCACAGAACTTAACAGAAAAATGGCCTTGATTATAAAATGCCATCGTCACAGTAAACAAAAACATTTTCTATTATCACTGGTCTTCAAATACCTTTAAAGCTATATAATATTCAAATTAAGAAGTAACTGTCATAATTCTCTATTAAAAATAAGAGCTTAGGTGCAGTGACTCACATGTGTAATTTGTTACTTTTTCAATACAACATTGTAAGATGGGAATGGTGGTCTGTAGGACCAGGATGTTCAAAGACAGCTCAGCTGCACAATTAGTGCAGGACAACCCAGACTATAGCAGACTGTCTCAAAAGAATGTAATGCTAATAAATACTTTAGAAATGACTGCCTACTCCTTTATTGAACAGTACTAAGACTTTTGTCTACTATTTCAATATTAAATGAACATGAATAAACACCTTTATGTTGAAATTATTTTTAAGACATGTTTTCTAAAACAGATTTCTAGAAGTAGTACTACCATAACTTTGGATATACATTTACATGACTTTCCTACAAAGGGTTAAAGTAACGTGGTGAACGTCTATTTCACGAAGCCCTGCCACACAAAGCTCACCATTTTCAGCAGATACTGTTCCAGAGATTCAACTGTAGCTAAGGGCTCCATCTTCAGCATCCGGCCTGTCCGGTCTATTAATGCGGTTTCACCAGGTGCACGTTCCAACCGAAAGCGTAATCTTCTTGTAAGTATCTACACAAAACCCATCAACATCTTCAGAGAAGCCCTTGTTTTGTTATCATTGTAAAAATTATTCACAAACATTATTCATAAACATAAACTGAGATTTATTATAAAGTATAGCCAGGATAACACCAAGTGTGGTGGCATATTTGCAATACCAACAGTTGAGAGAATGGGGCGGGAGAATTGTCACAAGGTTGAGGGCAGCCTGGGTGACCTGTAAAACTTGGCCTCAAAAAAATAAAAAAGAAAGAAGAACATAAGGAATTACATCAATACATGTTTCTACATGCCTTGTAAAAAGGTCCAATGACTGATATTAATTATAAGGAGACAAGTTAACTCGCAAATGTACATTCTTTAAGTAAAACCATAAAGTACTTTCTCAGATGACTCAGCAGTGGTGCACGTGCCGTTAATCCTAGCGCCTGGCAGGCAGAAGCAGGTGAGTTCTAGGTGAGACTCTGTGAGTTTAAAGAGGCCAGCCTCATCTGCACAGAGTTCTAGGACAGCCATAGTGAGACCCTATCCCACCCCACCACCCAAAAAATAAACAAATGAAATGCTTTCACAGAATATATAGCTTATAAGTCATAAATTAGTTAAATTTCTTTAAGTATCTAGTCAACTTATTCCTTTGAAGACACAACATATATACAAACCTTTTATAAATGTGTGCATCTATTTCTCTATTTCCTTATTTACTGTGTGTGTAAGTGAACGAACATTAGCACAAGCAAAACTCAAAGGAACAATCCTCTCCCTTCACCCCACTGGGTCTAGGAATCGAGCTTGGCAGCAAGCACTCACTGGCTGTAAAAGTCACGGTTTTGGTTGTTTCCTTTTAAAATATTCTTATTATACTTTCTTTATTTAGTTTAGTGGGGTGGGAAATGTGACAGTCAGAAAATGACTGTGGAAATCAATTCTCTCCTTTTACTTTTATCTCGTGGGTCTTAGAGATAGAACCCAGGTCCTCAGGCTTGGTTGCAAATGGCTTTATCTGCCATCTCTGAAGCCCCAAAAGTGACTTTTAAGTGTCAGCTGGCTTCCATTACTTTCTAGGACGTAGAATGACATGAGAGGAGAGCCTCCACTGAGAGGTCTAGATCAGTGTGTTCTGTAGTCTCATCTTAGTGTGGAAGACCCAGCCGAAATGTGGGCGGCACCACTGAAAGTGGAAAAGGCTGCCTGAAGGAGTGCTCGGACAGCACAGGCACCTTCTCTCTGCTCCCTATGTGATGTGACTTGTCTCAAAACACCTGCCTCTGGGACTTTCCACAACAGTGGATATGTTGTGGTGGTCTGAAAATACTTGGCCCAGAGAGTGGCACTATGAGGAGGTGTGACCTTGTTGGAGAAAATGTGTGACAGTGGGGGTGGGCTTTGAAACCTTCCTCCTAGCTGCCTAGGAGACAGGCCTCTCCTGGCTGCAGTCAGATCAAGATGTAGAACTCTCAGCTCCTTCTCCATCACCATGTCTGCCTCACTTCCTGCCTTGATGATAATGGACTGAGCCTCTGAACCTGTGAGCTAGCCTTAATTAAATGCTGTCCTTTATGAGAGTTACCTTGGTCATGGTGTCTCTTCACAGCAATGGAAACCCTAAGACAACTATAATATGGAATTGAGGTCAGTTAACCCCTTCACCCTCTAATTTGCTTTTAATTAATGTATTTTATCACAGCAATAGAAATAAAACTAAGATACTAGGCTCTAATAAACTTAAAAATGCAAGATAATTTTTGATCCGAAACATTTTAGCATGTAATAGATTTCAGTAAGGTTTATTTCTACATAATCTTACTTAATTCCTACAGAAAAACTATTAAACATTCCCTTAGACATTTGGCACATTTCTGACCTTGTTTCTTTGGATTTTACACAGATTTCTGAAATGAAAATGTACATAAGGCTAGGGATATGACTCAGCCAGCAGACCACCTGTCTTGGGTTCAGTCCGAGCAGCACAGACACCCAACATGGTGGCTCACAACTGTCATCCCAGTACTTGGGAGGTGGAAGAAGGAAGACTGAGAGCTCGAGAGCATCCTTACCTACATTAGGGAGTTCAAGGCCAGCCTGGGATGTATGAAACCCCATCTTAAAAAATCAAACAAACCAACAAACAAAAACACTGACTAAGTATAAAATAAAAGACACTTGGAGCCTGAAGAGATGGCCCAGCCTTTATGAGCACTTTCTGCTCTTCCAAAAGACCAGGATTTGTTTCCCAGCATCTGCAAGCAGCTTACAACCTTATCTTCAGTTCCAGTTTTAGAGCATCTAATACCCTCCTCTGGCTTCTGCAGGCACCAGACATATATATGGTACACTTAGATGCAGACAGAATACTTAGACACATAATAAGACATAATAAGAATTTTTTTGAAGACATTAGCAATCCTATATAGATTTGAGGAAGTGAATTTGTAGACTTTGAGACTATCCTCCAATTCTCTCAGGAAGGATAAAGGCAAAAATCAATGGCTCAGTATCTTTGTTCCTATAAGTTGCCTAACTGGAACACACAGTAACCTTCAATATCTTTTTCAGTATGTTTATAATCACAGACTCCCTGGATGGACAAGCTCTGTAGTGCTGGAGGCTAGTGGCTTTATTAAGTTAGGTGAGTTTTATATTTTTGGTTGTGAGCCTAGCCTTTAACGGCTGAGCCATCTCTCCAGCCCTAAATTTACATGAAGCTGAATTCCTGAGAGAAAAGCTGCCTGCCTCCTCTCTGGGGCTGGAGAGATGGCTCAGTGGTTAAGGGCACTGACTGAACTTCCAGAGGTCCTGAGTTCAGATCCCAGCAACCACATGGTGGCTCACAACCATCTATAATGAGATCTGATGCCCTCTTCTGGTGTGTCTGAAGACAGCTACAGTGTACTCATATACATAAAATAAATAAATAAATCTTTAAAAAAAAAAGTTAGGTGAGTTTTGTTTGTTTATTTTTGGTTGGTTGGTTGGGTTTGGTTTCTTTAAGATCTTACAAGATGTAACAAGTAAGATTTGGCAGTTACAAAAACTTCACTAGCATCGAGGAGGCACTGCTTTGGCAAAGTAAATCATTAACTGATTATTAAATGCTAAGTTTAAAAGAAACTATTCTATATACTGTAACAATTCCATATAGAATAAGTTAAATAAAGGTACAAACTTACTAAAGAAGGACCTTCTAGGCAATACTAAATTAATTCATACAGTATGTGACACAGATCATGGCTGGGATATCAGCAGTAAAATATGGGCTTGTTTTTGTTGTTTTGGGGTTTTTGTTCTGTTTTACCCTATCTAGATCTTGGCTATTAGCAAAATAATGGAATGAATGATTGTGATATATCATATCTCTAGCTATATGTCTAAAACCAGGCCATAAAATTACATGGTTAGTAAGAACAGAAAGGCTGTTGAAGGCTCTAACCAATGATACAGAAAGCCATGAAGAGACTGAGCATGGTGACACATCTATAATTCAAGCATTTGAAGATGAAGACAGGAGGATCAAGAGTTCAAAGCACTCAGGAGGCTCCATCCAGCTCTCACCCTTCATCAAAGAAACTTACTTTAGCAGTGGTCAGAGGTTAATACAAAGAACCACAAATGATCAAGGTTCCCGGGAAACAGGACATCTATTACCACTCCCAGCCAAGACACGGTCAACATTGAGGAAAGGGGTAGAAAAGAGTGTAAATGCCAGAGGCCAGGAAGAACTAGAACCATGCTTCTGAACATGGACAGGTATACTCCCAAACTGTCAACAATCGTGGTTGCCCATAATGCCTGCACAAGATCAATACTAGTCAATATTGTAGTATGGAGTGGGAGCTCACAAGGCCCTACTCCTAGCTGGGGAACTACAGACTTTCAACAGGTAGTGGGAGATGTCAGTTTTTCCTCAGGGATAGGTCTGCCCGTGTTATAGTGGACAGTTCTATAAGCACATGCACACAGGTAAACCTAACTACTCTCAGTAGTTTTATATCTAAATCTATATGTGACATGAAATTGGGGAGATGAAGGAAGGGGCCCAGGAGGAGTTGTAAGGGGAGGTGAAGAGGAGGCACTTGATCAAAATAAAATGAATTAATGTATAAAGTAAAAAAAAAAATCTAATACGATATTTTAAAGAGTTTAATTGGAAGCTAGGTAGTGGTGGAGGCACACATCTTTAATCCCAGCACACGGGAGGCAGTGGCAGGTGGATCTCTGAGTTTCAAGGCCAGCATGGACAAAGTGAGTTCCAGAACAGCCAGGCCTACACAGAGAAACTAAAAACAAATGAAAAAACTTTAATTTGAAAACTTGGGGTTGGGAGAGTCCAAGGTCATCCTCAACTACATAGTGAATTTGAAGAGTCGCTGGCAAAATGAGACTCAGTCTCAAGTTAAAAGCAAAACCCCAAACCTCCATGTTTAAAATAGTTTCACTTTTTCATGTTCTATATCTCAACACAGATATCCAATGGAGAGACCTGATAGAAGACTTCAGCCTAAATATGGAAGTAGAACTCTGGAAAGTGATTAAGTCCAGCGGGTACAGCCCTCAGAAATTAATTAGGCGTTAGAAAGAAGGGATGAACACGGTGATTCATGGCTGTAAACCCCAGTATTAGAAAGGCAAAGAGGCAAGTGATCTCTCTGAGCTCCAGGCTAGCCAGGACCATAGAGTATGAAAATATCATACTCAAAAAGTCTCAAAAAGAACGAACAAAATAAAAGATAAAAACCTGCTAGAGCTTGTTCTTTCTCTTTAGCATGTGAACACATGGTTAGAGAAAGCCATAAACTAGACACCAAAGCTGCTGGTGCTGTTACATACAAATGCCAGAACTGTATCTGGTATCTCTTTTTTCTTATAACAGTGCAACTGAACTAAAACCAAACTCAACTTATAATCTTGAACCTTTTAACTTTGTTTTTTAACTTAAAAAAATACTTGAGTCTATAAAATATAATTTACTTATGTTTATTAAATGTAATATTATATAACATGTGATCACACAAAACAGATTTAAAATAACACCTAAGAGTCATATAATAGGTCAATTTAAAAAATCAAATGGGTAGAGAGATGGTTCAATAGCTAAGAGCATTTGTTCTAGTTCCAGTTGCCAACACCCACATGACAGTCTACAGCCATCTATGATCCTAGCTCCAGGAGACTTGGTACCATCTTCTAGCTGCCTCTGGTATTGTATACATGTGGTGCATTTAAATGAAGGCAAGATGTTCATACATATAAATAAATCTTTCTTACAAAATCAAGTGGCATTTAAACTAGAATCTTAAAGATTAAGGTGAAATTTTTCTTTCTTTCTTTTTTTTTTTTTTTTTTGGTTTTTCGAGACAGGGTTTCTCTGTGTAGCCCTGGCTGTCCTGGAACTCACTCTGTAGACCAGGCTGGCCTTGAACTCAGAAATCCGCCTGCCTCTGGCTCCCAAGTGCTGGGGATTAAAAGCGTGCGCCACCACCACCCGGCTGTGAAATTTTTCTTAATCCAATATGAAAAGTTTTTCTGTAAATAAAGCATATCATTGTTCCTACATATACTTGGTTGTAACAGCTCTGTCTCTCACACTTACCTGGAGGTTATATGTGGATCCTGGTGTATCATACAAATGGAGAGGTAGTCGTTCAATTGATTCTAGTACAGCTATTAACTTTCGAATTAATGCAACTGCTGGTCTACTATAAAGACAAAAGTAAGAGCTTTGATGTAATTCGTGTAAATATTCATGTACAAGCCTCAGTCACCAACTTCATATAACCCTCTGCTTACTTAGGGGTACAAAGATAGGATGCATGAGACACCTCCCTTCCTTACATTTATTTCTTTGTGTGACTAGTAAAGAGGTCAGACAACAACTTGAAGGAGTGGTTTTCTCCTTTCACCATGTAAATTTCTGTGACTGAACTCAGATCACATAGACTTAGCAACTTCTGAGTGGTTCAAGATATTCTCCCAACTCAAATTCCCTTCATTTAAGAATAAAATATTTGAGCTAGAGGAATGGCTTAGTAGCAAAGAGTATTTGCTGCTCCCAAAGAGGACCTGAGTTTGGTTCCTAGCACCCACACCAGGGGGCTCCCAACCACCTGTAACACCAGCACCAGTGGATCTGATGCCCTCTTCTGGCCTTTGAGGGTAGTACCTGTGCTTATACACACCCACAAACAGACACACAATTAAAAAGGTAAAACTTTAAAAAAGACTAAAATATTTAAATTTTATAAAATTTTCAATTATATAGAAAGTATATGTATATATTTATATTTAGACAGCTATAATATTTGTTATATTTAGTAAAGATTTTTTTCTTTCTTTTTCCTTTGGGGATGTATGATGACAGGGTTCTTGGAACTTGTTCTGTAGCCCTGGTAAGTCAGGAATTCTTCTACTTCTGCCTACTTAGTGCAAGCATTACATGCATGTTGCCACTATACTTGGCCTAATATAGAAATATTTAAATTAATTGTTATCCCTGAAGATATTATGTACACTCAGTGAAAGTCACATATTGTAGAAGAATTTCCTGGCTGTCCTGGAACTCACTCTGTAGACCAGGCTAGCCTTGAACTCTTGCACTCAGAAATCTGCCTGCCTCTGCCTCCCAAGTGCTGGGATTAAAGGCGTGTGCCACCACCGCCCAGGTCAGGTTGGTCTTGAACTCACAATCTTCCTGCTGTCATCTCCTCAGGTATAGGACTACAGGTGTGTGTAACACCCAGCTTTTTGTAATTGTGAAACAAATGCTTAACTTATGCAGTCCAGGCTGCCCAAAAGAATTACGTAGCTTGACTATGTCTTAAACAGCCATGTACCTTAAGTTATCAGCTGAGCTCCTGGCAAACATGTTTTATTCTATTAGACTGAAATTTTTTAAATTTTATATTTATCAAGCTACTTTTATTGAATAAAATAATTCCATGTATGTGTATAAACACAGACTTATTTAAAGGAAGTATATCAAGTATATGAACACTACAAGTATCAAAGTAAAAGAAATTTGGGGATAATTTCTGGTTTTGGCACTAGGTATTATATCCAAGCATTGCATATGACAAGCATGGACAAGCATGTGACCAGCATGTGACAAGCATGTGACAGGCATGTGACCTGCATGTGACAAGCATGTGACAGGCATGTGACCTGCATGTGACCAGCATGTGACAAGCATGTGACAGGCATGTGGTCTTCATGTGACCAGCATGTGACAAGCATGTGACCAGCATGCGACAGGCATGTGACCAGCATGCCTGATGGCTTCATACCCCCGTCTCTGTGGTTTACCTTTCATCATCTTCACTTTCACTGAAGGCTGTTTTGAAGACATTTATTCTTTCTACCAGTTGACTACAATCTTGCTTCATATCCAAATCTATACTCTAAAGAAAAACAAAAAGTATGTCAAATAAAAACATATTTATAGATTTTACTGTAAATTATTAGAAGCTTATAAAAACTGAATATTATAAAATTATCAAGACAATTTCAGTAAACCTATTACTCATTCAATCTTTAAATTAAAAAAGAAACAGATCTTCCTGTGAGGTCAGCGGGCAGTGACTGACACGCGGGCGTCTGTGAGGTCAGCAGGCAGTGACTGACACACGGGCGTTTCTCTTCACTCGTGTTAACTATGCTCTCATATCAGTGTTTCTCAAAGAAGCCCCAGTGATTTCACACTGAATGAGAATCAATTAGTTTCCATTTTTACTCTACTAGTTCAATGCGTTTAAGTGAAAGAAATCAAAACCACGGCTTAATAGATATTAATAAAATATATTATCAATTATTACTATAATTTCAGTAAATAGAAATAAATACAAAAGGTAAACTATGAATTTGAAACCCACTGAAGTTAAAGATTTTAAGAGAATTCAAACTTTATCAACAAATACAAATATAAGAATTAAAAATTAAAGTGAGATCCTGATGGTGGGGCACAAGCCATTAATCCCAGCATTTTGGAGGCAGAGGCAAGCAGATCTCTCAAGGCCAGCCTGGTCTACAGTGAATTTCAGGACAGCCAGCAATACACAGAGAAATCCTGTCTCAAAAAGCCACTCTCTCAAAAAACAAAAGAAAGGATGAATTATGGTAAAGGGGCTGGAGACAGGGCTTGGCAGTCAGAGCACGCTGCTCTTCCAGAGTGCCTAGATTCTTTTCCCACACCGACAGATCTGCTACATCTCCTGTTACATCTGCCTGTAACTCCAGTTCCATTGGATCCAACGCCCTCTGGTGGCCCACATGGGCACTGCATGCATGAGGTACTCATGCAGGCAATCATACACATAAAATAATTTTAAAATTTCAAGTTAAAAAAGGAACTAAAATGGCAAGTAGAACTGATATAAGAAAGCTTTTCCTTACTGAAATAAGGGAAAATACTTTTATAGAACATATTTACAGTAGATCAAGTATAAGAGAAATATATTATGGTTTCTAACACTGTTTTACAAAGTAACTTCATGCATATGATTTAAGAACTAAGGTACTCTATTTTATGTAACCTCTGAGGAAATTAAAGGACTAAATGTTTAGTCTTAGGATAAAATGTTTTTTCAACAAACCGTTCACTAAAATAAAACCAAAGCCGGGCAGTGGTGGCGCACACCTTTAATCCCAGCACTTGGGAGGCAGAGGCAGGCGGATTTCTGAGTTCGAGGCCATCCTGGTCTACAGAGTGAGTTCCAGGACAGCCAGGGCTACACAGAGAAACCCTGTCTCAAGAAAAAACAAACAAATAAATAAATAAAACCAAAAAACTTAAAATCAAGTAAGTTCAATTATTTCATTCAATTGGTTTAATGTAATGCTGAAACTTAAAGGCAAGGTAGTTAGAAATATTAACATTTACTTATTATTAAAATACTTCCTGAATAACAGTACTTAAAATCAATCTACCAAAAGCATGGTCACAAACACTTTTGGAACTTTATTATGCTTTTGTTTTACAGTACTAAATATACTTACATTGTTTAGAACAGTAAGAAGTGCCTGGACTAAGCCACTGCTACACATTTCATACGGTGAGATCATGTTCTCGTCCTTCAGAAGGACAATTAGGTTTTCTAATGCTGTCTTCATTAAGTCTCGCCAAGTGTTTTCACCTTCAATACACTGGAAGAAAAAAATATAAACAATGTAAAACTACACAGTCCTTAAGAAAATAACATATAACAACACCATGGAAACTGAATAATTTAACACTAGATTAAAAGCTCCTATTACTAAAGCAAATTATTTTTGAATAGGCCAGCAATACTTGTCTCTAAAAAAAAGCATGCGGTAAATATTTTAGAGCGTTTTTTTTAAAAAATATTTTAATTATGTAGGGGTTACACAGTATGCTGGGCATGTAGAGCCCCACAGCGTCAAATCTCCCCAGAGCTAAGGTTACAGGTGGTTGTCAGCCACCCGATTTGTATGCGAGGAACCAAACTGAGGTCTTCTACAAAAGCAATGTACTTTTAACCGCTGAGTTCTCTCTCCAGGCCTACTATTTTAGGTTACATTAAGTCCCATAACCTCTGTCCAGTCCTGCTGTACTATAGAGCACTTCTACTAAGCCTTGCTTACTGCAGTACTGCAGAGCGCTCACAGAGAATGTGAAGGTGAATCAGCATGGTATGTGCAATAAAACCAATTCAACAAAAGTAGCATTTGATCTTCATAGAATTGTCATGTATCATGAACGTTCCCTTGTTAAAAACATAAAAACTGGGGTCTAGAGAGATGGCTCTGGTTAAGAGCATCTATTGTTCTTGCATGGAACCTGGGTTCACTTCCCAGTATGTACATAGTGGCTCACAACCATCTATAACTCCAATTCCAGGGAATCCTATGGCCACTTCTGACCTCTGCTGGAAAGTACATACATGAAGGTAGACACTCATACACATAACACAAAAATACCTTTAAAAAACATAAGCATTAAAAAAAAAAAAAACATAAGCATTGAGGCAGAGGCAGGTGGATTTCTGAGTTCAAGGCCAGCCTGGTCTACAGAGTGAGTTCCAGGACAGCCAGGGCTACACAGAGAAACCCTGTCTCGAAAAAACCAAAAAAAAAAACAAAAAAACAAAAAAAACCCATAAGCGTAACAACTGTTCTTGCCTCACAAAACCACACAGAACTAGGTGTAAGAAAGATCTGCTTGTGGAGTATAATAACTTCCTGGCTCCTACTCACTACTCAGAACATAAAAGTTACAGGGTACGGAGCAGGGCAAGAGGAGGACATAACACACACTAAAATTCACTGTTCATCTCAAAATCGAGAGACTGAGAGTAAGCATACAAACCCAGAAACCAAAGGGCTGGGGAGCATGAGGTAAGAAGACCTGAGTTCAAGACCATTATGAGCTATGCAGGTAAGTCAGACATGGTGGTGCATGCCCATTTATCTCTCTGCATGTGGGACCCTTAGGCAGAGGACTTCCTAAGTTTCCAGCCAGCCTGGCTAGCCAGGACTACATAGCAAAACCTTGCCTCAAAAAAATAAAAAGCAGGGGCTGGAGAGACTCAGCGGTTAGCAGCACCTATTGCTCTTGCAGAAGATCCAGGTTCAGCTCCCGGAACCCACATGGTGGTTCACAAAAACAACTGTCTGCAACAGGAGACCCAGGGGTTCTGACTGATGCCTTCATCCACTGTGGGCACCAAACACACATGTGGTGCATACACATATACATGTAGGCAAACACACATTTGTTTTAAAAATCTGAAAACAAAAGAGCTTGACATACCTGTCTATTCGAATGAAGTTCCCAGGATGACTCTAACTGAGTTGCTATATTTCTGAGTGTCACCACTACTCCACGAGGCATGCTTTCAACAGCTTTAAAGTGGTCATCATACAAATCTCGAGCCATAGTTCGTACCTATCAAAAGAAGCAAAGCAATTATAAATTTCACTATAATTAACAGCTTAACCAACTCTCGAGCTCCTTCTCCCCCAACCCCTCCTCCCAGACACTTGCTCACAGACCGTTAGGGACTGAGAAGATGAGGTGTGGGGGCGTAGCTCAGCGGTCTGCCTAACACGAACGCAAAGGTCAATCCTCCCCACCACACGATATTACAAAACAAGAAGCATCTTTGTCTCTTTGTCCCACGTCAGCTTCCACGCTGCTGTTATTCTCACTCACATGTTCTAACTGCTGCAAAGACACTCTGATCGATCTTAAATATTTATGAAATAACTCTTTACAATGTCCTAGAGTGTCCTTTCTTTTAAAAAAATAAAAGTAACTTATTCATGGTTAACTAATTAGAAACACAAATTAACACCAACCCTCCCCTAAAAAGGAAAATCAAACCACTTATAATCAATTCTAACAACAAAAGCTTACCCATGTAAAACTCCAGGATATACCAGATCTGTAAGTCTTATTCATATATCATATGCATTACACTTAAGAATTTACAGATTTTACTATGAAAAGGAATGACTTGACTATCAGTTGAGTACTAATAATTTGCCATTGAAGTAAAAGTGCCTGAGAGAACAACCCATACTAAGATCTGGTAAATTTTAGTACATGACACTACTCACAAATGTTACACTATTTAATAACTTTACAGATTATATAAATTATCTTAATGAAACGACTATTTGTACAATTAGCAAATGCAAATATAGAGTTTAATTTGGTTTTAATTATAACTCTAATGCAAAAGAAAACAAAATATCCTTCAAGTACTAAAGGGGCTGGAAATATAGTTCAGAGGTTAACAGAGTACATACTCTTGCAAAGGAGTTTGCTACCCAGCACTCACAATGGATGGCTCCCAGGATCTGATGCCCTCTCCTGGCCTTCATGGACTACATACAGGTGGTAGGGACACACGGACACAGACACAGACACAGACACAGACACAGACACAGACACAGACACAGACACAGACACAGACACAGACACAGACACAGACAGACAGACACAGACAGACAGACAGACACACACACACACACACACACACGCTAAACAAATACAACATTCACTCCACCATTTTGAGCCAGGGTTTCTCTGTGTAGCTCTAGCTGTCCTGAAACTAGTTCTGTAAACCAGGCTAGCCTCCAACTCACAGATATCCACTTGTGTATGCCTGCTGAGGGTTAGGATTAATAGCATACACCAACAAGCCAGGCTTGAATCATTCCTTGAAAGTACTTAATAATACCTTTCCATTTTATTTTGGTATAGCTTTCTATATTAAAAGATAGCAAGTCCTAGATTATATTATATAAAATGGTGTTATAAATAAATAAATAAATCTGAGGTTAAAATCACTCATGCCTAAAATAAATGTATTTTGAAACATACTGATATTATGTGCCAATAGCCCACTGGTTAATGACTTGTCAATCTTAAGTCAAGAAGTTGTAGCTGATGCCTGTAATTCCAGGAACCAGAAGGCTTGAAGCACAAAACCTGACAAGAGTTCAAGTCTGTGGGATACACCATAAGGCCTTGTCTCAAAAAAGAAAAAAAAAAATTTAAGAACAGAATAAGCCAATCAAGAGCTAGGCTGCAGCTCAGAAATAGAATGCTTTTGTAACACTGCATACAACTCCAGGTCTTATCTTCAGGAATAAGACAAAGAAAGAGGACAAGGATGGAGTGAAACATTAATCTTGCCTGACTTTACAAGAATAAAAAAATGTAGGATTGAGCCAACACTCTCACTGACGTATAACTTCATGATCAAATTCCAGCTAGTTGTGAATCTGATGTGGTTGACGGATACTTCATATAAACCAAGCATACTGTTCTTAAAACCCAGACATTCCAAAACCTAAAACCTTTTAACTAATAATGTAACACCATAAATTAAAGCCATCATATACAGGGCTGGGAACAAAGCTTAAAGGCACAGCACTTGCCAAGACCACATAAGGCCATGATGGGTTCCATCCTTAGTACTGAAATCAAGAATACTGTAGAAAATTATTTGCACATGGTACATATAAAATACAAATAAACTTGTTTTGGTCTTTACACCATTGACCCCACACATGCTAGGCAAGTGCTCTAATACATTTCCTTAGGAGAGGACCTGGGTCCTTCCCTCAAGGTAACTCATGAATATACAAAATTTGCAGAAACCCGGAAAATTTTTAACTGTAAACCACATTTGGTTAAAAAGAATAACATTTCCACAACTAATAAAGCACTAGGTATTCCCAGAAACTCCTGAGATAGCTCTTGACTTTATAAAAACAGAGTTACTCCTCAGTATTTAAGGACTCCATATTCACACATTTGCCTAGTCAGTAAAACTTACTTATACTCTTAAGATCTAGTCTAGTACTTCTATGGTTCTTCATGAAAATGTGAAGCTCAACCAAAAAATTGTGTTGCCAGATGTTCATGTTCCTAGCTCAGTTCAAATAATGTGACACTTGTGAACAAAGTGAACAAATGTCTTCTGCACTCTCCATTTCTATTTTACATTTACACTGTTGTTTAGTTAATTCCATCAGTTAACACATAAAACAATGTGTTTCATAAACACAATCTGACCATGACTCACAGAAAACCAGCCTTTTGCTTAAGAAGAAAAAAAGATTTGTTCAGGCACGGCAATGCTATGGAGAAGCAAAGTGCTGAAATCAACACTACACATTTTAACAGAAACACACAAAAATAAGATCCTTTACACGAATCCACAAAATTTCTGTGAATAATGAATGCTATATTCATTCCAAATTCCACTTACTACCTAATAGATATCTATAGCTAAGTCAGATATCCCTTCCTCCCTTTCTTCCCTCCTAAGACAGAGTCCAACTATATAACCCTGGCTGCCCTGAAACTCTCTTATGTAGAGGAGGCTGGCTTCAAACTCAGAACTCTGCCCTCTTCTACCTCCCAAGTACTGGGATTAAAAGTTTATGACAGCACTCTCGGTGAGTAAGATATTTCTGTCTGAAGTATTTCAAATATATTCTGAATTGAAAGTAATATCTGACCTTATGTTTTTTAAAAACCACACAAGAGCAAAATAGTAATAGTAATGATAACGATAACAACAGCTATAGGTGATACGGACTACGTAACTCACACACTAGATTCTGCTGCTGTTTACAGTGTGTGGTGCTGTGTCAGAGAACAACTTGTGAGGACCTGGTCCTCTCCTGGTACCGTCTGATCCACTGAGCCATCTTAATGGCTTTAGATTCACCTTTAAAAACTGAGATAAAGTCTCTAAACTCTACAATCAGAAAATGTCTCCAGGACAACCCAGAACATTTACAACAAAAACAGAAGAATATGAGTATCTAATTTTGTTTGTAATCGTTTTTTGGTTTTTGTTTTTGAAAATAACAGTGTCTTGTGATACAGATAGCCTAGGCTGGCCTCAAACTCAACCTGCCTCAACTCAAAGTATGGCCACCATGCCTTACCATTACTCCTTCTATTTTTAAAAGTATGAGTTTTTTGCTCCAATAAAACTCATTATTGTATCTTTTCCCTAATCTCAAGTAGCTACATACACTGTATTTTTTAAAGTATTTCCTGGGCCAGGCAGCTTTTAAACTCAGCATACAGGAAAGCAGAAGCAGGCAAATCTCTGAGATGTCTGAGATGTCTAGTCTAATAGTGAGTTACAAGCCAACGACATAGTGAAAAACCATTTTGTGTAACCATTACAGATAAGATACACCTATCTGTCGCTAGAAAATGTTCATTCTAATAGAATTTTAATTTCCCTTTTCAATATGCCAAATGTAAGAGTGACTGGTAAAATAATAGCACCTTATACTGGCCTTATTTTACTTACTTGAGGTTTTTTTGGTGCTGGGAGTAAATCCAAGCACTCTTCAACTGAACTATCTCCATCCCTCTTTTTTACCTCTTGAGATAGGATGTCACTAAGTTGCACAGGCTAGCCTTGAACTCATTCTGTAGCCCAGGCAAGCTTGACTTTGTTAATCTTCCTGCTTCAGCCTCCTGAGTGGCTAGGTTATAAGTCCATGCCACAAGCCTTAACAACTAGCCATGCTCTCAAAGATCAATGTATATCTGATAAATAACATTTTAAAATTAATACTCTGGTGTTTTTGAACCAAGCAAGCTGCTTCTCTGACCGCTTAGGTCTGAGTTTGTTCTGTGTGGGTGTGCTAGGAACCAGGCTAGGCAGCAGCTCCACACTCTACCCCTAGGCTCTTCATCTCCAGCATCCGAAGCTCAGCTAAGTCAGCCATCAAATCAAGCACTAAAATTATCTAAATCAAGAACCAAGCAGGAAAGCTGCACCTCCATGAACTACTAAATTGGGCTTCTGGAGTAAAATGGCCGTCTTTAGTTTATTATTTAGTGTGAGTATGCACACATGCACCTCGGAGACAACTGACAGGACTTGGTACTTTTCTTCCAGTGTTTGAGTTTCCAGGATCAAATCAAGGCTGTCAGATTTGGCAGCAAACACCCTACCCACTGAGTCATCTCCCTGGTAGTAAAACTAAAAATGAAACTAAAGTTTCACTCTTTTTCTCATTAATTCCAATTTTCACAGGTTTTCACGTTGGTATAGATATACATACTAAACATAATATTGTGCAAAATTAACAAGGAGAAAAACATAACTAAAAATGTTCTCTTTGGGAAGCTGAGGCTGTGTCTAATCTTTCCAATGCTCATCAGCTGTTACTGAAAAGTTACCATCAACATAAAAAAGAGGAAAGAAAAGTGTATAAATATACCTTTTGCTTTGTTTTTTCCAACTTGGATTTTAATTTTCTGCCTCTTTTGCCAGTCCAGCCAGTCACAAACTCTGAACCTGAGAGGGAGGGGAGAGCAAAAAAGGTCAAAGAAGACTTCACAGAAGACATTTTACTACACTACAGTATTTGCACTTATTCTTACCTGCAGAACCAGCACAGCCCCACACTTACCCAGAGACGTTTCTGCGGTAAACGAATGTTTAGTCCCTCGATTAGATTCAAACACAAAACCAGGCAAATCTTCTTTCAGTATTGTAGCTTGCTGACCATCCGAGTTATGAATAGCAATTTCCCCTTCTTTCAAACATGTTAACGACCAGTTCCCTACGGTTAGTTTCGTGGGTCCTGGTGCTGACAGGATAGGTTGACTTGAAGTAGACGGCTTTACTTGGCCTCTGGCTCTTTGTAACTTCTCTAAGAATTCACTTCTGCTTTCTATAAAAACAGAAATAATTGCTTTAAAAACAATCTACCCTTTCAAATACGCTGGCTTACTAAAATATAACTTCTAGAAAGTCAGTATTAAGAGCTTTGCTCTTCAGAATTTTAAACATACACAGGCTCAGGCTTAAAGCAACTTTACAGACACTTTTTTTGTTTTTGTTTTTTGTTTGTTTGTTTGGTTGGTTTTTTTTTTACAAGTACAAATGAAGCTTCTTAGAAAAGATACATCTATAGATACATCTTAGAAAAGACATCTATATACCCATGCAATTAACCATTTCATAACAAAAGAAATGATGAGATTTAAAGAAGCTACAGTAGTATTCCTTGGCACATAAAAAGGAATCTGTGAAGTATTTTCTTACTACACCTTTTTTTTTGAAGCAGGGCTTTAGACAGTCCAGACTGTCCTCTAACACACTATGTAGCTGAGGATGACACTGAATGCCTAATCATCATGCTGCCAATTCCCAAATGCTGGGATTACAGACACATGTCACCATGCCCTGCTACAGTACAGTGATTTTCTATTAAAATAATAATAATAAAAAAAATCCCGCTGGGCGGTGGTGGCGCACGCCTTTAATCCCAGCACTTGGGAGGCAGAGGCAGGCGGGTTTCTGAGTTCGAGGCTGGCCTGGTATACAGAGTGAGTTCCAGGACAGCCAGGGCTACACAGAGAAACCCTGTCTCGAAAAACAAACAAACAAAAAAAAAAACAACAACAACAAAAAAAAAAAATCCCAACAACAGTGGCAAAACTATGAGCCATAAAACCAAATTGTATAAGCTAAGAAAATAATTAAAGTATTACCTGAGCTATCCGATCCGCCTTCAGGACTGCCACTTGAATACATGGTGGCAAGTTTTCCATCCAAGATAAATCTGAACCATCCATTACTGCCATTGGATAGTTCCAAAGCTGCAGCATCACTCCAAATATATAAGCAGTCCCTTCCTCGAATTATCGACCAGTCTCTCCAATGATACGGTTTACCTTGCTGCAATTCTTTAGCATCTTCCTGTGGTTCGTCTTCCTAAATATGTAGAATGATCCCATGAAATATGTGAAATGATTTTATTTCAAGTATTCATAAGCATTTAAAAAACATGAATATGAACCAGGATTAAAATTAAGACATCTGAAACATATTAGTTGCTTGTAGTTCAATACATATTGCCATAAACTAATTACCTATTAACTAAATCTTAATATCTTAAGATAATAACTATGTAAATTATATCATATCCAGATTATATACACTGGAACAGAATGAAATCCTGTTACTGCAACACCATGGATAACACAAAGTATGTTAAGTGAAATAAATCTGACACAGAAACACGTGAATGCCAGGTGCTCTCACTCCTGTAGAAGTTAAAGTAGTATTTGGGAAGAGGAGAAGAACATGCCCTCTAAAGAACAGAAAGGGGGAGAGGGCTTGGGAACACAGTGAAGTTGGGTAACAGGTACAACATACAGGAAGTTCTAATTTTCTATAGCACAGCACGGTGACCATAGTCTACAGCAATTTATTTGAATTATGAGTCTGAAGGATCTCATAATACACAAGCGTCCAGTGTTTGAAGGAAAAATGCTAATCACTGATTTGATCATCACACATTGCACATATTAATAATCTTATCAAGCTGTATCCAACAATGTGTAATTATGTGCCAGTTAAATATTAAAAAGAAATGAAAGTCTTGGGGGCTCTCAGAGACTGTATCAACAAACAATGAGCATACACGGGCTGGACCTAGGTCCTGAACACATATGTAACAGATGTACAGCTCAGTCTTCATGTGGGTCCCCCAACAGCTAGAGCAGAAGTTGTCCCTAAAGCTGTTGCCTGTCTGTGGATCCCTTTCCCCTAACACAGCTGCCTTGTCTGCCTCAGTGAGAAAGGATGCACTTAGCCCTCAGAGACTTGATGTGCCAGGATGATGCGGGAATACCCAGGGGAGCTTCCACGCTCTCAGAGGAGAAGGGGAGGGTGGGATGGGGGAAGGAACTGTGTGACGAGAGGATAGGGAAGAAGGGAACAGCAACTAGGATGCAAAGCGAATGACTGACTACATAAATAAATAAATTCAAGAAATAAATGAATGAATGAAAGTTAATTCCAAGCCTCAGTTCCTAGTCAGGTAAATACTACTTCTGACAAAGGGTCTCATGTAGCCAAGACTGGGTATCATGTACCTCATGTACCTCAAAAGCTAGGTATCCAAGGATGACCTTTGAAATTCCTGCCTTAGGAAATGCTTTTTTTTTTATTTTTTTTATTTTTTTTTAAAGATTTATTTATTTATTTTATTTATGAGTACACTGTCGCTGTCTTCGGACACACCAGAAGAGGGCATCCAATCTCATTACGGATGGTTGTGAGCCACCATGTGGTTGCTGGGATTTGAACTCACGACCTCTGGAAGAGCAGTCAGTGCTCTTAACCGCTGAGCCATCTCTCCAGCCCCAGGAAATGCTTTTTTTAAGAACTGAAATAAAATTAATCTGTAACCACTTTTTCCTATAGCCAAGGAGTCACAATGTTTACTGACATTTAAAGAATGAGAACAGCTGGTCAGACGCTTCAGCAGGCAAAGGCTGCTACGTCTGACAACCTGAGCTTACTCTCTGGAACTCATGTGGTGGCAGGAGAGAATCAGCTTCTGAAAGCTGTCCTCTGAGTACCACACATCAGTGTCTACATTCAAATAATCACACCATACACACATTATAACTAAATAACTATTAAAAAGTAAAATTAATAATACGTCAGATATGACAAGTACCCATAATCCCACCCTTAAGATACAGAAGCAGGAAGATAGTAAGTTTACGAACAGCCTACATTACACAGGAAGTTCAAATCCAGCCTGAATTACACTTTGAGATGCTCTGTCAAGAAACCAAGGGCTGAGATGGCTGACTGGGTAAAGGCACTGGCTGCCAAGCCTGAGAACCTGAGTTAAGTCCTGAACCACACGGACGGAGAGACCTCAGGGCGGAGGATGCGGTTCAGCAGCACAGCACCCTTTGGCAGTAACAACACCTTGAGTTCTTAGGCACAGCTCTGGTAGAGCACCTGGACAAAAATCACATTCTCATTACTTAGCTTGTAGAACTACCCAAAATAAAATAAAGCACAATTTATCCATCTCTATCAACTGCCTGTGAACTTTAATCCTAACATTCAGTAGAAAGTTACTGTGGATGACACAGTATTAACATATTTTTTTAAATTGCAAGATATGGAATATAGTTGACAGAGAATTTTCAGTGCATTAATTCTAGTTTGTAACCATAAAAAGTACCATATCTAATCTCTGGGATGCCTTTATTTTTTCTCCTTCCTTCCTTTGGCGTGGGGTGCTGTGGACTGAATTCAGCCAGGGCCTTATACATGCTATGCCCGAGTTCTGCACTCTCAGCCCCATCTACAGGTCTTTCATTCAAGAAACTGGCCCCAACAATCCTAACCAAGGGCCTGACATCTTTTTGTAAGCAATATGCATGCCTGAATTCCAGGTCGGAAACACAGTGGGGATAACAGAGACACTGCTATTAAGGACAAGAGCAAACTTTGGCCACTGTTTAGATGATGATTGTTTTGGCAGCGGTGGGGATCCGACTCCACACATCCCTCATATCAGGCAAGGACTAGAACCCCGGCCTACGCCGAGACAGTGTAACAGAATGTACTGGGGGGTTCTGATAGAGCATTTAGGTTTAAACAGGGGAATGCTGCGTATAGTTTGCTCTCTAAATCTTTGAAATGTCCACACAAGGCTGGCTGTGGTGGCTGTTCCTGTACCTTCAGTACTTAGGAGGCAGGTTCAGTTTCACCCTCAACAAAAGAGGCTATATGAGATCTTGTCTCCAAAAACATTTACACACACATAAGTACCTAAAAAATGATAAAGCAAATGGGACAAAATGTTAACAACCAGTGGACATGATGAGAGCTCTTAGATTCTTTAACTACATTTGGAACCTTGCTCTACATTGAAAATGATAACAAAATTTTTAAAGGAAAAAAAGATACATATGTAGTGCTACTTTATATTGCAATTATTTTGTCAAAAACCATCCTAAGTTAAAACATACATTTCTTTAAAACAAACCCTGTTCTCAATATAATAATTAGGACCAGTCACCTTTTCTGGTTTTGATTCCTCTTCATTCTCATCATCAGAAGAAGGACCTGCCAAAGCTGACACTTTGCTAATTACACCAAGTCTGGCGAGCTGATCCAAAAAAATATCACCACCTTTATCTACTAAATCCCTTATGATCTGCAAAGCTAGCAAGTGGCCATCATCGTCATCCTGAGGAGGAAAAAGAGGGAGCAGATGAGAGCAAGGAAGTCAAGGGAAAGTGAGTTAAAATACATCCTGGTCGTCGGCAACAGGAAGTACTGTCACTGAGCAACGCGATGCTTTGCTTTTAATGATTGATGACCCTCCAAAGGAAGACGAGCAACGCACCTCCTGGTCAAGGACAGCGGCAGTGATTTCCACCAGTGTTGTGGGCAGATTGTGACCAACGTCAGAATCACAAACTTCTTTTAACAGCGCTTCAGAGCAAAAGTGGATCATTTTTCGGATTAAAGCAAGACTGGCTTTCCTTAAGAAGGGAAAAAAAGAATTTTAGGGACCGGAAAAGCTCAAATTAGATAAATAATCAGCTATACATTGGTAAAAACTTTTTCCAACAATTTTATAAGTGCTAAGAAAAAGGATACACTTGAGAATACCAAAAACTTAAGACTCTATGCTGTGACAACAGCTTATGGTTACTATTTAGTTGGCTTATTTTCTATTAATACAGTGTTAATCAAAACTAATCGTCCTTAATAATCTTGTTAAATGCTATTTTATATCCCACTAAACCAGCCTGGCTGCTGAGACAGCATGTTAATTTTAGAAAAAGGGGTAAAGAAGCAAAGAGAACTGGTGTAAGTTATAACTAACCTAAAATTTCCTGTAACGCAAAACACAAAGCTCTAATCAAATATTTTTTTTTAGTTACTTTTGCTTTTTGGCAATTTGAAAACTCCACACTCACTGTAGCTATTTCTTAAATAAACAAAGATACAGGATACTAATCCCCCAGTTACAAATGCTTTGTTAACTTCTGCTCCTCATTACTGTCACTGGGAACATAACAGTCACCCAAAGCAACACAATCAAGTTCCACTTTACAAACGGCCTGTTCTTTTAAAACCCATGAAATTACAAAACAAAAAAGTTATTGTACAACTCACTGCAATCCATTTTACAATTCTATCCTGAGGATCTAACAATACTCTAGGCACCAAGCTATCGTACTGTTACCCTTGAGGTGACCAGACGGAAGGCTCAAGAGGCAATACGCTCCTGCCATCCCAGGCTGTCTCCCTCACTAACTCTTCCTGCACCAGAACCACTATCACCCCTCAGTTTTGTTTGGTTGGTTGGCTGGGGGTTTCTTTTTTGGTTTTTCAAGACAGGGTTTCTCTGTGTCCTGGCTGCCCTGAAACTCAAATCTATAGAACATGCTGGTCTCCAAGTGAGAGATCCACCTGCCTCTGCCTCCAAAGTGCTGGGATTAAAAACATTTCTTTTCTTTTCTTTCTTTTTTTGTCTTTTTCTTCTTTTTTTTTTTTGCAGCACTATGAACAAGTGTTTTAACAGAGTTACATCCCCAGTCATTCTAATTCTGTCTAGCTGAATTCTTAACATTCCATTATTCCATTTTCGGTAACAAAATCTAAATTATTACAAACTTAATTACAAAAATAAAAAATAAAGTGAGTGAACAAAGGTCAGACAATTTTATTGGGAATAATCAAAGACTGTTACAGTTGTGAAAAATTACTGAGTATAGTCGTTTTACATAATGAATAAAGTAAGAATAGTTAAGAGTAGGTCTCCTGTTCTCTGGCTCTGTGTCACACACACACACACACACACACACACACACACACACACACACACGGACCCATTATGAGGCAGGAATTCTTTCTGCCTCATATTTTAAAACATTACAACTCTTTAAACCATACAACAAACCACATGAAGTAGGTTTTGTTATCTCAGTTTTACAAAGACTGTCTTAAGAAAACAGAGATAACAAATCCATCTTATCTTTATCATTATATTTTTATACATGCATATAAAACTTCCTGGTTAACACTACTTTATAAATTAAGTTCTCTTAAAGTATTTTTCTATTATATTAAAAACAGCATCATATGGGGAAAGGTCTTTCTTCTTTAATACACAGAATAGATTTATCCATCTAAGCACTTTTTGTTTTTGTTTTTTTTACTTTAAAAAGGGCTTTATTGGGGCTGGAGAGATGGCTCAGCGGTTAAGAGCACAAACTGCTCTTCCAGAGGTCCTGAGTTCAAATCCCAGCAACCACATGGTGGCTCACAACCATCTATAAAGAGATTGGATGCCCTCTTCTGGTGTGTCTGAAGACAGCTACAGTGTACTCATAATAAAATAAATAAATACATAAAAAAAAAAAAAAAAAAAAAAAAAAAAGGGCTTTATTTATGTACAAATAATAGTTAACATTCTATCCATAAATTCTACTTTCCAAAAGCCAGAGTTTCTTTTTAGTTGTTTATGGTTTAAAAAATAAAAAACACTGGATATGATGGTGTACAGCTTTAATCCCAGAACTTGGAAGGCAGGGGCAGGTGGGTCTTTTTGAGTTCCTGGCAGCCTGGTCCACAGAGTGAGTTTCAGGACAGCCAGAGCTATACAAAGAGATTCTGTCCCCCCACCCCAACCCCCACCCCACCCCCAAAAAAGAAAGAAAAGAACACACTAAACTTTGAAAGGCACCAAGGTTGTTCTGCTTCTAGATCACTGCTGGGATGGAAGGAGAGGACAATCTTTTGGGACAGATGTCACAACTTGGAACTGAGCATTCTCCAAAGCAAAAACAGCAAGATGCCATTCAGGCAAAGCTCATCAACCCAGCCTACCTCCAACCTCACAGCTGCCTAATAGAATGGCTGAGGCAGGTCAGACGGCCCAACATAATTCATCTGTGTTGTATGTTCCCATTGTGCAACTCTAAGAAGTTACAAAACATACCAGACCAAACAAAAGAGGCTCGGGTAGACATAACAACAGTCAGTTCCTTGTGTGCCCTCCATTCCAATAACCCTAATACACAGCCTAGCCCAATGCAAGGGAAATAGCACAGCATTTCAAATCTCACAATGGAAGACAGTTGGCTCAACCATGTTACGCCCACAGTTCATGTCTTCATCCACACACAAACTTTCCTGTTTGTGAGAGTATAACACAGTGAAGCAGAACTCGGAGCTGAGACCTAACACCCACTAGGGGAAGCTTTTACAGGCTGCAGGGTTTAAGTTTAAGGGGGAAGCACACTGAATCACCCTTGTCTGGGGGACCTTATGGAACTAATCAATAACTTAGTGGCCGAGAGTCTCCACTTTACTTCAGTGTGCACAGGGCTGGTTGCAGGCAGCACCGTTAGGCGGCTTCCTCCATGTCCACGTCCTCCTGTAACTGCTGGACCATTTTTTCCTCCAGCTGCTTTCCTTTGCCTGCAAGAGGAGCCCAGATAGAGATGGATGTTCTGCTTGACCTTCTGAAGCTCTTTGTTTTTCCTCAACCTGTTCATTATAAACGTAGCCTGGCGCGTCTGTTTATCTCTTCAACTCTCTTCATTCATAGGCTCATCTCTACGTTTTTCAAATTCAAATGAGTTGTCCACCACGAGTTCTTAGCCAGCTGCTTTCCGGAAGGCTTTAGTCCACCTGACCTTGCGTGGGTTTCTCTTCTTCTTAAAGTTTTTATGACACTTGCATGCAGAATCAGAACACCCTGCAGTCGTTGCAGATGAACATCATGCCGTGGCCTGGGTAGATTGGCCCGGAGCAGAAATAATGCTTCTCAATCCTTATGCTGACCCCTCGTGGGACCCACCTTCTAGACGCAGAGCTTGAAAGGAAGTCCATCTAAGCACTTGAACAATTTTATACGGACTGAATGCATATGAGTACAGCCTCCACACCTGCAAACTGATTTCAAGAAGGCCAGAAAGCCAGGCGTGGTGGCTGAGACCCACACCTATAGTTCTAGTATACAGTTAAAGGCATGAAGACTGCAAATCTGAGGCTAGCCTGTGACACCATGAAGCTAAAAAGCTTCTGTACAGCAAATAACAACAGTCAATACTTTGCTAGGTATACATCTGATAGGGTTAGTATCTAGAATATACAAAGGAAAAAAAACACCTAAACATGAAGAAAATAACTCAATTAAAATTGGAACATGGGCTGGGCAGTGGTGGCACACTCCTTTAATCCCAGCATTTGGGAGCCAGA
The DNA here is from genome assembly GCF_004785775.1 of Grammomys surdaster. NCBI lineage: Eukaryota > Metazoa > Chordata > Mammalia > Rodentia > Muridae > Grammomys > Grammomys surdaster. Next base: position 7,068,456 of record NW_021620970.1, read on the forward strand.
GGCAGGTGAATTTCTGAGTTCGAGGCCAACCTGGCCTACAGAGTGAGTTCCAGGACAGCCAGGGCTATTAGAGAAACTCTGTCTCAAAAAAACAAAAAAAGAAAGAAAAAGAAAAAAGAAAAGAAAATTGGACCATGGAATTGTTTCTTAGAGAGTTCTCAAGAGCTAGAAAAACAAATGCCTATGTGGATGTGTGAGAAGGGAAAGTGTTATTCAGTGTTGGTAGGAATGAAACTATGTATAACCATTGTGGCCATCAGTGTGGAGACTCCTCAGAAGGCTAGAAATGGATCTATCACATGACCCACTTGTACCATTCCTGGACGAATACCCAAAGGACACTATATTGTACTTACAGTAACTTTAGCCAAGAAACGGAAACAGCATAAATGTCTATCAGCAGGTGGACAGATAATGAAAATGTGGTGCATATACACTCTGGAATATTATTTAACAGTCACGAAAAATGAAATTCGCAGGTAAATGCAGGGAACTGTCAACAATGTTTAATGAGTGATATAACTGTGACCTAATCAGACAGGCATGACATGTGGTTATTTGGGGACACTAGCTTTCAAGACTACTAACTTTCTAACATTTTCTCCTCAACCAGAAGCCAGGTGTGGTGGGGCACAGCTTTTAAGGCCAGTTCTTGGAGGTAAGAGGTAGGCAGACAGACCTCTGTGAAGTCAGAGCCAGCCTGGTCTACATGGTGAGTTTCAGGTCAGTCAGGGCTACATAGTGAGACACTATTTCCAAATATAAAATAAAATAAACCAGAAGAAAAGATGATGTTCCCATTTCCAACCTAATTTATATTATGTTTTTTCAGACATTAAAACAAATCCCAGATTCTTCTAAAAGGTGGGATGTATCATCTATCAGTATTATTGAAGTGCAGTATGACGAGCTACCTTATTGAAGGCAACATAGTGTGCTGAAATGTTTGTGCAAACACGGGCAGTAACCTCTTCAAGTATATCGGTGCCATTTCTGGATCTCCTTTGGGTTCATTACATTCTTCTTCATCTTTGTTTGTATCTTTCTTTTTTTTGTCATCCCCTTTATTAACTGGACACATCCAATCACCTACAAAATATTATTTTAAAGAACACTTTTTGAAATACAATTTCCTTCAAGGAAAAAAATGTTATGGTACATTCACTTCAAACTAAATTACCTAGAGAATAGAGTCCAATTTTGAACACAACAAAAAAGCCCTACCTACCCTGAAAACTTAAAAAAAATATTCAGATCATTCTATTTACAGAGCTTCTAATTATTTCTTACATGACAACCCCTTAAACTTAGATGTTTTGTTCATTCTGGATTTATACATCCAGTCTCAGAGACATGGAAAAGGGGCCAGAAAGAAGATTCAGTGTTTAAGAGCATTTCTCTTCCGGAAGACCTGATTTCAGTTCCCAGGACCCACATCAGGCAGCTCACAGCTGAAATGTATAACTCCAGCTCCAGAAGACTTGATTTCTGGCCTGCACAGGTACTGTATTCACATGCACAGACCCAGACCCACACACATTCTAAGGAGACAGATCAGTAAGATGTCCAAGATTTCTCCAATGCCCCTCCCTCCCTCCCTTCCTCCCTCCCTCCCTTCCTCCCTCCCTCTCTTCTCTCTCCTTCTTTTTCTTTCTTCCACTCTCTCTAACACACACACACTATATATATATATATATATATATATATATATATATATATATATATATTATACAGAATTATTTGGCTTTCTAAGAACAGTGCATTCATATATTGTTAGGATGTCTGTGGAAATAAAGCTGAACAGCAAACCCAGATGGCCTAAAAGGAAAGCGCACACAGCTAACCTGGAGACTGGAGAATTGCTACTACTTCACTGTGGCCTCTTTCTCGAGCTTTATCCAAAGGTGTTTTCCCATCTTCATCTCTGAGATCTGGATTCGCACCATGCCGTAACAGAGTCTTATAAAGAAAAGCATTTCATTTCAATACAACATTTCTTATACCATTCAACTCTACAATTTAAAGATTTTCTATCAGCTAGAGAGATGGCTGAGCAGTTAAGAGCACTGACTGCTCTCAGAGGACCTGGGTGAGATTCCAACAACCACATGGTGGCTCACAAAAACCTGTAACTCTAGTTGCAGGGTATCCTATTCCCTCTTCTGACCTATAACAGCTCCTGAATACAAGTGGTAAACATACATATACTGAAACACATAAACACACACACACACACACACACACACACAAAAGAAAAAAAATTTTTTAAAAGTCTTTAAAAAGGCTTCCCAGAATCAAAAAGGCAGATACTAATACAAACCTCATCTTGTACCTATCACCTTAAAAGCAGATGTTCACATCTCAAAAAAATTATACATAATTTCACTTGGTGATTTATCATCCCTAAATTAAGATATATTTAAGTCTGGCTCTGTTACTTCTCAAAGTCCTCCCAGTTTTCACTTAACAGAAGTACTGCTTGGTTTATGATAGGCAATCAGCCTCAGCGTGTGCTATACAATATCACTCACCAATTCTTTGACCAAAAATGCATCAAGATCTGTCTCTTTTCTCTTTTTCCTACTAAATGTTTTATAACCTCATGGTGAGTCTATTTAATCATAATGGCTCAAATACTTTTTATAATGATGGAATTGATACAATATAAAAATAACTGAAACAGAGTAGACCCCAAATGTTCTTTGCTAGGTCTGATCCCTAGAATGGAGTGCAAGGAGAGATGGCTGAGCAGTTAAGAGTTAATTCTCTCTAAAATAAAGACCTGCTTTGTTTACTATTACCATCAAAGGCCTGGCTCTCTCTAAACACCAGTAAGTTCACACTGCTAGCGTGAAGAGACTGCCTTCCTCTAGTTAGAAGAAGGCCACCCAAGGGTGGTTATCAGAATCTCCGTCACAGTCTAAGATGTCGAGACAGTAACAGCAGCTATCACTCCAACACCTGAGGCATCCACATGCATTCTATTTTTTCTATTTCTCCCAATTCTAACAGTAATATAACCACTGTTCAGACAAGACACCAAGACAAACTCAGTGACTTTTTGTACATGGGCTGAAACTTGAAGACCTGACTTCAGAGTAGACTAAAGTCCCATATCATACATCTGATAGACACACTTTCATTTAACATCTAATTTTTTTAACGTTTTATTATTATTTTACACGTATGGGTGTTTTGCCTGTATGGGTATCTGTGCACCGTGTGTGTATGATTCTCTAAGAGACTGTCAGATCTCCTGGTATCACAGTGAAAGATGGCTGTGAACAGTACGGGTCTTAGAAACTGAACCTGGCTCATCTGGAAAAGGAGCCAGTGCTCTAACTGCTGAGCCATCTCTCCAGCTTATGAATTTCAGTTTCTCAAAGTAGAAAGAGGAGTGTCAAAAGTAGAAGAAACTATACATTTTTGCTAAGAAACACTGAATCTATTTTTTAAAAACTAATTAAAGCTAGTTATGGTAGAAATGGCAGCAACAGACACAGGCAGATGGAAGTGTACACTTATGAAAATGAAATGTTTTACTATTCTAATTTCTGAACCAAGCAGTTGTTAAAATAATACTCTAACAGCATGGGGGTGTTCAGATAGCTCAGGGGATGAAGGTGCTTGCCACCAAACCTAGTGACCTGAGTTCAATCCCTGAGACTGACATGATGAGTAGAAAACTGACTCCTGCAGGTTGTCGTCTGGCCATGTATGCCATGGCACACACATACAAACACACACACAAGTACACACACAATGAGTGACTAAAGATAATCTTTCTTTTAAATCCGGGTTTTACCTTTGCTACTTGAGGTCTTCCAAAGCACGCAGCATAGTGTAGTGATGAGGACCTTTGACCTCTGTTAACATCTGCGCCCCTCTCACAGAGAAATTCTACCTGCAATACGATAAGGAGTCACAGTGCTACTCCATTAATATTTCAACACTTTAATTAAAACACCACCTTTTATTAGCTTACCATTTCCTGAGTTCCAAATGCAGAGGCCCAGTTTAATAGAGTCTGGCCCACATCATCCATAAAATTTACTTCAAAGGCTGAAAGTTAAAAGAACAAAAAAATCTTTTATTTTTAGGCCAATAACACTCAAATTTCTGAAGTTTAAACAATTTTAAGATTGCTATGAATACTTTACTAAGTACAGGAATACGGCATTTAACTGAGTTCAACTATATTAGGTTCAACCAGCAAACCTAAGCCATCTAAGAAAATGTATTATAAAACTTGAAATCAGTCTAGGCATGGTAGCACACACCTATGACCCAGCAATCATGAGGCAGAAGCAAGAGAGTTACTGTACATTTATGCCTGTCTACTCTACATTCTCAAGTTCTAGGCCAGCCAAAGTTACAAAGGAACACTTGAGAACTGGGGAAAATGAGAGGATATCAAATAACTGATGAACTACACTGTTTTAAACACTAAAAATAAATGTGAACTAAGAATGGAAAGATTATGACACCCCTTTGAAAAGCTCTCAACCACCTACACAAGTGTCTTACATTCTTAACCCTAGTACTTAAAATCTGCATTAAAATTCCATAATAGGTGCTGGAGAGATGGCAGGGAAGTTAAGAGCACTTGATGTGCTTGCTAAAGACCAATCAATTCTCAGCAGCTCCACAATGGCTCACAGCCACCCAGAAGTCCAGTTCTAGGAGATCCAACTTCTGACCTCTCAGGGCACAAACAGACAGTGCACATACATACATGCAGGCAGACACCAACACACAGAGAACAAAATTTAAATAGACAGATTATAGACAGACAGACATACAGACAGACAGACGACAGAGACAAAGAGAGAAAGAAAGAAAGAGGAGAAGAGAAAGAACTGGCCAGGAAACTTTCCTTCAGCCTTCTGTCAAAGTCACTCAAGCATTATCAGCATCAGGCTGATACTTACGCAACTCTACATACGAGGAGAGGCATGCCTAAACGGTTAACACCCAGCTTAGCACAACTGCTAAGCATACTGCCCAAAGCTGTCACCCAGAAATAACTTATATTTCCTCACCTTATGGTTTTTCTTTACTTACTTGGTTTGGGTTTTGGTTTATTTTGTTTTGTTTTTTTGCTTTGTTTTTTGAGACAGGGTTTCTCTGTATAGCCCTGACTATCCTAGAACTTGGTCTGTAGAGCAGGCTGTCCTTGAACTCACAGAGATCTGCCTGCCTCTAGGACAAAAGGTGTATACAACCTGGCTATGATTTTTATATTTAACAGAAAAAGCTCTGACCTCCCGTGTCAATTGCATCTATGAGAGCATCGGTATCTTTACTTCGAATACAGTCGATGAGCTGCCGATGGGAGCGTTCCCCAGAGCTATCCAATCTCCGGAGTCCTGGGATTCTGCCTGTAGACCCAGCACTAGACTTAGGCAAAGCTTTCCGTCCTTCAAATAACAGCACCAAGAGGAGGTCAACCAGACGCATGGTATCAAGCACACATCTTTCATCACCCTGTAATGCACTTTCGATTGAATCTGGAAGCTCTGACCTCAGAAGATCCTAAAAAGAGAATGGGAGAAAAACACCTAATATATTTGCCATTATACAAAAACACTTTTTCCAAAAGGTCAAAAAACAAAAGATGAAAAAGCATCCTTACGTGTGTTACTAGCGGAGAGCCTCTGCAGAGTGTTGAGAGGAGACTTACAATTGTCGACACCTGGTTGCTCAATTTGGAATCTGCAGCTGTAGAGGGGGCGCCTGTGGTACTGCGACCCGGTTTGCATGCTGAAGATGGTCCTGATACAGTACCACCAGCAGCTGCCATTCGAGACAACAGCTCCTCAGTTAATCCATGCTTGGCCAATGGAGCTGGGTCCACTCCACGACGAGTAAATCGGTCAGCTAGTGATGCAAAACACCGCAGGGCTCCATCTGAAACCTAATGGTGGAGAACAATGTAAACAAAACTTCCAGCAGCAAGTCGTCTCAATACAAACACCAATGAAAGGCAGCTAGAGCAAAATGATAAAGTACCTGCCCTGTGGGGATTAGAATGACAGCTCCATATTCTGTTAACTCCACAGTCTGAGAAAGTTACATACCTATCAAAGGCCTGTTTCCTCATTTGTCAAACAGTTTAAAAATACTACCTACAACTCACTGTGCCTGCTTAGAGGTAGGACATATAAAGAATGTAAATAGTAAAAACTCAGAAAAATTAACTTACTATGTACAATTTGCCAAGATAATCTATAAATGTAAGGTAAGATAATATCTAAATGTAAAAAGGCATGAAAATTCTAGTTTTGTTTTCTAACATGGTGATTCACAAAAGCTTACAAATAATATTATATAAATACTAGGTTATTTTACTTTGGTAAGATCTAGCCTATTGTTTTCAGTAAATATTTCACTAAATTAACAAAATGTGACTAAATACAAGTACAGCTATAAAAATAGCACTTCCCTAGCATTTAAATTTTAAATATATTACTTTCATAATGAAATGTTTTGTTTTGTGCCTCATTCTGTAACCCTGTCTGGCCTGAGAGCTTAGTACGTAGACTAGGCCAGCCTTGAACTCAGAGATCTGCTTGTCTCTGCTTTGAGTGCTTAGGATTAAAGGCCTGTACCACCATGCCTACCTTATAATACATCTCATTGCCCTCCCAAAAGCTTACAGTGTAGAAATATTAGATAAGTACATGTAACATTCTAAAGAGGGAACATTTATAAAGTCCCTTTTGAAAAATAACTGTATACAACAGCAATTTACTTACCTGATGATCTTCATGTTTCAATAAACTAGATAGAGACTCTACACAAATTTCTAAAGACGAATCCTGAGGTTCCATTTTGCCACAGAGTCTTGATACCACAGCCATTGCAGAGTGCAATGTGTCTTTATGAACCAGGTGTCCACTGTCACGAATGAAGGTGAGGACACAGTTCAAACCGCCAGCCTCAAAGACTGCTCCTGATTCACGAGTGCATATCAGCTCCAGCACCTACAACAGTGACACAAAATTCATACAGGACAGCAACACTGAGCCTGTCAGAATCACAGGAAACATAACAAATGCTCCAAATTCAATAACTACATTCAAACAGTAAGACATGTGAAATTAAATTTTATATCAACCCAATTTTTATTTAGCCCAATATACAGAATGCATTATAAATGCAACCTATAGTCAATGAAAAATAACTGATATAAACCGGGTAGAGTGATGCAAGTCTGTCATGCCAGCACTTGAGAGACTCAGGCAAGAGGATTAGAACTCAAAACCATCCTCGGCTGCAAGAGAGTACAATGCTAACCTAAGCTACATGGGGAAAAGAGAAAAGAATAAAGAAAGTCAATATATCAAACCTCCCCAAGATCCAAGCTTAGAGCTCTAAATAAGTGATGTCACTGGTAACCGTTTCCTGGTTGTTTTCAGGAGCGTTAAACAATCACAAACCTGATTTCAGTGGGCTTAAGAAGTTTACTTTTTGCTACTCTTTCTAGGAGCTGGCTATGCCAGGAAGATGGCTGAACTGGAATAAACAAAGGTCTTTGGCTTTTTTTTTTTTTTTTTGGTTGTTGGTTTTTTAGGTCTTTTTGTTGTTTTGCTTTCTTGTGTGGTCATTTTGGATTGTTGGTTGTTGTTTTTGAGGTAGCAAACTACCAATAATAGTTTGCAACATATACCTTCTAATGCTACAAAACATGAATTATGTAACAAAAGCAACAGCATAGCACCTTGCAAATAAAGTTTTCAGAAGAAAATTAGAGGCAAGGAGTTCTCTGTGATTGTGAGACCAGCAGGGGCTAACATAGTGAGACCCAGTTTCAAAACAGACAATTAAAAAAAGAATGAAATTAATCACAACCAATCCTAGAATATAGAGCATCATAAAACGTAAATGTCTTGGACTCTGTAAAAAGGACAGTGTCTAAGGAAAAGAAATAAAAAGATAATATCAAGTGTAAGACTTAATCCTGAGTATTTTTTTATATCAACAAAAAAAACCATGTCTGGAAAACAGAGTCTACCAATTGCATATATAACAGACTCGCTTGATTTACATAGAATAATGACATTGTAGTTTACAGAATATTATCATTCTTAGGATATATGTATTAAATATTTATATATGAGTTGTTATGAACACAGCTAATTTTCAAGAGTTCAGGGAGAAGGCTAGGGGAGAGAACGAAATGGAGTGAGTAGAAGAAAAACTGTTAACTGGCAAGTCTGAGTGAACATAAGATGTTAACTGTACCATCTTTTCAACTGTAGGTTTAAACAGGCTAGAAATATAACTCAACTGGTAGATCATTCACCTGTAATGCTCAAAGTGCTAGGTTCACAAACAAAAGGAGGGGACGGACTTTTAGTTGGGTATAGTGGGCACACACCTACATTCTCAATACCTGGAAACAACAGGCAAAAGAATCTTTTGAGTTCAATGCCAGCCTGCCTACATAGCAAAATCTTGTCTCAAAAACCCCAAATAGGGAACTGAGATGTAACTCAGTTGGTAGATTCTAGGCCAGCCTGGGCTACATAGATTTTTTGCATCTGTAAAATAGCTATGATATTAATGATACCACTCACAGAACTACCATGATGATTTAAAACTGCTCAGAAGATTGCCTGTACTGAGTGCTAGTATTATTCGTCATGGTGAACTTTGTCACTATTTTTATATGTAATAACTCTGGGTAAAAGCATGATAACTTCTCGAGTGCTAGTGACTACCAGAACTGAAAATCACCCACTGAAACCCACGGAAGCAAAGCAGGAAGCACATCTCTACTTACCACCGTCATCCAGAGATTTCATGTGCCAACCTTTGACACCACAGTGGTTGTCACACTTCCACTGTTCTTAACCACGCTCAAAGAAAAATGATGTCAGAGTTTTACTTTTTCAGTAAAATGTACTTTCTATTCTCTCTACAATGTACGTAATGCTTACCTTTACACACTGTTCAGCTAAGTCTCTGCTGGTCCTGTTGTTAAGTTCAACAACCACCAGGCGGTTACAGAGTGCTTTTATAGCTCCATCTACCCCTACAATCCTTCGGGTGCATTCTGCAGATACATCCAGGTAGTAGGTTATGGCACGGGCTGTCACCTCTAAGACATTGTCTGGAGCACTTTCATCAAGAAAAATTTTGCAGAGAGCTGGTAGGAAAGTACGAGGTGGACATCTACAGTGAAAGAAATCGTATTACGATTAAGATTGCTAGACAAAATATTAACAACATTATTTTCAATATTATATGTAAACATTAGGTAGTATTTTTACATTATTTTGTTTCCTCTACAATACTCATACACATATTTCATCATTGGGCAAATACCAAGCTGGAACTGTTTAAAGCAACAGCACTTTACGCCAAATAGTTAAGTATACCCTGTTCCTTAAACCTAATAAAACCAGTGCACATAACAGTTAATGTATCTCTTTATTTCAAGATCAGGTATAAGTGTGTGTGTATGTGTGTGTAGTGTATGTGTGTGGGGGTGCACATGTGCCAGTGTATGTGTGCAAGAAGGTACACATATGCAACAATGTGTGTGTATATGCATTAAGGCACACACGTTACAACGTTGTTTGTCTCTGTGTGTGTGCATGTAGGTGCACATGCCACAGTGTGTGTGTGTGTGTGTGTGTGTGTGTGTGTATGTGTGTGTGTGCATGCGCGCATGCGCTCATTTAGATGCACACATGCTACAGCTCAGGAGTCAGAAGACAGTTTGTGGGAATCGGTTCTCTCCTTCCACCATGTGGGTCCAGGGGATCAAACTTTGATCATCAGGCTTGACAGCAAACACCTTTCCCATTAAACCATCTCACTAGCCACAGCTCGTGTTTTAGATAAGCAAGCACCTCTCTGAAACCTCAACAACAGAGTTAAAACAGAAAATAACAACTCTGTAGTCTTTCTAAGCCTATTTCCTCATTAGAAAAGCAAAGACAGTATCTAAATAACACCTACTTTACATGGTTATCATAAAGGAAAAATTACACATTAAAGTTAACTCAGCACCTGTAGAATTTAATCCAGCAACATGGCTGCTCTGGAAAGGAATCACATCCAAAGACTTTCTAGGTTTGTGTGATCTGGTTGGAATACAGACACACCTTTAATTCCAGGAGACAGAGGCAAGGAGATCTCTGAGTTCAAGGCCAGCCAGGTATAGAGCAAGTGTCAAGTAAAGAAAAGCTTAGGACTAGGCACGGTAGTGCATGGCTTTCGTCCCAGCATTCAGGGGCATGAGGATCTCTGGGTTCCAGTCAGTCAGGCTGAGTCAATGAGAAGAAAGGCAGTGCAGTGGAGTCTGGCCATTCATTCAGAGGCAGTTTTTACAGAACAGTTTTACAGAGACAGGTTGCAGAAATAACAACCTAGACACAGGTGAAGAAAACAGAACAAGCCAGAGAATGAGAAGGAGTTGCAAGATTAGAACAAATTGCCAAAGTTAGTTTGAGGCCAGGCAGAGCAATTCAGTGAAAACTTGAGAAAAGTCACATTAAATCAGTCAGCTTAGAGAGGAGTTTGGGCCAAAACAGCTAAGTTGAACCAGCCAGCCAGAGTTCAGAAAGAACTAGAAAGAATGAGCTCACTTAGCAGTAACCTCAGAGACAATCTCAGAACTCCAGTTCAAATGTCCTCTTGTGGATTCTGCGGGCTTTACACACACATAGGGTACACAGGCATACATGTAGGCGGGCTTTACACACACATAGGGTACACAGGCATACATGTAGGCAAAAACACTCATTTACCTAAAATAATTTTAAAAAGAAAAACCACAACCAAAGTCAGTGAGATATCAGTAAGATTCCCTATGTTATGGGGCTGGAGAGATGGCACAGCTATTAAGAGCACTTGTTCTAGCAGACGACTGAGGCTCAGCTCCTAGCATCCACACGGAGGCTCACAACCACTGGTAACGCCAGTTCAAGGATTTGATGCCCTCTTCTAACCTCTGCAAGTACCAAGCATCCGTGGACTACTTGTTTCAAGAGAAAAAAAATAGAAATGTTTATCATAAACTTATTGTAGTGTTTTGAATGAGAACAGACTCTAGGCTCATATATTTAAATGTCTGGTTCCCAACTGGACTGTTTAGGAAGAGCTAGGAGGTATGGCCTTACTGGAGGAGATGTGTCAGTGGGGTGGGATTGCTGGTTTCAAATGGCCCATGCCAGGCCCAAAGTCAGTCTCTCATGTCTGTCTGTCTGTCTGTCTGTCTGTCTGTCTGTCTTATCCCTCCCTCCGTCCCTCCTCCTTGTGGATAAGATGTAAGCTCTCAGCTACTGCTCCAGTGCCATGCCTGTCTACCTGCTGCCATGTTTCCTGCCATAATGATCCTGAATGAGCCCTCTAAAACTGTAAGCAAGCCAATTAAATCCTTTCATTTATAAGTTACCTTGGTCATGGTGTCTTTTCACAGCAATAGACCAGTAGCTGGAACATGTATTTAATAGGAAAACGAGAGGCTTTGTTAATTTAGAAAACCATGATGTGTGTTCTCCAAAATGTGAAGAACAAGATCAAGCACTGTAAGAGGACCAGTTTAAGAGAGACAAGGCTGGGAATATACCTAGCTGTAGAACACGGCCTATCTGGCATGCACATGACCCTGGCTGGGTCTGATACCTAGAATAATTGAAAAAAGAAAAGAAAGAAAAGCCCACGAAGTTTTAACCTCATAGAGTCTCTAATTTTCAGTGTAATTAACTTTATTTCTGAGATAAAAACAAACCTAAGATGCTCTACATAAAACACGGTTTATTTTATGCCAACTATAATGAAAATCTACTTTGCATGCTTTATTTTCCTTTTGGTTTTCTGAGACAAGGTTTCACTATGTAGCCCAGGCTGGCCTGGAATTAACCACGGGCTGAGATCCCAAGGTTCCAGGGCATTCTTCATCTAGGCATTTTGCTCATGAGATTTTAAGTGAAAGCACAAAATATCTGATAAATAATTGATTTTTTTAAACATGCAAATGTTTTTCTATCTATCTCCATCTCTGTCTCTGTGTCTCTGCCTCCTCCCCTTCTTCCTCTGAGACAGGGTTTCTCTGTGTAGCTCTGACTGTCCTGGAACTGTGTCTGTACACTAGGCTGGCCTTGAACTCGAGAGGGCCATCTCCCTCTGTCTCCAAGTACTAGGATTAAAGGCATGCACCACTACACTGGGTTCTATTACTTTTCAACACTAAGGCATTACGAGTTTATTCATACACATGTAAAATTACTAATTTGGGAGACTGAGGAGATGGCTCAGTGGGTAAAGTGCTTACCACACAAGCATGAGGCTATGACTGCATATCCAGTGGCATGTGCCTATAATCCCACCCAGCACTGAGGAGGGAGACACAGAGCCAGGGGGACCCCAGAGCTCCGTGGCCAGACAGAGTAGCCAATCAGGGGGCTATTGCTATTTTTGAGAGAATGACTGGGAAGACTCCCTATGTCAACCTGCAGTTTCCATATGGATGTATCCTTCTCTCACATGTGTACACACACGCACACGCACACATCACTAACATTTTTAAAGTTATTTTTTGGATTTTATGTGAATGTCTGTGTGCACCATGTGAACCACATGGGTACCTGATGCCCATGGAGGGCAGAAGAGTGTTGGAGCCCCTGTAAGTAGAGTTACAGATGGTTATGAGCTGCCATGTGGGTGTTGGGAATTGAAGTGGTGTTCTCTGGAATAGATCCAGTGCTCCCTAACCATGGAGCCATCTCATACAGACTAGCTGAAAGGACTATAGTTATGCTAGTTTAAACTCATACAAACCTAAAGCAAGTAAGTAATGCATATTCCTCCCTGATGCATTCCCTTGATTTCCCGATTTCCTACTGCCTCTGCGGAAGATTTTTACTGGCTCTTCAGTCCTTGGCTGATGGATTCTTTCTTAGGTTTCTTTCTTTATTTAATTTTACTGGGTTGCATAAAGTGGTGAGGAAATTTCTTGCCCTCGTGTTAGAAGAGCCCCTGGCTGTTGACAAATAATTAAACTTCAGCTGCACTATTAGTCATATAACACTGAGTACCATCCACAAACAAGCAAACCCTTCAAATAGCATCCCTTACTTCCTGACTACAGCCACAATTCACCTTCTGTGGTCTGAATCCACTGCTAAAAATACACTAAAAAAAAGTCTGCTTAATCAGGAAAACTGACCTCACTGTAAGCTTATGACATCAATGTTGAATGTCTACTGTACCTAAAACTCCCCAACTGTCTGCAATAAGTATTTACCACATCATTTCTGCCTCTAGCTTGTCCATTCTAATCTTTCTTGTTGTTGTTGTTGTTGTTTGGGGGGGTGTTGTTATTGTTGTTTTTTGTTTTCTCAAGACAGGGTTTCTCTGTGTAGCACTGGCTGTCCTGGAACTCGCTCTGTAGACCAGGCTGGCCTCGAACTCAGAAATCCGCCTGCCTCTGCCTCCCAAGTGCTGGGATTAAAGGTGTGTACCACCACCACCCGGCTTTTAATCTCTTTCTAAAAGTTCGTTCTCTTCTCTCCTATTACTATTATTTGACTAATTTTGTTTACTCCCTGAGTTATCTGAATGTGGGTATGTATCTATCCCTAACCCACATACCACAAGGCTCACAAAGTGAAGAGCTTGCTCAAAAAAATATTTAAGAGCTTGTTCAGTAACCATAGCGCTCAGGCTGAATCATCTATCTAAACAAGACCTCTTTGGAAATGCTAAGAAACTACCTATCTCTACTTCAGACCGACTGAGTCCCTATCAGGGTCTCCCACTAGAATCAGCACAGATATATTATGTAAGCACATCTAAGACACAGTCCCTGCTTCATGTCTCTATAGGCCCAAATTTCCCTCACAGTTAATGTCAACTAACCAGAAAGCCTAAACCTGAGGTCATCCTCTTTTTCTCCTGTTCCCCACAATTACACATCCAAGCAATCAGCTGACTCCTATGAGCTACCCTTGTAACACACATCCTCAGTCTTTTTGCTTCTCTCCATTCTTTTAAAACTCTAACGCAGGACCATTTCAACCCTTAGATGTCCATATAAAAATGTGCCTAGCACTAATGCTGAGAAGGATATCCATGGAGAGAAGGAGGCCGTCTGGCCCAGGGTATGTGAGGAGACACAGGGGAAGAGGGCAACCATGCAGGGAAATTGATCAGAAAAATATACTAAAGATAATGGGAGCTACACTGGGTCTCTAGTAGCTCATGCCTATAATCCAGCTAATAATAATAACGGCTACAACAGGAGGGTTTCCTGTGAGTTTGTGGCTAGAAAGAGACTCTGTCTCAAAAGACTAACGTGGACTGTGGAGGGCTGAGGAGATGGTTCAGCAGCTAACTCTTGCTATGTAAGCAAGACAGTTGGAGTTTGGATCATCAAAACCCACATAAATGCTGGTTGAATATGAAGGCTAGCCTGTGATCCCAGCCGTGGATGGAGGAGACTGGATCCCTGAAGGAAGCTAGCTCTAAAGACTAGTCTTATAAGTGAGCTTTGGCTTTGATTGCGAGATCCTACCTTAAAGAATGAGGTAGAAGAGCCACTGAGGAAGGCTGGCAATATCAACATTGGGCCTCCATTTGCATGAAGGTTTTTAATATAGAAATAAACAGAAATTAAATATTCAAGTTTTAAACGTAGACCTCTAATGGAGGCCCACACCTGTAATCCCAGAACTCAGGAAGCAGAGGCAGAAGAATCAGAAGTTTGAGACTATCTTGGCCTACACTGTGAAATCAAAGCTAGCCTAGGCTACACAAGAAATTGCTGTCTCAAGAAACAAAACACTGTGACCACAATGGTATGAAAGCAATACATATTCAGGAGAAAGCCTAATGCAATTTTTGGATGCTGACCTTTTCCTGGGCTACAAATATCCTCTCATGATCTGCAGTGGCAGCCTGCCACATTAGCTACCAGGCAGCCACAATATCATGAGGGTAAACAACCACTCCATACAGTGTACCCTTTCTATCAAAGATAGTTAGCCCACCAAGGGATCTCTCCCTTCTCTTTTGTGACAATCTGCCAGTTTACAATATATTGCAAAGTAATCTACCGACAACAAAATGAGACAATTATCACCTAAGTCAGGAATAAAAACTAAAGGTCATTTTGGCCATGCGTACTTGCTAGCTGGTATGGGTTCAGCATACCCTTTTTTGCAAATAGATTGCCTTGCTGAGTGACTTTCATTCTGACCTGTTTACTTGTACATCATCAAATAGTCACATTCCTAACAATCTCTTTGCTGAACTATGATTTCCAGTAGTTTAGATGTGTTAAATGTATTTCTATCTGACGTCATTTTCAACTAACAGGAAATTTACTGGGCTATAACCCCATCTTAAGTCAAAAAGTGACTATCTGCCACAAAAAATACATTTAAACGTTGATGGCTATCTATCAATAGTGTAAGCTTATTACAGCCTTCACATCCACAAAAATTATCAAAGACTCCAAAACAGTATCCAACAGCAGACATACTAGAACAGAGGTCAGAACATAAACAATAACACTACAAAGGTAGAGTTCAACCTTTCTTCTCTTTCTTTAAAAATAATTTAGTGTGGGCTGGAGAAACGGCTCAGCAGTTAAGAGCACTGACTGTTCTTCCAGAGGTCCTGAGTTCAACTCCCAACAACCACATGGTGGCTCACAACCATCTATAATGGGATCTGATATCCTCTTCTGGTGTGTCTGAAGACAGCTACAGTGTACTTATATGTATTAAATGAATAAATACATATTTTAAAAATAATAATAATTTAGTGTGCATGTAACTCATAAGGCTGGATTTACACACAGTATTGAGTCACTCAGTGTGGGAACTGGGAACTGAGCTAGAACTTCTGTTCCTTGCAAAAGCAGTACACATTCCTAACCACTGAGCCATCCCTTCCTCCCTTTTCTCTTCTCTCTCATACTCTGGCCTCTGCTTATCGCTTAGATCTGAATGTCCCCCCAGAGGTTCATGTGTTCAAAGCAGACTGCAGCACTGTGTCAGTAATAAGCAGTCTTTGGGATCTAAGGCCTAGTAGAGAAAGCTGGGTCATCCACAGCAGGCAACAGCAGGATAGAAGGGCTCCAGTCCTTTCCTTTCAGCTTCCAGGCTGTCACATGGTGAATAGCTTTGCTCTAGCCCAGGATCCCTGCCATACACCCTAAAGCAATAAAGCCAAATGAATACATACTGAAACACATAAAACCATGAACTGAAAGGAATCTTTCCTTTTAAGTTGTTCTCAAGAATTCTCTCATAGCTATAGAAAGCTAACATAGCATAGCAAAGCCACATACCAAAACTGTGTAGCAGAAGCACACAACAGAACTGAGAAGAGGGGAATGTGGGGTGATTCCTTGGGACTCCTAATCTGGCCCCAGAGCTGGCTCCAGCACATGCTTCAAAACTCCTGGGACCTCAGAACAAGGCTCCTATGATCCAAAGAGCCTGAGAAAAATCCTGTTATCAGGTGTTCTTGTTACCTCCTCACACCCATTTTCTCACCACTTTCATCCTGAGGGTAGTCCAAGTATGAGAACAAAGTCAATACCGGCCAAGATAATGGAATGGAGAGTGGGACAAAACATGGCTAAAAACTCGACTTAGCTTTCTACATAGAAGACTAATTAAAAGAGCTCCTGGGAGCTGAAGGGTTAAAAGATGGTGGAAGAGAGAAAAGAACAAACAAAGGAATCCCTGGGAGGCTAGACAGATATAAAGAGCACTTGAAGCTCAAGGTTCAATTCCTATGTTCAATTTCCAGCAGCCACATGGCAATTCAAAACCATCTGTAACTCCAGTTTCCAGCGAGGATCTGGTGCCCTCTTCTGGCCTCCCTGGGTGTCAGGAACATACATATTGCACAGATGTACATGCACATATAAGATAAATAAACCTAAAATGGGAATGTGAGATAGCTCAGCAGGTAAATGCCAAACCTGATGATCTGAGCTCAATCTCTAGGGCCCCAACATAAAAGGAAAGAAATACACACACACAAATTTTAAAAAGTGAGCCAGGCAGTGGCACATGCCTTTGATCCCACACAGCATCCAGAAGGCAGCAGCAAAAGGATCTCTTGAGTTCAAGGTCAGCCTGGTGTACAGAGTTGCAGGACAGCC
The DNA here is from genome assembly GCF_004785775.1 of Grammomys surdaster. Classification (NCBI taxonomy): domain Eukaryota; kingdom Metazoa; phylum Chordata; class Mammalia; order Rodentia; family Muridae; genus Grammomys; species Grammomys surdaster. The sequence continues at coordinate 7,085,593 of NW_021620970.1, forward strand.
AGGGCTACACAAAGAAACTCTGTCTCAAAAAAAACAAAACAAAACTTTTTTTAAAGTAGTTTAAAGAAACTCAATTAATAGTGAAAATATTCAGACACATGAATTTATTCTTTTATGGGCTGTGCTTTTGCTATTTGCCTAGAATATTTGCCTACTAACACAACAGCAGAAAGTTATCTTTACATGTTCTTTTTTGTTTTGTTTTAAGATTTATTTATTTATTTATTTTATGTATATGAGTACACTGTAGCTGTCTTCAAACACACACCAGAAGAGGGCATCAGATGCCATTACAGATGGTTATAAACCACCATGTGGTTGCTGGGAATTGCACTCAGGACCTCTGGAAGAGCAGTCAGTGCTCTTAACCACTGAGCCATCTCTCCAGCCCATCTTACATGTTCTTTTAGTCTTACTGCTTTGTGCTATACATTTATGTCTATAATTTTGGGTTTATTTTTATACATTGTATGATGTGAATTTTATTCATTTTTGTTTGTTTGTTTTTTTGAGACAGGATTTCTTTGTGTAGCCCTACCCAGAACCAGGCTGGCCTCGAACTCACAGAGAGATCTTCTGCCTCTTGAGTACTGTGACTAAAGGCATACACTTCCACGGCCCAGCATAATGTCTCAGTCCCGTGGAAAAGCCTTGGGCTGGTGGAACAGCTCAGCGATGGAGTGCTGTATGTGTGTGAGGCCCTGGGTTTCATTCTCAGTATGGGAGGAGGGGGGAGGAGGAATTACTCTTTTCCCACTCAACTGTCTTTGGTTCACTGTCAGAATAAGTTCTCCAGAACTAATGCACTGTCAGCACCTTGTAATCCCAGCAATCAGAGGTAGAGAGAGGAGGACTGGGAATTCAAAGTTATCCTTAGCTATAGCAAGTTCCAGGCTATCCAGTGGTACATAAACACTCTGTTCCAGGAAAATACAAAATAAAACTAATTTCTTCAACAGTTACTCATCCATGCATGTGTCTGTCTCTGAACTACTTTCTGTTCCACTGATCTACTTGTCTGTCCTGTCACCATCAACATCACTGTCCTGACTGCCGCAGCTCTACTCTAAGTGGAGAAGTCATCCTCCCGCTTCCGCTTTCTTGTTTTGGTTTGGTTTTCTGGAGACAGGGTCTAACTATGAACACAAGCTGACCTTGAATTCAAGATCTTCCTATCTTAGCCTCCCAAACGTTGGAACTGTAGGTACAGCTTATCATGCCCAATTCCTCTGTCCATCCACTGGCTAGACAGCTTGTGTTTTTATGTTTGGTTGGTTAGTATTGTTTGAGACAGGGTTTCCTATATAGTTCAAGATGTCCTCACACCACGAATGTAGCCAAGGATGACCTTGAGTTCCTGACTCTATTACCTCCATCTCCCAAATCCTAGGATTATAGGAATATGTCACCATGCCTGGCTGTGAGTCCTCTCTATGTTCCAAATACTAATCCCCTTTAAGATTTATAATTGGCCAAGAATTTCTCCCATTCTCTAGGCTGTGGTGATCAATTCCTTTGCTTAACAGTGATTTACTTTTATACAATTCCATTTCTTGAAATTATTTCCTGAGTTTTTTAAGTCTTTTTCAGAAAGTCCTTGCCTATGCCTACACCTTTAAGTGTTTACCAATAATTACAAGTATGTCCACCCTGTGACCTGATGCACCTAGGGTAGTTATGAATGTGACTCAATGCATTTATAGATCACAGAGTCATGTCACAATGTCAAACAGCTGAAATGCCATTGTTATTAGCTTCAGAATTTCAGGCCTTCTGATTGATAATCCATTTGAAGTGACTTTTGTTCAATGTAAGAAAGATGGATGAAATTTCACTCTTCTACATGTTGAAAATCAATTTTACCAGTATCATTTATTAAAGAGAACATCTTTTTTTTGTTGTTGTTTTTCGAGACAGGGTTTCTCTGTGTAGCCCTGGCTGTCCTAGAACTCACTCAGTAGACCAGGCTGTCCTCGAACTCAGAAATCCACCTGCCTCTGGCTCCCAAGTGCTGGGATTAAAGGCGTGCGCCACCACCGCCCGGCAAGAGAACATCTTTTTTCCAATATAAGTTTTTGACAACTGGGTCACAAACAACTGTTTGGATAGTTCATCTTGGTTATCAACTTAACAGGCCCTGGAACCAACTAAGACACACACTGCTGTGCATGCCCATTAGGGGACTTTCTTCATCAGGGTATGCAAAGTAAGAAGAGTTACCTTTCATGTTAGTGCCATTTTTTGACGGTAACTAGATAAAAAGAAGTCAAAAAGAAGAGAATGGCTCTGCTTTCTGCCTGAGAGATGCCTTTCAGGTTGCTGGCAACTCATCTCATCCAGCTGCTTCTACTACTGCCATTTTTTTTGCTAACATCAGCTTCTCTGACCTACTAACAAACTGAAGAGCAGAGCTTTCACAGGAATCTGGTTTCAGACCAGACTGAGACTGCTGAAGAAACTAAGCAGGTCCTGGTTCTCTCCCTGTCTGCTGTGAAGACAACCCTTGTTGTAGTACCCAGACTACAATAAGTCGTCTAATAAAGGCCTCTTTTCTGTTCCTACTAGCTTTACTTCTAGGTCCTCTGGTCTCTATAGTCTACACATCTGTGTTTGTAAAAGGACCATGTTGTGTTTGTCATTATGGCTCTGGAGTATACTTTAAGCTCAGGTGCTATAGATCTGCAGCCTTGCTTGTTCTGTGTAGGAATACTTTAGCTCCTAAGAGTCTTTTTCTCTATGAAGAATGAATGGCTCTGGAATCTACAGATCATTTCCAGTACTGCAGCCATTTTCACAACAGAACTCTGCCCATCCACGGCACGGTGGTGCTCACCAGCTCCTAGCATCCTTTCCCATGTCGCCAGTACTTTACCTTGTAAATTCACAAGTCTTCTACCTCTTTGCTTTATTACTAGGCTCTTGTTTTTTCTTTTGAAACTATTTGTTAATGGAACTTCCTACCTGATTTCTTTGGAGATATTTTTAGCAGTCTATGGGCTACTTCCTTTATTAAAAGTAAAAAACAAAAAACAGGGATAGAGGCTACAAAGATGGCTCAGGTATTAAAGGCTACACTTACAAACAAAACAGAGGAAGAGGAGGGGGAAGAGGAAGAGGAAGAGGAGGAGGGGAAGGAGGAGGCAGTGGTGGCAGCCGCTGAAGCATTATTCCTCCCTCGGTATCCCTCCCACTTTCCAGAGTTCTTTCTGATTTTTCCTTAATAAACCTAAAATAATTTAAACCCTATGACTGAGCCAGGCCTGGTGAGACACACCTTTAAAGCTCAGGAGGCAGAGTCAGGCAGATGAGTTTGAGGCCAGCCTGGTCTATACAGAAAGTTACAGGACAGTCATGGCTACACAGAAAGACCCTGTCTCAAAAAAACAAAAACAAACAAACAAAAAAACCTTAATGAAACCCATTATTATATCTGAATGAAAACACTAAAAATACAATTATATAAATATAAAAACTTTTAAATTTTCAACTGAAAAATAATGAATTTGGTTTCTTAACTATCCTCTAGTGTGGGTATTTTGAGGTAAGGTCCACAGTGTATGCAGGCTGGCCTCAACAAGCTATCTAGTTGAGGATAGTACTGAAGGGAACAGAATAACTTCACTCCCTGTTGGGTAAGTAAGGAGACGAAGACAGGGTTAACACGGAAAAACCTAAATCTTTCTCTAGCACTCTCACAAGCAGTGTCCAGACTCGGGAAATATTCTACACAGGAATTTCAAGATGAAGTGGAAAATATATCCAATAAAAAGAATGTCTATAGCCAGGCAGTCGTGCGCACGCCTTTAATCCCAGCACCTGCCAGAGGCAGGTGGCTTCTGAGTTCGAGGCCAGCCTGGTCTACAGAGTGAGTTCCAGGATAGCCAGGGCTGCACAGAGAAACCCTGTCTCGAAAAAACAAAACAAACAAAAAAACAAGAGAATGTCTACAATTCAATCAGCATTTGCATTTAAATATTTGTGTGCCAAGGGAGAGGGTAAGGGGCAATGAGTTCATAATCCAGTGAAAAATTCATAGTTAATATAGTAAACAGTAGTCACACACACATGAGACTATAAAAGTAGTCTTTAGATTGACCTACTAACTTTAAAAAGAAGATAGATTCTCTAAAGGCCAATAATAGTATTTTAAGTCTGTAACTCTGGTTAGCTTAGAGAGGGCTCAGGAAGCCACTAGTTACTACATGAATATAAGCATTTCCCCATACCAATCCTAGATATAAACAATCCTTTTAACCTCCTACCTCAAAGACAAAGTACAGGTCAGACTAAAATGGGTTCACCATCTCACCACTGAACCTAGACTGTTTACCTTTTTCTATAACTATCTTTAACCAGTACATCTGAGATTTGCCACCCAATAGATTTGTTTGTTGTTTATTTCTTTGTTTATTTGTTTTTGAGCCAGATGTGCTGCATAGTCCTGGCTGGCCTCAAACTCTTGGTGATCCTTTTGCCTCAGCCTCTCAAATGCTGGGATTACAGGTATGTGGAATTTTCTGGCCAACTCTCTTTGCATTACCTAGAACCATATTACGAATGTAGACAAGGCCTAGAGAGATGGCTCAGCAGTTGAAAGCCCTTGTTGCTTCTAGAGGACCCAGGTTTAATTAATAGCACCCATGTGGGGACTCATAAGTGTCTGTAAATTCAGTTCCAGGGAATAAGATGTTCTCTCTGGCCACTAAGAACAACACACACACACACACACACACACACACACACACACACGGTATACAGATACATGCAGGCAAAATACTCACATATATAAAATAAAAATTAAAAAAAAAGGAATACTGACAACTTAATCAGAATACTCGATTTAGCAAGGGCCCCAGAGGTGACTCTCACTGTGAACATTAGAAGTTAAGGCTCAGGGCTGGCTCAGTGTACAGCTCTTACCTAAGACAAGGCTCTCGGTCTGACCCCAGAACTGAAACCGGCAGCACTGCCTAGACAAACGGCAATTCACACTATGGGTTATTTATCCTCTGACCCTCCTCCTTTCCCCTTACAACTCAAAGAAGCTTTCCATAAGTTCTATCTCCACATCTTCATTCCCAGGGACTCCTCAGTCCATTCAGTCTGCCCTCCTGGCTAGCACCCTTTAGAACACTGCTGAAGTACAAAGGACACCTCTCAATCTTCACTCTACTTGACCTCACCAGGGCTCCAGGAAACTGCACGTTCTCTTCCTGAATCACTGTTTCTGTGCAGACAAGGGCACTGATGACGTAGGAGCAAGGCGGGATAAAACTGCTGAAACCGGTGGCAGAGGCATGCACACCACTGTGACTTCAGCTTCATCTACTGAGTGAGTTCCAGGCTAGCCAGGGCTACAGTGAGAACCTGTCTCTAAAACAAACAAGCAACTGCCAGTGCTCTACCCTGATGAAGGCAGTTAATATTAGTAACTGTATCCTTCACTGTAGGAACTAACACAGAAATGAAGGCCAATCTCAAAGAACAACTCTGATGAAGCAACCAAATTATTAACTTTACTAAATCTGAACCCTTCAGATATAAATCTTTTTAATATTCTACAAAGAAAATCTGAAATAAGCACAAAGCACTTCTACATAAGCAAAGTCAGTGAAAGTGACTGCTCAGCTGTCCGAGAGGCGAACCAGTGGCTGTGTTCTTGCAGGAAACTTTTTACTCGAAGAACAAAGGATACAGGCTCAGTGTCTGGCAAACAGTTGGTAGATGGTTAAGCAAGCAAAGAAACTTGCCACCAAGCCTGATAACCTGAGTTCAATTCCCAATAACTCAGGTAGTAACAAAATGGACTTCAAAAGTTGTACTCCAACCTCTGCAAGACTCACTGTGGCACTAGCATGCACACACGCACGCGCACACACACGTGCACACACACATGCACAATCACTCAATCAATAAAATGTAATTAAGACATCTGGTAAACATTTTTCAAAAATTAATGAAGCATACCTTTTACTGCAAGTAAAACAATTAATACAGGGCTTATTACCAACTATAAAAACATTCAAGCTTTCAAGGGAAAGTTACAGAATATATTTGCCACAAAGAGCTGACAGCATCCTAATAAAGATGCTTTTGATATAAATAACAAACATATGCTTTTCATAATGTTAGATTGAAATATGTCAACATTTAAAATATCTGTATGACCCAGTGGAAAGTATTTTCCACATGACCAATGGAAGATTTTATAAAATTAAAAATAGGGGAATCGGGCAGTGGTGGCACATACCTTTAATCCTAGCACTTGGGAGGCAGAGGCAGGTGGATCTCTGAGTTCGAGGCCAGCCTGGTCTACAGAGTGAGTTCCAGAACAGCCAGGGCTACACAGAGAAACCCTGTCTCGAAAAAAAAAAAAAGGGGGGGGGAGGAGTCATTCACTTAACGTATAAGACACATCAAGCAGGTCTGAGGGTTCATGCCTACAATCCCTGCTTTGGGAGGCTAAAACAGATGGAACACCAAATTCAAGGCCTGCTTAGGCTAGAGTAAATTCATGGCTGGCCTAAGCAGTAAGTGTAAGACTCTGTCTTCACATACCATGGTTTTAAAGGGGCTGGAAAGCTGGAGCCATAGCTCACCTGGTAGGCCTCCTGCCTGGAATGCACAAAACCCTAAGTCCAATCTTCAGCTCTGCAGAAGCCACGCACGGCTTACACCTATGATTCCCAGCTACACTCAAATGAATCCGGGGAACTTAGAAATGCATTTACAGTTTACTTTAAAATAGACGCTGGCGCCGGGCGGTGGTGGCGCACGCCTTTAATCCCAGCACTCGGGAGGCAGAGGCAGGCGGATTTCTGAGTTCGAGGCCAGCCTGGTCTACAGAGTGAGTTCCAGGACAGCCCGGGCTATACAGAGAAACCCTGTCTCGAAAAACCAAAAAAAAAAAAAAAAAAATAGACGCTGGCAACTCTCCAGCATGAGCTTCCCACACTTACACGTCTTACTTTTTTTTCCCCTCAGACAGGGTTTCATTGTGTAGTCATGGCTGTCTTGGACTTCACTCTATATATCAGGCTAGCCTTGAACTCACAGAGATCTACCTGACCCTGGTTCCCAAGTGATGGGATTAAAGGTATGTGCCACTTCCACTCTGATGTATGTCTTATTCTTTTCTAGAACATCCATGCTTAAAATCTGTTAAAATGTCTTTTAAGGGCTAGAGAAATGACTCAATGGTTAAGAACACTTGCTTCTCTTGCAGAGGTTCAGAGTTTGGTTCCTCTGTCACATCAGACAACTTTCAACTGTCTGTAACTCCTGCTCTAGGGGATCTAGCATCTCTGGCCTCTGAGAGCATCACACTCATACCCCCATACCCACACTCAGACACACATAGCTGTACATTTTAAAATGGCCTGAGAATATGAGTCTGATTCCTGAGTCCTATGTAGTAGAACAGAACCAGCTTCAGAAAACTATTCTGACATGTGCATTTGCAACACACACACACACACACACACGAGCACACAAATAAAATATAATTTTTCTTAACTACAAAAGAAAAAAAAAAGCTGGGCATGTGTCGTGGTTTGTAGTCCCAGGACTATTGAGGTAGAGATGTGGTTAGCCAGCTTAGTCTGGCAGGCCTCCTGTTCCACTGGGAGAACTTGTCTCAAAACAGAGTAGGTGGGGCTGGAGAGATGGCTCATTTGGTAAGTAGCTTGCCTCCCACCTGATGACCTGAGGTTAACCCCCAGAACCCATATAAAGCCAGGAAAGAAACACCTCCGAAAAAATTGTCCTCTGACCGGTAAATTCAGGCCATGGCAGGTGCAGGAACAGCCCCTGCCATATATACTTACTCCCAATAATAAACTTAAATTAAAAACCTGGATAGCTCCTGAGGGTCTCCATAAGTACCCACACACTCACACAGGTCTTTTTAACAAACTGTAACTCTCTTTGAGAAGTCTATTTCCAAGCTCTAGTATAGCCTCACAAGTGCCTTCTTTCTCCTAACCCTCATGCTCAAAATTGCTATTTTAAAAGTCTTTAGGCCAGGTATGGTGGCACACACCTTTTCCTAGTACTCACGAGGCAGAGCAGGCAGACCTCTTTCTTGAGTTTGAGGCTATCCTGGAATGTAGTAAGTTCCAGGCAGGACTACATAGTAAGACCCTGTCACCAAAAAAAAAAAAAAAGAAGGTGTCCTTAGCTGTGACTCACAGCATTGGAGATGTGAACCTTGAAGAGGCCACCTCCTGTAGCTAGGTGGGAACCCAGTGGAGTATGGAGACACGAACCCACCCACAAAACATTCGGCCCAAAATTTATCCTGTCTACAAGAAATGCAGGAAAGGAGGATAGGGCAGAGACTGAAGGAATGGCTAACCAATAACTGGCCAAACTTGAGACCCACCACATGGACAAGCACCAATCCATGCCACTATTAATGACACTCTGTTTTGCTTGCAGACAGGAGCATGTTGTCCTCTGACAGGCTCCACCCAACACCTGACTCAGATAGATATAGTCACCCACAGCCAAACAGTGGATGGAGCTTGGAGACTCTTATGGAAGAATAAGGGGAAGGACTGAAGGTCCTGAAGGGGATAGGAACTCCACAGGAAGACCAACAGAGTCAACTAACCTGGTCCTTTGCAACTCTCAGAGACTGAACCACCAACCAAAGAACAGACACGGGCTAGACCTAGGCAACTGGGGTGGGAAGGCAGGGGGAGGGTATTTCAAAAGTCATTGCCTATATGTTAGATATGTTCCTCTAGCTGGGATGCCTTGTCTAGCCTCAGTGGGAAAGGTTGTGCCTAGCCTCACAGAGACTTCATATGAGAGGGTAGGGGAAGACTCGGGGGGGTGGGGGGGCACCAGCTCAGAGAAGAAAGTGGGGATGAGAGGATTGTGGGAGGGGGTGGGGGGCAGAGAATGGGATGTAAAATAAGTAAATAAAAAATATTATTTTAATTTTTTAAAGATTTATTTTTAAAGATTTATTTATTTATATAAGTACACTATTGCCACCAGTTCTTTGTCACCAGAAGAGATCCATGACAGATGACATGTCAGATACCATGACAGATGGTTGTGAGCCACCATGTGGTTGCTGGGAATTAAACTCAGGACCTCTGGGAGAGCAGTTAGTACTCTTAACTGCTGAGCCATCTCTCCAACCCCCTTTTTATTCTTTTTCTTTTTTAACTTAAAAAAAAAAAAAAAAAAAGGCTTTTATAGCAAGCTAGCTGATGGACCTACATAATAGGAGAGAACAACGCCTTGCAAGCCATCCTCTGACCGTGACCAGCATGCCATTCCCATACACTCAAATGCATGCATTCATGCATTCATGCATGCATGCATACATACATACATACGTATGTGCATACATATCCACACATACACAAAATAACACACATAGTAATAAAATGTAATGTAATAAAAAATTAGAAAATCAGTGGGTCTGGAGAGATGGCTTATCGATTAAGAGCACCTTCTGTTCTTGCAGAGGACCCCGGTTCAATCCCTAGCACCCACATGACAGCTCACAACTGTCTGTAACTCTAGCTTCAGGGGATCTGACACCCTCACACTGGCATACATGCATTGGCAAAATACATAAAATAAATAAGCCATTTTTTAAAAATTAGAAAAAGCACCCCAACTCTGCTTCATTAAATAAACAAAACTGAAAATAAGATAGCCTTCTTATATGTTAAACACAGCTTGTAAAAATGGAGTTAACATAAAATAAACAAATAACACATTTGCGAGAAGACCAGAAGTAAGGCAGTAATTAACATCGTTTATACATCTCGGAAGTCTGCCTAATGGACGAGACCTTATTCTCTCTCCTACTTGCTTCTGTGTGCAGCCTGCTGCATTATGGGCTGTCTCCTATTTAAGTACATTTACTTCTGTGTGTGATATGTATGCTACCGTGCATATGTGGAAGTCAAAGGACACACTGCAGGAGTCAGCCTCCTCTTGCAGTGAGTTCCAGGGATCAAACCATGGCCTCTAGCCTTTAGCAGGAGCCCCTCACAGTGCTAGGGACTGAATGCTAAGCCTGGCACGTGCAAGTGTCTTACAACTGAGTTCAACCCCTAGTCTATGGCTTGTTTTTTTGAGACAAGGTCTTGCCTTGGCCTGAGTTAGGTTACAGGTATGTTCTATCATACTTGATTTAAGTAATCATTTTAAAAGACAAATTTAAGAACTGGGTAGGTGAACTTGATCCCAGAAGCACAGAAAGAAAAAATATAAAGACCATCATAACCCTCACTGGCAGCATTCCAATGCCCTCCCGGTACTCCCGTATAATAAGAATCCAACGCCTGTGCACCATACACAGACTCAGCAGGCCAGTCCTACTCCATGAGGCTAAGTGCCCCTGCACCTCCTCTGCCCCTGCACCTCCCCTGCCCCTGCACCTCCCCTGCCCTGCATCTCCCCAACTGGATGCCACAGCGTCTTCCCAAAAGTCCTGTCCTCCTATAATCTCAATTGCCCTCAATCAAGTCCCTTCCCTTTTTGTTTGTCTTTTGAAACAGGGTTTCAGTCTGTTCCCCAGGCTGCTTACAAGATCATGATAATCCTCCTGCCTCAGCCTCCAAACATTGGAATTATAGATGTGAGCCAGCAAACCCAGTGAAATCCTTTTCTCAAAGACCACTCATTAGCTAATGATTCCTATTACATTTGTGAGGCTAAAGATAATTACACATGAACCTCCAGCTTATTTTACTTTACTGCCTTGGTAAATTCGGGCATTATTAAGAAGCAGTGCAACATCACAAAAAGCATATTCTTTCACTCCAAAAGGAGAGCCAAAACAAGACCATAAAAATTCAGAACAAATCAAAGGGGAAATTATTTAACTATCAAGCAAAAAGCACCTGATAGCATTTCACAGGAGTAAATCTCACTTGATTTTCATAAAAACCCAACAAGGATTAGGAATGAGGCTTAAAGCATGACTACTCGGAGCGGGAAAGGCAGGACCCTGAACTCAGCTCTGGCCCGTCTCCAAGGCCATGGTCTGCCATGCACTGTGTGCCTTAACTAAACAGACGCACACTTTCAGTACAAACCACTAAGGAAAATGTATCAAATATATGAACATGTAATTTATTAGACATAACCTAAACTATTAACCTTATAAAATCCAACTAGAAGATTTCCTCTGGTATATTCACAATATGTACGTCTTGATTTCATTTGCCCTATTTGTTGACTTTAAAAAATTTTAAAAGCTGGATTTGGGGGATTCCTGCCTGAAATTCCAGCATTGAGGAAGCTGAGGCAGAAGGAAAGACAGATGTGATGCATAAACTGGTATCCCAGCACTCAGGAAGTTCCCCTTGAGCTGGAAGGCAGGCTGCATTACATCATGAGCTCTAGGCCACACTGGACTATAGAGTGATACCCTGGCTCAAAAAACAAACAAAAGATAGCAATGCCAGCAGGTGCAGGCAAGAGAATCCAAGGCCACCTTGGCTAGACAGCAAATTTCGGGCCAGCCCAGGTTACACGAGAACCTGTCTCAAAACAAGAAAGACTCTCAAATTAGTTTCAGGAAATAAAAGTACCAAAATATAATTCAAAATTAGGTATTATATCACTTCTTCACAGGAAACATTTTTTTTTCACATATATTCTCTCCATTAATCCCCACAAGAAATCCACTGAAATAAGACAAAAGTCATTTTACAGAGAACAAACTAAGGTTCTCTCAGGAGCTAAACAGACAAGCAGACTACAAGAAGTCGAACCTGGGGCTAGAGAGACTGCTCAGTGGTTAGAAGCAGCTGCTGCTCTTGCAGAGGACCCCAGTTTGATTCCCAGCATGCACATGGTCCCTCACACCACATGCAGCTGCAGCTGCAGGGGTTCTGGCATCCACTGTAAGTCACATGTCCACACATACAAGCAAAACATTCATACACATATAATAGAAATAAATGTTAATAAAAACAACTTGAACCTAGGACCATAATGCCATAACCAAAAACTACAAGATAACTTTGTGTGTTCATGGGGGGGGGGGGGTTCAAGACAAGGTTTCTCTGTGTAACCCTGGCTGTTCTAGAACTCACTCTGTAGACCAGGCTGACCTTGAACTCAGAGATCTACCTGCATCTGCCTCCCAAGTGCTGGGATTAAAGACATGTGCTACCACACAGCCTAACAAGATAACTTCTTGTGGGAAATATACAAGGCTGTGGAGTGATAAAAAAACAAGCCAAGATCTAAAAAGGAAACCTAGGAACAATCCCCAGAGCAGAGTGAGAGGACAGAACCAGGCCCTGTAAGTTAGCCTTTGCTGTCCACACGCACCACCAAGTAAAGGCAAACACACACACACTCATACATCACAACATGTTATACGTACATTTTAGAAAATTTTTAAATAAAATAAAAAAAATGGAAAAACAAAGGTTAATAAGAGGGGTAGTTAGAAAAGCAAAGGTCACAAAATGTAAACAGATGTCTACTTTGAATACATAGCTGCTATGTTACATGACACAGGACTAACCAGTCTAACTGACAATATCCTGGGGCTGAAGAGACGGCTCAATGAATAAGAGCTCTTGGAGAGCACCCAGATTCAGTTTCCAACAGCACCTGGCAGCTCACAGTTGACTTAACTCCCGTTCCAGGAGACCCAATGCCCTCTTCTGGTCTCCAAGTGTACCTTCACACATGGTGCACAAGGCAGACAAAACTCTCATATAAATAAAATAAAAATAAATACATCTTTAAAACTAAAAAAAAAAAAAAAATCCTTATTCCTTTACATAGTACATCATATCTGAAATCATTTTAACTTCTTTTTCTTTTAAATTTCATTACATGAAATATGAAAAGGGAACAGAAGGGAAAGTAAAAAATGTAACACAGCTGTTCTGTTTAGTTGTAGAATTTTTCATAAGAACCAATTTTACACTGTTAAAATTTCCTTCTAAAAAGTTCTTTAAAAAAAAAAAAAAAAGTTCTTTATGGGCTAGGCAGTGGTGGCGCACGCCTTTAATCCCAGCACTTGGGAGGCAGAGGCAGGCGGATTTCTGAGTTGGAGGCCAGCCTGGTCTACAGAGTGAGTTCGAGGACAACCAGGGCTACATAGAGAAACCCTGTCTCAAAAAAAAACAAAAGCAAAAACAAAAAAAAAGTTCTTTATGTATATTCATATACATAAAATAAATAATTTCAAAAAAAAAGAAATCTGATAAAAAGGAATTAAGCAAAGCACTGTGATGTGGATGCTTGTTTATAAGAACTTTTATCAATCTGTGTATGAGGAGATGCTAGAGATGTCAGAGAACAACTCATCAGAGCCGGTGCCCACCGTCTCCATCACAAGCTCTGAGCACTGAGCCCATGTCCTTGGCCTTAGTGGCTGTCATGCCCTTTGTCCACGGAGCCACCTCCACAGGCACCCTTACTTTGACTTTTTTCTCTCTTGAGACACAGTGTCCTCTAGCTCAGCCCGTCCACACTATGTAGCCGAGGATGACCTGTAACTGCTGCTCCTTCTGTCTCCACATCCCACTTGCTGAGGTTAAAGGCATGAGCCATAGCCAGCTAAAATAATACTGTTTTAACAAAAATACAAACTAGTACTTAAAAATCAAGAAAAAAAATGGAGATTTAGCAAGGAATATAGTCTATTTCCACCTCAAAAGCATTAATTACACCAAGCTTTAAGCCAATATCTCAAATATTTTTTTAATTACCTTTAAAGAGCATTAAAGCACACATAAAAGCACATATTAAAGTACATATATATAAGTTAATGACTTATAGGAATTCACAACAATAAATATAAATGAACTCAGAAGAATGTTTATTCCCTTACTGAACCAGAATCACACAAAAGGAAAGCATGGCGTCGTAAGTGGCCGGGCCAGCAGAGAATTTCCTTTTCTGTTTCTATGCAGTCTCTATTATCTTCCTCTGAATATAACTGTGTAAAACGCTCCAAATTTGGGTGGTGAGATGGCTCAAGTTGTAAAGGTACTTACCATGAAGCCTGAGAACCCGAGTTCAAAAGCTGCCCTCTGATTTCCATATGCACACCATGACACATATGCATGCGCGCGCACACACACACATACACACACACACAAATATAACTTCAGAGCTTCTGTACTCCAAAAAGTATAATTAATATATATACATATCATCCAAAATGAAATGTTATAAACAGGAGAATTATTTTAACAAAAGCAATGACATACAAAAACCAAAGAAACAGGCAGTTCTAATCTTATTCTCCAAGTCATATAATATAGAAACGGATTTAAAGAAGATAAACATTTATAATCTTTTTAATTTATGAGATGGTTCATAGCTGACTCAACCAAGCTATGGGTTAGTATTAGTCTAATCCATACTCACTGAACAAATATGTATTTACATAATCATGATTATCATTACTAGGGTTCCATTATCCACAGACAACTGCAGAAATGTCTAAAGGGATATTTTAAAGTTCCCTAGCAAAGTTTTCACACAAATTGAAGTCAGCAAATGGCTGGAAACAGATGTCAGCACAGTGGCCCTAGAGGAAGGTGATGGAGGAATGCACTTACGTTTCAAAACACCGATCCACATTGTCAGACATCAAAAGCAGCATGCATAGCTGTTCCAGAGCTATCAGCTGCATGTCCCTCTCATCTCCCTGCCCCATCTGCAGCCATTCCAGCAACGTATCAGGATCCACATCTGCCATGGTCTTTTACAATGCCCCTTTGCCTAAATTGAAAAATGGAAAAGGGGTTTTCAAACATTTGCTGTGTATAGACTTTTTTCTTGTCCATCTGCTAGAACCAAGTTTCTGTAAGGTCCTCAAGATAAACACACACACAAAGACAGACAGACGTGTGTGTGTGTGTGTGTGTGTGTACATACAGAGCTATTCTGATTTCCATATTGCACTGTGACATGCACACGCACATACAAAATAAACAAATAAACATAATTTTTTAAAAAAAACCTTCCAAACTGCAAAGTATTACTTCAAAAAGTATGCTATATATGCAGCAGTTTTGGACTTCCCTCTACTTCCTGGGTTTAATGCAGATACACTAAACACAAAACAATTTAACACAGGACTATATACCGAAGGACTATATACCGATTAGTTCGCTAGTTAACTAGAAACCAGAGCTGTCTTGGTCAAACACTATGAAACAAGTTTTGGATCCCAGTGTTGTTATCACAAATGTCTGTGCCAAAAGGCAAAGAACATCTACAAAAAAGTTCTTTTACCAGTGAACTTCTCCCTGCAACCTGCCCCCAAACCTCGCCAAAAATCGGGGCTTCAGATCCGGGTCAGATCCAGCAATTTTAAAGACCACACTTTCCGATTCAATTCCCCTTCGAAGTGAATTTCTCTTCTCACAAAGTTTGAGTTCTCAAACTTATTCCTAAATATGTTCAACTACAAATAGTAATTAGATATGAAATCTGCCTATTCGAGGAAATACTGATAAGAACTTCTGGCAATCTTGGCAAATGTTCTTAAAACTTTTTTTTGTTTTTAGCTTTTGATGCTAAAGTAAATGCATCTAACAGGTTCCCCCCGCCCCCCCCCCCCCCCCCAATGAAATTCTTTCCCGGTTCCCACAGGATGGAGCAGTTAGTTTTTATTTAAAAAAAAAAAAATCGAGAAGTAGTGTAGGCAGGCAAGTCATTACAAAAGCTCCTAGGTGCCTGACCAAAGGACAGCTCTGGGTCCCACGAAATCCACCTGCCGGTGTGGGAACCTAGAGGCGGGTCACGGTGGGCTCCCATCGGCCGCGCCCGGCGGGGCTGCCCCATCGTCCTCGGCCCGATCAAGGCCGGAGCCGCGACACTGACACCCAACCTGGCTAAGTTAGCTACCTCCCTCTGGGAGCAGGGCGAAGTTCTAGAGAAGCAGCAAGCCTACGAGCTCGAGAGGAAGCCGCCGAGCGGCCAGGGTGCGGGTCTCCCGGAACTCGGAGGCCCAGCCGGACATCCCCGGTCCCCGCCGGGCAGCTGAGCCTCACCAAGGACATGGGGAGCGTAGCCGGAGCTCTGGAGCCAGCAAGCCAAGCCCCGTAGGGCCCAGGGAGGGGAACAAAGGGCCCGAGACGCAGAGGCGACGGCGGACGACCGACCTACCGCGCCGGGGTCCAGCTCCGCGCCCGCCGCCGGACTCGGCGGCCCGGATCCTCGCGCAGGCCCAGCCTGCCGACGGCGCCCAGCGCCCCCGCCTACCCTTACCGCAGGCTCTTACCCTGGCTCGCCGTACCAAACAGCTCCGGTCCAGCTCCAAGCAGGCCGCGGGCAGAGCCTGGCCCGGCCGCGGCCCTCGAGTTCCCAGGAAACCGCAGGCCGCGCAGGTCGAGCCAGGCAGGCGGCACAGGAAAAGCCGTGTCTCGTCCCTCCCCTTCCTCCTCGGGGACCCGGTGACAAGGAAGCGAGAGGTTCCCCCGAGCGGCGGCAGCCAGCGCGGGTCCCGACCCCAGCACGCGGCTCCTCAGACCCTGCGGTTCAAAGCCAGGTCCGCGCGGAGCTGCCGGCGGCAGCGGGGAGAGGCCGCGTCCATCGCCAGCCGGGCGGGGGCAGGAGAAGGGTCGGCCGAGCGCCGGGCGGGGAGGCTGGGGAAGGCCGCGCCGGCGGAGGCGGAGCGAACGCCTCCCGGCCGCCCTGCCCGCGGCCACCTGGGGCGCTGCGGAGGCCGGCCCGCCGCACGGGGCGACGACGGGGGCGCCGGGCTCCCTCGGCGGTCGGCTACCGCTGTCCTCAGCCAGGCCTCCCGGCGCCCGAATCGCCGCGCTGTCAATCCGCGCGCGCCGCCAGCAGCTGGTTCGCGCACGCTCCGCCCGTCTCGCCCAGCGCGGGCCACTCCGGAGTCCTGCGGAACGGAGGCCACCGTCCCCGAGGCGCTCGGCGCTCAGGTCACCCCCCTCCTCTGGAGTTGTAAGGAGTATCACCCAGCTGTTTACCGGAACGCTTCACAGCGAGCCTGGGAACTCGGTGTGCGCTGCCCAGTCGGGCGTTATCGCCTCGGTGCAGATGGGAGAACGGAGGCTGCAGGAACTCGTGCCTCCTGGCTGCCCACCCCGGAGTCCCGGGTAACAGCAGGCACCGAGGGCTTTCAACACATTTGCCTTCGACTTGTGGTCACGAGGACTTCCGTAATTATTCCCGTCAAGCCTTTACTTCATGGACATTGCAAATCAAATGCTCCCGCTGCTAGTGGAGTCCTCATGTAACTGTGACACTAGAGAACTGGAGGCTGGAGTTCAAGGTCATCCTTGGCTACAATGAGGTCCGGACTTGTCTGGGCGACCCGGCTGTGGTGATGGTGGTGATGAAGGAGGTGCAGCAAAAGGAGAGAAAGAGGAAGAAAAAGACTCCTTACTGAACTCTCATTTATTCATCATCTTTCGAACAACAACAAAAAAAAAATACCTAACTTTAGAAAGAAACTGTATACAAAGACCGAGGCTACTAGTTTTCAACCGTAGCAGCACATTAGATTCACCCGGAAAAGTTTTCTTTAGAAGAGTTTTAGATCCACAGCAAATTGGACAGAAAGTACAGAGAATAACTTAGGACTACCTTGTTCGATATAATGTGTTCCTGGCCAGGTAGGGCTAAGGACCGAAAGTTCCCACTACTCATCTCTTTGTTTATGGTTTTTGCCCTTTGCAAACTATCGCGTATAGTTGGAAACATACTATCCATATAGCCCTTCCAGAAGGTCTTTTTAAATTCACTAGCACTCTTTAAGGGTCCTCTGTGACTTTTTATAGTTTGGTAGCTCATTTATTCGCTGTTTTGTTTGGTCGTACTGGATTTTTTTTACTTGGTTTTGTTTTTGCTATTTGTTTTTCTTTTTTGTTTTGAAATAAGAATGCTTATGTAACCCTGGCTGGCCTCAAAGTCAATATCCTCCTGCCTCAGCTTCCTGAATATGCCAACAAGAGTGTATCACACCTGGCCTGGGAGCTCATTTGTTCTTAATGCTGAATAGTAGTAAGTTGTTTAGATGTAACACAATGTGTTTATTCACATACAGATGCCTGGAATCTACCTCGACCGACTATGAATGGCTCACACCTCCGAAGTTTCCAGAGTTCTCCAACAAGAAAAATACTTTCAAACAACTTAGCTAGTTCAGGACTGTTGACAGAACGAATCAAAATTTCTTCAAACCCAAGAGTAAGAAAAACCTTTGATTAAAAATGGTAAAAGACCCGAAGAGACATTTAACCAAGAAGACATACCGGTGGCAAGTAAGCATTTGGCAAGATGCTTAACGTCACCTGTCCTTGAGAAACGGAAGATACTCCCTGCTGGTCTGTTCTTACAGAAGACCTGGGTTTGGTTCCCAGTACCCATATCAGACAGCTTACTATTGTCTCAACTCCAGGTCCAGGGTCACCTGCTGCCTCTGGCCTCCGCGAGCACCTGCATTTACATGCATTTACCCACACACAGATGTGCACATGTGCACATAATGTAAAAGTAATACAGATAAATCTTCGAGGAAAAGAAATTTAAAACTAATACTCTAGAGCTATAGATACAGCTCAGTTAGTAGGGTACTTAACTACTACACACAAGGCCTGAGCTCTATGCCCAGGACTGGATAGAACCAGGCTCTTAAACAGGGTATGGTGGGACAGACTATGATTCCCATCACAGCCCCAAGAGTCAGAAGTTCAAGATCATCCTCAGCTCCATAATGAATTGGGTTCCAGCCTAGAATACATAGAATGATCCTGTCTCAAGAAAGGAAAGGGGAGCAGAGGAGAGGAAGGAACACAATACTTCTAAACATCATTAGAAGGGTGAAACACCAAAGCCGGAGGACACCACACGCTGGAAGAGTGTGATTGAGCCGGAGCTCTCTCTTGGTTCCCATGCAAAGTGACAGTGTGAGATATTTTAGCTGTTTCTTAAAAAAAAAGACTGGTTTTGTGAAAGCAGTGGTGGACAAAGCCAACGACCTAGACCTAGAACTCAGATAACAGCAGCAGGCAGTGACAGGTGCCTGCAGTCCCAGTACCTCCTAAGAGAGATAGGCAGATACAGAAGAATCACCTGGAATCTTACAGACCAGCTATCCAGCTACAGTATGATGCAGGGAAGAAAGAAGGGAGAAAGAAAACCAACTCCCAAAACTCATAGGGATTTGTTTTGTTTTTACTTTACAAGTTGCTTTATTTATGGCACCCACCTTTAATTATGGCACTCAGGAGTCAGAAGCAGGAAGGTCTCTGGCAGTTTGAGGTCAGCCCAGAAAACTATATAATGAGACCCTGTCTCCAACAAAACAAATTTGTTATGTACAAATAACAGGCAACATTCTATCCATAAACTCTTTTTTTTTTTTTTAAGAAAACAGACAATATTTTTAAAAAGGTACCAAGGTTCTTCTGCTTCTAGATTATTGCTGGGCTAGGGAGAAAAAAGGTAGTTGAACCAAAAGCCACAAATATGTATTCTCCAAAACAGGAATAACAAGGTGATGTTTGGGGGCAGCTAAGAGTACTAGCTGCTATCCCAGAGGACTGGGTTTCAATTCCCAGCACCCACACATGGAAGCTCATATCTGTAACTCCAATTCTGGGATATCCTACACCTTCAAACAGACAAGCATGCAGGCAAAACACCAATCAATACACACTAAAAACTTAAAAATAATTTAAAAAGCAGTAAGATGCCCTCAGACCAAATTTATTCAACATCCCACCTGGATGTCCACAGCTGCCTACCAGAGCCGTCAAAACCTGTCAGCATAATTCAGCTGCTCTAACAGTCCACAAACTGAGGCTGCCAAGAAGATATGGTCTTAACCTCCACATGCATACCAGGCACTCACGCACCCACACTGACACATCATTTATACACTAATAATAAATAAATAGATGGGCGAGGTGGTATATGCCTTTACTCTCAGCACACAGGAAGCAAAGGCACTAGTTCACTATGAGTTCAACACCAGCCTGATGCATTCAGTGAGTTCCAGGCTACTCATGGCTACATAGCGAACCCTTATCTCAAAAAATAAAGTATATATAGAGAAAAGATTATATATATAAAGAATATACCTTTACCAGATAATCAGCCACCCTCATTATTTATCCAAAGGAGCTGAAAACTTAAGTCCAATGCTGAAAACTTTTGAGGGGATTTTTTATTTGTTTCATTTTGTTTTTTGAGATCAGGTCTCACTTGGCACATGATGGCCTCCAGTTCACTATGTAGCTGAGGATGACCTGGTCCTCTGGGTCTTTTTCCCACCACCTCCCAAGTACAGGGATCGCAGGCACGGACCACAAGGTGCATACAGATACTTAGAGCTATTTTATTCATAATTGTTAAAATTTAGGAAAAAGACAGAGTCTATCTCAGCATTGGAGCTCTTCTGCTTATTATGTACAAGGCCTTTTGTTCCACAAAATACTAGCAACTAAGACATCCTTTAGTAGGTGAATAAATACATACCCTTCAAAAGCTGACATACCAACATTTCTTCAAGCCCTTATCAATCCATCCATTAGGTACTATTCTCTGGTGTGCCTGTGTAACAGCTGTGACTACCTCAACTTACTCCCGTTTTAGAAATGTGAATTCTAATATGCTTTTATGTAAAAGTTGACAGTATTTACAAAGTGGAATTTAAAAATTAACTGTATAATACAGAATGTATATATTTGTCTCCAAAATTTTAATGGATATCTAGTCAAATACTTTTAATTTTTTATTACATTTACTGATTTAGAGTGCGAGAGAGAGAGAGAGTGTATGTGAATGTCCGTATGTGCCAATGGTATCTGTGTGGAGGTCAGAGGACAATTTGTAGGAGACAGTTCTCTCCTTCTGCCATGTAGGTAGAAGAATCATCGGTCCTGGTGATAAGTGCCTTTACTCACTGAGCCATCTTGCCAGTCCTCAAATACCTGCTTGAAATTCATTTATATCATCGATGAAATCCCAACAACATTTGGGGAACCTTGGTAAAGGCTGAATAGGAATTTTTAAAAATAATTTTTGCAACTTGTGGTTTTATGACAAGGGCTTACTACCTAGAACTTGCTTTGTAGCTAAGCCTGGCCTTGAACTCATGGACATCTGCCTCTCAAATGCTAGGATTACAAGCATAAAACACTAAGCTTAGCTTTTTTTTTTTTTTTTTGCAATTTTGATAAGTCTAAACTTTGTTTCAGAATAAAAAGTTTTTTGATGATAGTAAGTTTATCTTATATTGGCTAATTCTAAGTAATAACTGTCTTCCAGGGATCATCATTGTTTTCCTAAACATTTTTTAAGTGATGCACTTAAAATAAATCCTAGAATATTGATACATTGTTATATGATTCACTATAGCTGCCATATCCCTTGGTAGTAGAGTCAAAAACCAAACAGTAGTTGTAAATGCTAGATACCCTGTGTTCCTAGTCAGTTGTTCCTGTTCCAAGGCTAATAAACTCTTCCATAATTTGCTAACATCCTGTTCCTTTTGTCTTGAGGAAATTTTTTTCTTACCGGTAAATAAGAGGTCTGTTGTCCTGCTTTAGCATACTTAGATGCATGAGTACCATCCAATAAGCTTAGTTAAAGGAAAAGTAGAACCTAATTTGCAAAAGTAAAAATGTACTTCTACAGTAAAAGTAGAAATGAGAAATGTACTACAAAATGTAAAAACTTTTCAGTAACCTTATTTTTATGAAGAATATTATCAATTGCAAAATGTGTGTTGGAGAAGTTGCAGAATTTTTTAAACTTTTTTTCTGGATATACTAAGTGATGACTATTGATTGTTTTCGTCTCAGATAACAATGTCATGGTTTCTCAAAGAATCCTAATCCTAGAGTGCTTGGATAGCTATCACAAACAAGCCTTGAGTTTGATCCCAGCCCTGTGGAAAACCAGGCATCATGGCGAAGGCCCATAACCCTATCTCAAAAATGAACATATAAAGTCATATATATATATATATATATATATATATATATATATTCTTATTGTTAACTAATATAAAGGGAGTATGATATTAAACTAGACCTAAAACCCCTTCCTTGAACTTTTAAAACTTTTTATCTACTTTTCTTCCTTGTGCTTTTTATGCTGACCAAAATCAACTGCCAGTCAGCATCCCAGCCCATCTGTTACCCAGGGAACAGTTTTTCCTGCTTCTGTTGGTCAGCCTGAGAAAGTAGATATGTGTTCATTAACATAAAAATTCTATCTCTCCTCAGATCAGTGGTCTGCAGTAGCAGAATAGAGTGATGAATGGCTAGCCAGGGAAGCTGCTTAGGAGAGAATCTATTTAGGTCATTCAAAACCCAAATTACCGCTTCCCTGGAGGTGTTTTGCCACAAATTCTCTGAATTATTGTGTATAAAACCTACATTGGTACTAGCAGGCAAGTGCTTGCTACACAATCAGGGTGACCTGAGTTTTGATACCCAGCATCACATAAAAAGACTGGTACCTGTACACTATCTGTAACCCCAGTGCTAGTGTTACAGAGACAAGAGACTCCTGGGCTCCTTAACCATCCAGTATAATCCCAGAAGGTGAGTTCCAGGTACAGTAAAAGACCTTGTCTCAAAAACTAAGGTGCAGGGGCCATAGAGATGTCTCAGCTGGTAGAGGCCCTTGTAACGAGATTGATGACCTAGTTTGATCCCTGAAGAGAACTAGCTCCTGCAAATTGTCCTCTGATCTACAGACACACAATAATACACATACATATACTCCCTTCTTTCTATAAACAAAGACCGAGATTGGAAAGTCAGAATTTACTATTTAATATGTAATATAAACTCAGCCCAAGGAACAATGTTTGATATTCTAGGGAAGTTCCAATGACTGGTAACAGCTGCAGACTGCATCTCGAGTGACATGGAAATGCGGATGCTGAGGTATTCTAGAGAAGAACAGGGCACTTCTTCATCAACTAAATGAATCCCAGAAAATCTGCAGCCAACTGCTGGCTAGACTAGTTTTCTTTGAAATTCATTAATGGCCATATGATTTCCATGTATTACTCGATTTCAATAAATTTGTATTTAGTTTTCAGTTATATATATATGACATATAGATACAGATATAACTACTTTATTAAAATTATTATCATTTAAACACCATGAAGTTTATCATTTTGTCTTTTGTTTGTTTGTTATTTGTTTGCTTTTGAGATTGAGTCTCCTAGAGTCCAAGCTGGCCTGGAATTATGTAGCTGGGGCTGGCCTCAAACATACTGTAATCTTGCCTAAGCTTCCAGAGTACTGAAATTGTAGCTATGCTTGCTTGTGTTCAGGGTTTTGTCTTTGTTGACATGGGCTTTTATGTAACCCAGACTAGCCTTGAACTGATTTGAAGTTGAGGATGGCTTTGAACTCTTTTTGTTGTTGTTTTTTGGGGGTTGGTTTCTCTGTGTAGCCCTGGCTGTCCTGGAACTCACTCTGTAGACCAGGCTAGCCTTGAACTCACAGAAATCCACCTAGCTCTGCCTCCCAAGTGCTGGGATTAAAGGTAAACACCACCTACATCCGGCTTCCATATCCATTCTTATGCCAACTCCCCTACTTAATTACAATAATCCTGCTATGTGTTTTCAAATTAGGCATGCAGAATTCAAATGGATTTCCCTTTTCAAGATTGTTATGGCTTCCTGTGTTCCTGGCATTTCCTTACATCTTAAGATCAGCTTGCCAATTGTGAAAAACATAAACAAAGAAAAAAAAAAAGAAAACAAAAAAGAAAACAACTATGATTTTTAAAACCTTAAAAAGTTTCCTTTTTGTTGTTTGTGTAAGAGTGTTTTGTCTGCATGTTTGTCTGTGTACCTGGTGCCCTTAGAGGTCAGAAGAGGGCATTGGGTCACCTGGAACAGGAGTCAAGGATGATTGCGAATTACCTTTAGGAGTTTGGGAACCTAACCAGGGTCCTCTGCAAGAGCTGCAAGTGCTCTTGACTCCTGAGCCATTTTCCCTGCCCTCACAGCTACAGTTTAATAGGGATTACATTGAGTTCTTAGTTCCATTTGGAAAGTGGTAGCATTTATGGTATTGCCTTCAAGTTTATGGGCTTAGAATGCCGATTGTTCCACAGTATCCTCTAGGACAACAGTCCCAGTGTTGAGAACCAGCCCTGAGGTACCTACCATGAGACTGAAAAACAGGCAGACTGGCTAAGACTGGCAGACATATATCCCAGGGACTACAAAACCATTTCGTCTCTGCAATGTGGGACAGACAGAAAGGCCTGTTAATGGGTCTGCACAAGTGATTTTGCCCTCACTGGATTGTCCTTGGTTGAACTTAAAGTAACATCACAGCTCAGGCACATTTTCATATGTAGGGACCATTTTTAATGCGTCACACACCAATCTGACAGGTTTTGTTTTAAATGACTTTTTTTTTTTTTTTTTTTTTTTGGTTTTTCGAGACAGGGTTTCTCAGTATAGCCCTGGCTGGCCTGGAACTCACTCTGTAGACCAGGCTGGCCTCAAACTCAGAAATCCACCTGCCTCTGCCTCCCAAGTGCTGGGATTACAGGCGTGCGCCACCACCACCCAGCTTAAATGACTTATCCTATGTGCACTGGTGTTCTACCTGCATGGATGCCCGTGTGAGGATGTCAGGCCCCTGGAACTGGAGTTCCAGGCAGTTGTGAGTTGCCACGTAGTGCTGCTGATGTGCTTCGTAGGCTCTCTCTCCTCAGTCACTTGCCTAGACGTTGTAACAATGACTGAAACGAGAACATCGCAGTGTTCCCAATACTATTGTTGATTTGTCTGGTTCTTGCTTTAATACTGTTGGCTTTTTGTTATTTCATTTATTATTTGATTATATTTTATTTATATTATTTGTTTTTATTGCATTTATTTTTTTCGGGGGGGGGGGTAGTCCATTCTCTCCTTCCACCATGTGGGCTCTGGATACTGCACTCTGGTCAGACATAGCAGCAGTGCCTTTACCGACAGAAGCCTCTCGCCGGCCCCTGTAGTATTATTATTTTAATAGCACTGAGCATCCAACCCAAGCTGTGACACATGTTAGGCAAGCCTTCAACACAAAACTAAATCCCCATCCTCCTTTAGCTTTCATTTCATGTATATACATGAGCATGCGTGCGTGTACACACACACACACACACACGTTAGACTTCGGTGCGCAGCTTGGAACAGACAACACCAGACCAAAGGGT
>NW_021620970.1:7111171-7181780 GCF_004785775.1 Grammomys surdaster
AGAGGGAGAGGGAGAGGGAGAGGGAGAGGGAGAGGGAGAGGGAGAGGGAGAGGGAGAGGGAGAGGGAGAGGGAGAGAGAGAAGCCTTAGGTGCAGGAGATGTTTTGTAGATGTGTCCAATGGGACTGGGGTCCACAACCCGTAACTTTACATTTTGTTTGTGGGTTTTCTGTAACTGCCTTCATCTGTTGCAAAGAAAAGTTTCCTTGATGAGGTGTACAATCAATAATGCGGTGGCATGTGCCGGCACCCGGGAGGCAGAGGCCGGCATATCTGTGATTGGAGGACGGCCTGGTCTACACAGTGAGTTCCAGGCCTGCCAGGTATAAGAAGTGAGACCCTAACTCAAAAACCAAACCAAATCAAACAAACAGAAACAAAAAAGCAAACAAACAAACAAAGGCAAACAGGGACAATTCAGAGTTACAGGTGTGATTCAGTGATAAGGCATTTGCCCACTATCTCCAAGGCCCTGCCTGGGTTCAATCCCCAGAATGCAAAAAAACAAAACAAAACAACCCCCAAACAAACAAACAAACAAACGAAAACCCAACCACCACCATCACCACCACCACCACCTAAACCCTAACCAGATAAAAACCAGTTTAATTATAGATTATATAATGATTGTTTTTATGCAGTTGTTTCTAACAGGAGATTTTTTTTTAAAGTTACAAATATTACATTTATGGATTTGCCTTTACCCATACTCTATACATTATACATTTATTCTAAAATAAAGTTTCTTAAATATTGAAATTATATCTGCTTTGCTTCAGATGCTTTTCCATTTTCAGTAGTTTTTAGACAGTAATTATCTAAAGGGAAGTGGCTTAGTGGAGAGACTAATGGACTTTTAGCAGAAGCCTTCGCATCAGCTAATGGCTTTGAGTTGAAGACTGATTTTGTGATCGGATTAAGCCATCGAGCTGCTGTCCTGGCTTCAGGGTCCTTGCTTCATTTGTGGAGAGAATGCATGTAGCAGTGCATCTGTGTCACTCCTCCAGGTTCACCTGACGGCAGAAGCATTTGTCACTGTAGCCGGTAAGAGCATGTCCTGAAAGGAGGTCAAAGGCTTGCTAATGTTGTCAACTCATACCCCAGCAACAATGATATATAGGATTAAATAGGTAGGATTAAGTAAAAACTATGAAATGTACTTCAGGATGATCCACTGTCGTTTGAAATATGCTACGACAAGAAAAAAAAATCCTTCATCTCTCAAATTGCTTTAAGGGTACATTTCTATGAAAAAAATGCAACTCAAAGATATCTCTGGGGCTGGTGAGATGGCTCAGTGGTTAAGAGCACTGACTGCTCTTCCAGAGGTCATGAGTTCAAATCCCAGCAACCACATGGTGGCTCACAACCATCTGTAATGATATCTGATACCCTCTTGTGGGGTGTCTGAAGACAGCTACAGTGTACTTACATATAATAAATAAATAAAAATTAAAAAAAAAAAGATATCTCTGATTGCGCAACAATACAGTATATATCCAGTCGTAGGTGGATTCATTTAAAATATACTAATTTAAAATATACTCGTATTCATTTAAATATACTCACAGTTTTCCAATAGGGAGGAGACAGAGATGATTCTCCAAAGTAGGTGTAATATGTCATCTTAATGTCTGTATCATGGGGTCTGATGTTGACTCTATCAGGTTTTAGTTTTTGAGAGACAAGCTTTGGTGATATACCCAGGATATCCCTGAACTTTTGATGCTCCCACATCAACTTCCTGAGTAATTTTTTTTTTTAATGGACCAGATATTGACTTTTAAGAGATAGGACCAGTATCATCTAGAGTCTACAGCCCAGTAGCTAGAAGCTGTATTCCAGGGCTAGCCGTGGAACTCAATGGTAGAGTACTTACTCCTACCTGGGCTCTCTAAGTCCTGGCTCTGATACCTAGAACTGAAAAAATACCTGTTGTGTGCCAGCACAATGCTGTCCCAGCACGCAGATGGCTCAGAAAGAAGGACTGACTACAAAGAAAGTGTTAGGCCCACCTGAGCTACATGCAGTGAGGCCCCACCACAACCAGCAACAAAAATTAAAACTAAACAGGATGGAAGAAGGGGAAGGAAAGTGGTAGAAACGAGGGAGTGGGGCGAGTGGGACGAGGACGAGGGAGTGGGGCAAGGAAGAGGGGCACTTAGAATTTTAGAGGAGACACCATTTACACTCTGAAGTTGGTTCATCATGCAGAAGAAGAACTTTGGCAGTTTACTCCTGCCCACATTGGAAGCATGTCTATACTCAGGGTTTTTTTTTTTTTTTTTATTGCTGATTTGGACTCCTGAGGCCACCGTGTTCCCTAAATATTAGTGAAAGGGCATGTGTAATGCATGATCTGGTTAGTCCATGGGCGGCATCATTTAACTCTGAAGTGATTCTCCTTATAGAGAGCTCACGTTGTCCTACTCAGTCTTGAGGAAGGACAGCTGGGCTGATAGCGATCTTAACCACTACAGAATCTTCCCTGTGCGGGCTGGGGGAACAGCTCAGTGAGAGCTCTCTCTCTCTCTCTCTCTCTCTCTCTCTCTCTCTCCCCCCCCTCCCTCCCCCCTCCCCTCAGGAGAGGAAGTGAAGTGAAGGGATTTTGCTCTTTCACACTTAGGAACTGCTTCTTGTAGGAATCTTGCTCTCCTAAGCTAAAGAAACTGTCCCTTCGTTAGTGGTCTGGCCATCTTATTAGCAAACAAAATCGCTTAAGGCTTTTTCTTAGTGTTACGGTCCCATCTGGACGCAGATGCAGCAAACTTAGCTTCAACAAACAGACCGAACTCGATGTACTCGACAGTCCCACGGACTTCACGACCTGGGTAAGACATATTTATTCCTGAAAGAAACCACTGAAATCCCTCCTTGGCAACTAGTTTTCCTCCTGTAACCTGTGTGAAGTCTTGGGGTTTTTCTCCCCATGCACCCCGCAAGAGGCAGTTTTCAGTGTCAGAAATCAAAGCACAGAATCTTCTCATAGTGGTGTCTTCAATACAACCTAACATGCAACACCAATTAAATTATAGAATATTTTAGTACTAGGACAGTTCCTTTTCCTCTTCGGCCTGTTTTAGGGGAGAAAAAAAGTACCTGCTCCAATCATGGATTGATTTGTGATGGGTAAACACAAACATGTTAGGGACTAGTTTGTTTTAGTTCTTAAATTCCAGTTCACAAAATGAGTTTCTTCGCAGTGCCAATCCGTCAGGCCGGCTCTTCATTTCCTTCCTAAACAGAGCAGAGAGCTTGTTTGTATAGCCTCCTTCGGCTTCTTTGGAATCCTCCCCTTCCTCCTCCACCCCTTCCCCAGCCTCAAGCTGCGCTCCGTAGGCAGGACGGAGAATCAAGCCTTTCTAAAGGAGTGGGTGCTGTTTACAGGCTCCGGCTGCTGGCCCCGGAGGTGACTGGAGTCACATGTAAACCTGGCGTTTATCTCTCGCAGTCAAACGTGTTGTGCAACCGGGGAGCAATGGGCACTGTGTGAAAGGTTTCTCCGCCTGCAGCCCCTGGTTCAGGATTACTCAGCTCTTCACCGGGAGCTATGTGGGACCAAGATACTGGAGGTCACGGGTGATGGAAAGGCCAGCGGGCCAATGAGACGACCCAGGAGGAGGGCAAACAGTTCTTGGCAAACACCGCGGCACAAGGCAGAACATCTGAAAGTTGTTTTGTGACCTTTGTTGTTTCCCATGAAAACTTTCTCAGGCATGAAACGTTAGAAGTCAGTGCAGTTTCTGGCAATACTGGTTTATTGGGAGCCAAAACATGCTCTTTTAGAAAAGCCATTTTTTCTTTTCTTCTTTTTCTTCCTCTTCTTGAGACAAGATCTCATGCAGCCCAGGGTACCTGAGAGCTGAGAATGTCCTTGAACTCATGGTCTTGCCTCCACCTCCATTAAAGGCATGTTCCGCCATACCCAGCTAACAATCTAGTTTCTTTTGGTCGTAAAATGTTTAATTATTAAAAGTAACATCATCAAGCCAGACATGCTTTGCATCCTGAGATAGTTTGCTTGTGAGTTTGAAGCCAGCCTGGGCTACAGAGTAAAGCTGTTTCTAAAAGCCAAATACAAATACCTAAACAAGACAACAGAAAGTTAGGAAAATGAAACATAAGGGTTTATAATAAAACATAAGGTTTATAATCCATTTTGCTAAGAACCAGCTCTATTATGGTTGAGGTCGTCATACACTTATAAGATTTTCGGCACTTTTGGTAACTTATAAACCTTTTCTCCCTTACCTTAGTTTAAGCAATTAAATAAGTCTATTCATCATATTTTATAACGGGACTTTCTCAGACCTGCCAGCTATATAAATAATGACAGAGGTTTATTAATATTTTAAAGCTTAGGCCTTAGCTGGCAGTCTTGAGACTATTCTATCCTAATTAATTCTGGCTTACGTCCTGCCACGTGGCCAGGTCTACCTTTCTGCTCAGGTCTATCCATCCACCTCTTCACAGGCTGTTCAATCTCCTCCTCTGCCCCAACTCTTCTCCCAGAGTCCCTATCTTTGCCAGGAAGTTCCGCCTTCCACTTCCTGCCCAGCTATTGGCCGTCAGATCTCTGTTAAAGCCCATGAGATGCAATTCTAGATTGCCCTAGGCAGGTGAGGAAGGAACAAATATTTTCAAAATATGACACCAGTGATTGGCCATGGAAATAACAATACCAGATCCTGCTAATGTTTAGCTTTCTGCCAATACACCATTAACACTTGAATATGTAGAGAACACACCTTCACGTGATGAACCTCAACAATATTTCACTTTAATAATTTCCACAAATAGACTGCTTTCATTCTGTGTTTCTATACAAAACACCAGAATGAACATAATTGAAATAAAGCTTCCGATAAGAAAAGTTGTAAGTTCAGTGCCGTATAACACATATAAAACCTATGTAAAGCTGGGAGATGATGGCAAATGCCTTTAATCCCAGTGTTTGGCAGGTGGATCTCTGAGTTCGAGGCCAGCCTGGTCTACAGAGTGAGCTCCAGGACAGCTAGGGCTACAGAGAGAAACCCTGTTTAAAAAAAAAAAAAAAAAGACAAAACCCCAACTTATATAAATACTATGTGGCTTGATGGTGAGTGGATATGACCCCGTGCTTCAGAGAAGGTGAAGCCGGAGGATCAAGAAGGAGTTCCAGGTTAGCCTTGTCTACATAGCAGTTTTGAGGGCTAGCTAGAGCTACATGAGACCCCGCCTTAAAAACAGACAAGCAAAAAGGTATATATGAGTAGCTCAAAGAACAATAACAATGAAACAGCTGAGTGGTCACACTGACTCACAAAATAAAACCTCTCCTGTAACTTAGGAGCCCGAAACATGCGTTCCCTCTCACATCCTTCTTCTACACTGATAACCGACCGCCTAAATGTTTTGTTTACTAAGTAAATTTTCTGGGTATTAGTTTCCCTTCAGTTAGAATTTGATTGATGGGGAGAAGGCTTTGGGTTAGGAAGGAACAAGACTCTGCAGAGGACTTGAGTTCTGTTCCCAGCATCCACATTGAGCAGCTCACAACTGCCTGTAACTCAGTTCCAGAGGAACCAGGTCCTCTTTGGGCCTTCTCAAGTACCTGTACTCATGTACACAAACCCACACTTAGATACATATACTTTGAATTATTCATAATTAAAAGTAAATCTTGAAAAAGAATTTGATAATGATGACAAGTGCCTTGCATGATTGTCAAGCTAGTTTCCTGGTGTTTTGTGGGAATTATTGGCTTCTATTTCCACTCCAAAAATTATCAGGCTTGCCATATCCACACAGGCAGGGGGTGGGGGGTGCCACAGACCAGAGGGTCACTGTCTAGCCTAGAAGTGAGCTCTGGAGTGGCAGTTCTTAGCACTGAGGTATTATGACTTAATTCTGAGAAGTTGTACCCTACAATGGTGTCAGTCTGGTTTTCCTGTGTGAGGTTTCTCTCTTCCTCCTTACTTTTCTCTACCAAGAATTTGGTTTGAGTTTTCAGTTCATACGTTGTTATTTCCTTACTTCTTAAATGGGCGGTTAGGGCTGGAAATATGACTCAGTCGGCAGAGTGCCTGGTTAGCATGTGAGAAGCTCCCCAGCGTCACATAAAACCAGGCATGCCTGTGGTCTCAGTACTTAGGAGATGGAGAGGCAGGAACATTGGAAGTTCAGTCATCTTCTGCTACATGGGAATTTCAGGCCAGCCTGGGCTACGAGGCCTTTTCTAGAAATAAAAAGTAAAACCCTAACTCAAATCTAAACAAACAAACAAACAAATGGACATTTCTCTTAGCTGAGCATATTGACAGCTGACAATGTTGGGGTAAAAGCCAACATAAATGTCCTCAGCTTTATGTGACTCTAGAAGTCAGATTGTTTAGATTGATCTTGGCTCTAAAAATGTAGAAGCTAAACTGAATTAAAAATAGCCGGGCCAGCTATTGATACACCCTCCCAGCACTTGGGAGGGCGAGGTAGGAAGATTAAGAGTTTGAAGCCAAAAGCTGGCCAGATGGCTTAGTGGGTAAAATGCTTACACGGCAACCTTGCCACCCTCACTCCGTCCCTAGAACTCAGAGTGAAAGGAAGGACTTCCAAATGTCGTCCTCTGACGTCAGAATCAAGCTGAGGCATGCATATACCTCCATCAGCACACACATTAGTAATAACAATAAACGAAAAATGTTAAAAGAAGATCTTGCTTGACCAGGTGACGAATGCTTTTAATCAGAGCACCTGGGAGGCAGAGGCAGACGGATCTCTGTGAGTTCCAGGCCAGTCACAGAAGCAGAATGAGACACTTTTTCAAAAATAAAGTCAAAATATAAACAAATAAAGATAAGAGTTTTGTGCTATATTTTGTTGGAGGAGAATGGGAAAGCCCAGTTCTTTATCCTACTCTGACTCGGAAGTATTAATGTCTGAGGAAAAACTGCGTTTCAAGAAGTTCCACCTTAGTTATTGTTTCCAATTAGTGGTAGATTCTTATTGACTATTGGCCAAGAGCAAAAATAAGACTCAAGATGGCGGCCCCCTGGAAGCACGAGCTAAGCTTCAGTTCCAGGACTTTCTCAAGAACAGAGTCTCCTCCCTAGTGTTTTCTGATGTCCTATTCGTTCACGTGCTGAGGGTCTCCGGGCCTTGTGTAACTCAGGGCAAGCACTCTGTCAACTATCTACACCATCCCCAGACCTTTTCCTCTCAGTTTTGACTCATGCTCCCGTCTGTGACCTTTACATACAACCACTGGCCTGCATAATACCGATTACATAACAATTATCTTAGCATCAGGAGTCAGGAAGCCCACAGGCGCTTATAAAGGAGGGAAGTGGGGGAAACAGTGGTTGAAAAGCTAGAAGATAAGGGTTGTATAAACAAAATAAAAATAGAAATAGAAAACCAAGTCAGAAAAATATCCTTAGCAGTCTGGGAGACACTGCCTTTATCAAACTCACCCTTCGTTCTGTAACTTGGGAGACAGATGTGCAAACAACTGTCTGGAAATGAACCTGAGGTTGTAGAAACGTTTACTTGATGCCTGCCATGGGGAAGGAATTTTCTCTAGCTGACACTTACATGCTCTAAAATACTTATTGCTGATATCTGACATTTTTTTTTCTAGCTTCTTTTATCTCATCTTTCTACTCAGGCTGTCAGAAATATACTACGTTAAAGAATCCAGCAATGATGTCTAAGGATATTATAATTCACTAATTCATATGCATACAGTCTCGTAAACATTGACTAATATTGCCAGTGTATGGCTCGTGTTTTTAATCCCAGCACTTGGGATGCAGAGACAAGAGGGTCTCTGGAAGTTCTAGCCTGGTTCTACACAGTTATTTCCAGGCTAGCCAGGGCTAAATGGTGAGACCCTGTCTCAAAAACTTTTTTTTTTTTAATAACATTAATCCAGAGAAAATTTGAGAAGATAAATTAATTGGAAAAAATGTCAAATACTTAGCAAATATATGAGGGACATTTTATTGTACTGGCCATGAATAAGAGAGAAAGAATCAAGTAATAAGCAATATTGCCATTAAAATAACATTTTCAATAAAAATTTCATATTCAGGTTCTTTTTGATGAATTGTTGATGATTAATACTTTGGGTTAAATTCTGTCTCTGGAACATGGAAAAAATATCAGATTAATCTAAAAATATTTATGAAGAAAAATTTCAAAGATGGCAAAAAAAACCCAAAACCCTTTACTCTGTGCAGGTAATACACATAAAAGAATTAATAAATCGTAATAAGAAAGGAATGAGAAGATGACTTAACTGGTAAAGTGTCTATCTAGCGAGGAGTAGAACTTGAGTTTGATCCCTGGATCCCAGGGGAATGGTGGTACAAATCTGAAATCCCAACACAGTGGAGGGGTGGGGGGATGGGGGAGTGGAGCCAAGAGAGCCCCTGGGGCTCGCTAGCAGCCAATCAAGCCTAATCAGTGATATCCAAGCCCCAGCGAGATACTTTTCTAAAAGAAGTGGGGAGGGGGAGGGGAGGAATGTTAAAGAAGGAAGTCAAGAGAAGAAAAGTGAACGGCTCCTAAAGAATAACACCCGAGGTCGTGCTAATCCCACCGAAATTTATTTAATACTGTTTAATACTGTACAGAACGACGGACACTAGCCAGGTTTATACGTGGGATTCCCAGGGAATGGCTGTGAATTGTGTAAGTCCATGGCCATTAGGAAGGCAAACCCCACAGGTTACATCTTTTCTTGCCTTCTCCCCACTGGGGCAAGCATACGTCCTGATGTACTTTCTGCCTACGGGCCTCCAGCACACAGGCCCAGTGCAGTTAGGACAACCAACCTTTCACTGAAGTGAAAGCATGTGGCTTCTTATCTTACATGTACAACAACCTCCAACATTCCAGGAAGTTATCTGTCCTTGGGCAAGTAGGGTTTACCGGTTCGAGGCATTTTTGTTTTATAGATCTCTTATGCATTTAAAACATAACTTTAGCCCTCACAGTTGGCCTTTGATTTCCACACATGCATACACATTCATCCATCCATCCATCCATCCATCCAGACAGACAGACAGACACACACACACACACACACACACACACAGGGGGGGGGGGGGGGGGCGGGGGGGGGAGAGAGAGAGAGAGAGAGAGAGAGAGAGAGAGAGAGAGAGAGAGAGTGAGAGATATGGCTGGGAAGTAAGGAAGTAAGCCAGGCCAGCATAGTCTGGTTAGAATAGCTCTGAATCTGCCCACCTTAGTGCCTGAAGCTTATTAATAAATATAGAGGTCTCCATGCTATTTATTCAGACCAAACGCAGGCATAGAAAATCCTTGTACTTTTACATTCACATACATGTAAATGTATTACACACACACACACACACACACACATGCATGCACATGCACACATATATACATGCACACATTGTTAGTATTCTGTCTAAACTCCACCTCCACAGTTATCTGGCAGCAGCCAGGTATGCTCCTCCCCACAGTTACCTGGCAACAGGCAGGTAGGCCTGCCCACTATAAAAGGGGCTACCTGCCCCCTCCTCTCTCTCTTGCCCCCTTACTCCTGTGCCTGCAGGTTGCCCTCTCCCCTCCCCCTTTCCCTTCCCCCTCTCTCCACGTGGTCATGGCCGGCCTCTACTCCTCTACCTCTCTGCTCTCTCTCTCCTCTTCCCTATCTCCTGAATAAACAGAACTTACAGAATGAGTCTCTCTAGCCGGGTGGTGGTGGTGCACGCCTTTAATTCCAGCACGTGGGAGGCAGAGGCAGGCAGATTTCTGAGTTCGAGGCCAGCCTGGTCTACAGAGTGAGTTCCAGGGCAGCCAGGACTATACAGAGAAACCCTGTCTTGAAAAAAACAAAACAAAACCAAAAAAAAAAAAAAAAAAGAAAGAAAGAAAAAGAATGAGTCTCTCTCTAAATATACATAAAGGGGATTCATTAGTTTACAGGCCCTGGTCCAGCTAATCCAACAATGGCCTCCTATAAATGGAAAGTCCGAGGGTCCAGTAGTTGTTCAGTCCACAAGGCTGGATGTCTCAGCTGGATTTTGCTCTATGCTGGAATCTCAGAGAAGTAGGTTCTAATGCCAGCGAGCGAATGGAGTTGCTCAAAGGATTTCAAAGGATGAGATCAAGCAGGCAAAGAGAGAAGCCTCCTTCTTCTATGCCGTTGTACAGGCTCCCAGAAGAAAGTGTGGCCCGGATTAGAAGAGAGTCTTCCCATCTCAAAGATCAGGATTAGAGCTGGGCAGTGGTGGTACATACCCTTAATCATAGAACTTGGGAGGCAGAGGCAGGAGGATCCTTATGAGTTTGAGACCAGCCTGGCCTACAGAGCAGGTTCCTGGACAGCCAAGGCTACACAGAGAAATCTTGTTGTGGATTTGATTTATTGCTTCTATTATGTTAACCAAATTACATGGGAATTTGAACATCTGCATGTAAGACATCATGTGTCCCTGCCTCCAGTTGGCTCTAATTGATAAATAAAGTTGCTGGCAGCCAATGGCTAGGCAGGGAGTCAGAGGTGGGACTCTAGATTTTCTGGGCAAGTGAACCACAGGAAGAAGGATTTAGAATCACCATGCTGAGGAAGCAGGAGGCTTGGCAGCTGCAGGAGAGAAAGCATACAGCCTTGTAAGGGGGAGTGGCTAGGGGCCCCTCCCCTGTTTGGGTCTGGGTAGCAAAGATGGAATATAGATTTTAGTAAGTAGTAACTCAGGAGTATCAGAGGGGCGGCATTAGCAACTTGGAAGTTTGGGAGTGGCCCAGCCATTGAGCTGATTTAGGCATATTAAAATACAAGGCTGAGGCCGGGCGGTGGTGGCGCACGCCTTTAATCCCAGCACTTGGGAGGCAGAGGCAGGCGGATTTCTGAGTTCGAGAGTTCGAGGCTAGCCTGGTCTACAGAGTGAGTTCCAGGACAGCCAGGGCTACTCAGAGAAACCCTGTCTCGAAAAACCAAAAAAAAAAAAAAAAAATACAAGGCTGAGTGTGTGTGTCTTTCATTCATGAATCCAAAACACGGGGCCCGTGGCGAGGAACACACGCTGTAGCCAGTGGAGCGATTTGAGTAGTGTTAATAATTGATGAATTCAAAAACCTTGTCTCAAGAAGCCAGGAAAAAAAAAATCCAGATTAGAAGTGGATCTTCTTTCTTCAAATGATTTAATTAAGCAAAAATCTCTCACAGGTATATACAGCCATTCTTTTGGTTTTAGTTAATTCCAGATGTAGTCAAGTTGACAACCAAAAATAGTCATACACATACATTCACATACACACTCATACACATATGCATATTCACATACATGCACACAGACATATATATACATATACACATACATATACACATATACACAGATACACATAATTGATGAATGCAAAAACCTTGTCTCAAAAAGCCAGGAAAAAAATCCAGATTAGAAGTGGATTTTGCCGGGTGGTGGCGGCGGTGGCAGCGGCGCATGCCTTTAATCCCAGCACTTGGGAGGCAGAGGCAGGCAGTTTTCTGAGTTTGAGGCCAGCCTGGTCTACAGAGTGAGTTCCAGGACAGCCAGGGCTATACAGAGAAACCCTGTCTCGAAAAAAAACAAAAAGGGCTAGAGAGATGGCTCAGTGGTTAAGAGCATTGACTGCACTTCCAGAGGTCCTGAGTTCAAATCCCAGCAACCACATGGTGTCTCACAACCATCTGTAAGGAGATCTGATGCCCTCTTCTGGTGTGTCTGAAGACAGCTACAGTGTATTCATATATAATAAATAAATAAATCTTAAAAAAGAAAAAAGAAGTGGATTTTTATATGTATATCTATATACACACATACACATGCACATATACACATAAACAAATATACATTGACACACATACACCCACACACATGTATACATACACACCAAAACATACAGAGGTAGAGGGAGGAAGAGACATAAGAAGTATTAGTTTAGGAGTTAAAAGAATTAAGACTAAGTATAGGGGGTGCAAACATATATTCCTAATACCCCAGAGGATGCAGCAGAATGCTCACTAGTGTGGAGACAGGATGGAAGTAGTGGTTTGAATAAGAATGCCCCCCCCACCCCATAGGTTCAACTATTAATGCTTAGTCACCAGGGAGTGGCACTGCTTGAAAGGATTAAAAGGTGTGGCCTTGTTGGAGTAGTATAGACTTTTTGGAGGAAGTCTGAGACTAGGGGTGGCCTTTGAGGTTTGAAAAGCCCAAGCTAGGCCCAGTGGCTCTCTCTTCATGCTGCCTTTGAATTCTGATGTTGAACTCTACAGCTAGAGTGTCTGCTTTACATACCAACATGCTCACTGTGAGGACATTGGACTGACCCTCTGAAACTGTAAGTTAGCCCCAATTAAGTGCTTTCTTTTTATAAAAGCTGCTATGGTCTTGGTGTCTCTTCACAAGCATTTCCTCTGATGCTGTTCTGTATGAGGAGATAGCAAAAGGCCCTACTAGAATACTAACTAAGACAGTGGGCTATACAGTGAGGACCTATCTCAAATAGATAAATACATCTCAGGCTGGGGTGTACCTCATTTAGAGGAATGTTTGTCTAATACACACAGAGGTCTGGATTCAGTTTTTAGGACTGCATAAAGCAGGCTCTAATCCCAGCACTTGAGGGAGGGGAGGCAGGAGGATCAGAACTCAAGGTCAGCCTTGGCTATATATACTGAGTTTGAGGCCAGCCAACAGCATTCTAACTGGATAAAATAATAATTAAAGCTGGGAAGGAGAAGACTTCTTGTTTAATAAATCTTGAGATAGAAATTCTAGAGCCCATTCAGAACTAGAAATCATGAGTTTATTTAGTAGAACGAATAATGAATACTGACAGAAAAATGAAAGAAAAGGAAACCATTCCTAAAATTTATAGATTAAATTCCATAAAGTCTAAAAACCAAAAGTTCTACATATTTATGTATACACACACACACACATACACACACACACACACATACACACATATACATATGTATACATATGCAAGTTTTGCTCTTGAAGAAGACCTTAGCTTGATTTTCCAGCTTCAGGGAATGCAACACCCTCTTCTGGACTCCATTGTCTATGAGGCGCTGCACTCACATGTGCGTATATACTTCCATACAAACACACACATATACACATAGTTTAAATACAATAAGTCTTTAAAGAGGAGGAATTGCTATGAGTTCAAGGTCAGTTCAAGCTATACGATGTGTTTCAGTACAGCTTGATCCTACAAACTGAGACCCTGACCCAAGAAAACAAAACAAAGGCACCAGCAAGATAGTTTGATTGTTAAAAGTACTTGCTGTTAAATCTGGGGACTTCAGTTTGATCCCTAGGTCCCACATGGGAGAAGGAGACACTCAAGTTCTACAAGTTGTCCACTGAATTCCACTTGTGCTCTATGACACGCACACACACACACACACACACACGCATACATACCTACCTAAACACACAGACACACATGCACATGCACACACTAAGTAGATAAACAAACAAACAAATACATGTAATAATTTAAAGAATACAAGAATGGAAGAATATAAACTTAAGGTCTTAACAGTTTTCTTTAGGAGGTGACACTACGAGTTATTTGTTTTAATTTTTCTAATTTGCCTAAAATAAGCACACTATCACTTTAAAAGTATAATAGAGAGACACATGCCGAAGGATAGCATAAGTTAAGGTTTGGAGAGCATGCCATTCGAATCATTTCCTTGTAAGGCTTTTTCGTTTGGCTTCCTAGGAAATCTTGGTTCTGAGAAGCAAATCCTGATACTGAAATGAAAGGTTGTGCTAGTAGATTAAGGGGCCCTGGGGAGAGGAGGCAGAAGGTAAGATAAAGACACTCTTTCTTTCATCTCATGGAACCTTTATCCCATGCCGCCCACTCACACATGGGGACACACACGAAGTCCAGCAGGAGAGGACATGGGATACACAAAACCATGCACTTCCTTAAGATTCTCCCCAAAATAATTCAATTCTGAAGCTGAAGATGCCCCTTAGCATTATGGGTCTCTTCACTTTCCTTTGCTTCTCCTCCTCTTCCTCTTTCTCCTCCTCTTCTTTCTCCTCTTCCTCCTCTTTCTCCTCTTTCTCCTCCTCCTCTTTCTCCTTCTCCTCTTCCTTTGAGCATGGGTCTCACTTAGCCCAGGCTGGTCTTAAACTCTACATAGCCAGAGATAGTCTTAAACTTCTGTTTCTCCTGCCTCTGCTTCCCAAGTGCTGGTATCATGTCAGCTACCATGCTGGGATTCAACTTCATGAAATTTTTTTATCCATTAAAGACAAGCCTAAAATATTATGATTTTTTTTTGGTTTTGTTTTTCGAGACAGGGTTTCTCTGTGTAGCCCTGGCTGTCCTGGAACTCACTCTGTAGACCAGGCTGGCCTCGAACTCTTGAACTCAGAAATCCGCCTGCCTCTGCCTCCCAAGTGCTGGGATTAAAGGCGCGCGCTACCACTGCTTGGTATGATTTTCTTTTGAATGTCTCCGTACTTACCTTTTAAAACACAATAATAGGAATACGCATTTCCATCCACAAGCCTCATTTGCTGACTTACTTCTCAGCCAGTTTTTCAAAACCTACAACAGTGCCAGTCCTAGTGCTACAGGCCTTGAGTCCCAGCACTCAGGAGGCAGAGGTAGGCAAATTTCTGTGAGTTCAAGGCCAGCCTAGTCTATAAAGCAAGTTCTAGACCAGTTCAGGTCAAACAGTGAGACCCTGTCTTGAAGAAACCAAAACCAAGCCAAAATACTTAAAAACAAAAACAAAACTTCAGGTCTATTGCTCAATACTCTGGAAAAAAAAATCTGTGGGGAATTCCCCCTTCAAAGTGCTTCAACCTAAGATACTTATTTCTAGAAGACTGTTATACACAGAAGTGACCCCAAGGGATGGAGAAAACATTCAATTCAGAACAGTGGCTCTCGACCTGTAGGTCTGGACCACTTTGGGGTCACATACCAGATATCACACAACGGTTTATGACAGTAGCCAAAGTACACTTTTGAAGCAGCAACGAACTTAACTTTATGGTTGGGGGTCACCACAACATGAGGAACTGTATTAAAGCATTGCAGTATTAGGAAGGTTGAGAACCACTGATTTAGAAGATGCAACGTAAGCCGTTTAAATAAAAGTTTATTTTAAATATCAAAGTATAGCTCAGAATACTTTAGTGACAAAACAGTTTGGCTTGGTAAGGGATCCAGCTTGATAACTAAACACTTTTGACCACAAAGATAATGGCGTCTTGAATATTATGTCTTACAACATAATGTTCTAGCAACCTGTTAAGCCAGAGATGGGCCAGGGAGTTGGCTCAGTGGTAAAGGTATCCATTTGCTGCTAAGCCTGAAGACTGAAATTCAATATAAGGGTAGAAGGAGAGAAATGTTTCCTACAAGTTTTCCTCTGATCTTCATAGCCTAAACACACACACACACACACACACACACACACACACATCATAATTAGTAGCCTGGCTGTCTCATATTAATTCCATCTTTTCTTTGGGATTCTGAAACCAAAATATACAAACACTGTTGATCTCACTAAAGTTCCTCAAATCTTCTGGGGTTGGCCCCAACTCAAGATTCTCCTGCCTCAGCCTACTGAATGTTGGGAGCACCCTTGCAACATGCTCTAAAGTTCCTTTATTTTTAAAATAAAAAACCTGAAATTCAGAAGAAAGTTGAGATTAACGTGCGCCGACAGAGGCCATTCTTTTCATGATCACACTTTTTTTTTTAAGTTATTTATTTTATGCATATGAGTACACTGTAGCTGTTTTCAGACACACCAGAAGAAGGCATCAGATCCCATTACAGATGGTTGTGAGCCACCATGTGGTTGCTGGGAATTGAACTCAGGACCTCTGGAAGAGCAGTCAGTGCTCTTAACTGCTGAGCCATCTCTCCAGCCCCATGATCACACTTTCTTCTCATGATCACACAGTACAGGGCACCCAGAGCTTGTCCTCTGCTTCTGGAAACACTCATGAAACTCCTCAGAGCCGCTCTGGGGCAACTTCCACTTTCCAGTTGACGACAGTTAAACAACACTGAGCTTTGCTGCCTTCCTTGGCCAGCGAATCCACCATGATGACACGGCTGAGAAACAAGCCACCATCGTTTCTCAAGTCTTTAAGGAAAACTGGGGCTGCAGAGCAGTTAAGGCATTAAAACAGGTTTCATGGTTTAGAAATCTCTACAGTACTGAGCTCAAGCCCAAGAACAATAATGGCAAATGGGGACTTTAAAACTGAGGGCCAGGGTGGAGGCCGGCGGACGAGAAAACACGGACAGGAAGCATCGAGGAAAGGGAGGATTCGGATTTGTAGGGATTTTTGCTAAAACTGACCAATATAAAGCAAAGATGCAGAAGTCCAAAAGTCAAGGCTTAGCTGAAAAGAAGGCTCAGAGTAGGCTTTGATCAAGGAGAAAGCTTTGCCAATCTATCCTTTGGAGACTGCAGGCATTATTTGGGCAGGAACCCGGTAATTAGCATTTACAACGAAGCAATCAAGTGCCCTCATTTCTACCTTCACAAAGCAAGGCAGAATTCATTGAATTCAAATGTAAAAATGTCCAGATCAATAGAAGTAGCTAACAACTCATTAACAATTCATATGACTGTTTACCACTATTTCTAACTTGTCTGTGTGCGTCCCTCACTCTGGCTGTAAGTCCTCGTTAAGCTACTGAACACCTGTGTTTTGATCCTAGTGTGGAGGCAGAAACCTTCAATCTCAGGATTAGGAGTCAAATAAATCTCTTGTGAGTTTGTAGCCAGCCAGAGGTACATAGTGAGAACCTGTCTCAAACAAAATGAAACTGATGGAAATAAGCGGCGAATTCAGACAAAAACACACTGTGCAACAAATAGGTCTCACATGGGAGGTTTATCAAAAGGAAGGAGTACAGAGGCTGCCTCTGGATGGAGGAAGAGAAGGGGTGGACAGAGGAAAACCTGTAGCTTTTTAGTGAGGCCATGGCGCATGCGCAAGAGGACAAGCAACAGGCGCGACAATGGGACCGCGTAGCCTCTGGGCAGCTAGTGATGACGTGTCTTGTCACTGGGCCCTTCTGGGCTGGCCATGGAGGTGCCTGATTGCCAACAGAAAACCCCTGTGTTTCTGGATGGGAATGTAGCTCAGGTAGGAGAGTGATTGCTTAGGAGCACGAAGTCCAGGGCCCGATTCCCAGCCCCATAAAACCAGGACTGGTGCTGTACGCTCGCACTCAGGAGACGGAGACAGGAGAATGAGTTCAAGGTCATTCTCACCTACAAGGCAAGTTCAAGGCCAGGCTGGGCTGCAAGAGATTTTTGTCTTAAGCAAAACAAAACAAAAACAACACCCTATGTTATGCAGGGCTGGGGATGTACCTCAGTGATAGAATGTTTAGGCTGTA
Organism: Grammomys surdaster; assembly: GCF_004785775.1. Taxonomy (NCBI): domain Eukaryota; kingdom Metazoa; phylum Chordata; class Mammalia; order Rodentia; family Muridae; genus Grammomys; species Grammomys surdaster. The sequence goes on from NW_021620970.1 coordinate 7,128,577, forward strand.
CGGGGAGGCTTCAGGTTCAATCCTTAGTAGCAAAAAATAAAAATGCAAAGCCAAATAATTTGTCCTCAGTAGATATCCCTGAACCTAAAGGGAACCATGTAAGCATGAAGTCCCATCCCAGCACTGACATTTAAAAAAAAAAAAAAAGCAAGCCATGAATTGTAGGGTACCTGGAATCCCAACAGTCGAGAGGCAGACCTTGAAGGATATTTGAGGACTGCTGACCAAGTAGCCTATGTTAATTTTCCAGCTCCAAGTTCTAGTGAGAAATGCTGTCCCAAAAAACTAGGGGGACAGCTTCTGAGGTATCATACCTCATGAAGTTGACTTTTGGCGTGCACGTGCGCTCTGAGGATCACAGCAGTAATCCTGATACCTGGAAGGTGAAAGAGGGTCAGAAGTTCAAGGTCATACTCAGGTATATATCGGCTATATGTATATCAAGGCTAGCCTGGGCTACGTGAAACCCTGTGTTCAAAAAAAAAAGAGTTCCAATTAGTGGACATAGTTTGCTTTAAAGCATAATTCTGATAATAAATTAGAAACTTCCTGTGAGTTGGAAGGTGCAATATAAATGTTACAGTGTTTTCATGTCAAATGATCTTTTATAATCATTGTACTTAATAAAATGCAGTTTAAACACCAGAGCAAGAACTTAGGACCAATAACGACTTACATGCTTCTGAAAAACAATGTGGCCGTCTTCTGATTGTCTTCTCGTTAGGTTTTCTGCATTAGCCAGAATGCATCAAGAAAATTGTGGTGCTATGGATAACCTCTGTAGATGTACCTTTTGAGGCAGACCTGTCAGTTTGGTTGCCCAGAAGTAGTGTGGAGTCTGTAGGAGATGGGGGACTAGCAAAACATACCTAGGTCAACTGGCAGTGTTGTGTGCTGCCCTTGGAAGGTGGTTCTTGCTGGACCCCTGGTTGTTTGGTTGTTTGTGTTTGTTTTGAGACAGGGTCTCATGTGTTCCCAGGCTAGCCTTACTTGAACTTGTGAGCAGAACTCAGCCTTTGACCCTCTTACCTCCACCCCCAGAGTGTTGAGATTGGTGGTGTAGAACACTGTACCTGGTCTGTGAGACACTGGGGATGGAACATAAGGGCTTCACGTATGCATGTGTTGCACCTCAAAATAATTCCCTCCTGCAACAGTAGATAAGGAACTGCCATTTTTCTGTTTATTTTTGGCCTTTCTTTCTGTTTTTTTGTTGTTATTTTGTTTTTTAAAAGATTGTTTGCTTTTTCAAGATAGAGTTTCTCTCTGTAGCCCTGGCTGTCCTGGAACTTGCTTTGTAGAACTTGCCTCGAACTCACAGAGACCCACCTGCCTTTGCCTCCCAAGTGCTGGGATTAAAGGCATGTGCCACAATGCCTGGTTTTTTTAAAGATTTTTTAAATTATTATTTTAGAATGTGTGTATGTGTGTTTGGGAGATTGTGCACACATGAATGCAGGTATCCTTGGAGGTTAGGAGTGTCAGATATCCTGGAGCTGGAGTTACAGGCAGTTGTGAGCTGCTGGACATGGGTACTGAGAACCAAGCTAGGCTCACAATCTTAACCACTGAGCCGTTTCTCCAGCCTCTTGTTTTTGTTTTTGAGACAGGGTCTAGCTATATAACCCACGCTAGCCTGGAACTCACTGAGTACCTAGGCTAGCCTGAAAGTTGCAGTGAACTTGTCCTCTTGCCTCAGCCTCTCAAGTACTGGGACTACTGGTGTGCAACACCAAGCCTGGCATAGCTTGTGCCTGTAGTGGCAGCTCCAGGAGGAAGGAAATAAACAGATAACTAGGAGAAGGGCCTGCCGGGCAGCTCAGCTGCAAAGGTGCTTGTTAATAAGTCTGACAGCCTGAGTTCTATCCTCTGAATCAACGTGGTATAGAAGAAAAGACCTGATTCCCCAAAGTTGTCTTCTGACTTCCACACGTCCCCATCCCTTACACATGCAAAATAAAATTTAAAAACATATATAGAGAGAAACAGAAAGACAGAGAGAAGAAAAAGAAGAGAAGGAAGAGAGGAGAGCCAAGGGCATTTATGACATTAGACAGAGAAAAGAGGAATAAGAAGCCAAGAAGAAAAAAGAGGAAAAAGGAAGAAAGTTATGGCAGTAACAAGAGGCGGCCTGAAAGAAACAACTACTCTTTTTGAAAGACTGTTTATCATTTATTATTACTTTTTAAATCAAGTGTCCCAGCTTGGTCTTGAACTCGCTGTATAGTGTCCTTAGACTGAAACCCTTGATTCTTCTGCCTCTGACCCTGGAGTGTAGGGAATCACAGGCTTACACTACCACGGCCAGCCAGGAGCTGCTATGCTTTAAAAAAACCACTGCACAATTGCTAAGAGAAAGAAGCTGTCTTCTCGGCAATGAGAACTGAGGTATACCGACAGTTCCCATTGCCAGTCATTCCTGCCATGGCTTTAAATGTCTTCAGGGCACTCAACATCCCTGGGAAACTGAAGCTCTGCTGTCACCTGCCACCCAGTCCCACAGCAAAGGAGAGAGAGGGTGACTCTCTGGAGCAGAGGCAGAGGCAGCTGCGGAGGCGGAGGCAGAGGCAGAGGAAGAAGAAGAAGAAGAAGAGCTAAGCTAGACTAAAAATGAGAGGAAAGGACAGGCCTGATAGTACAGTCCTATAATAGCAACTACCTGGGTGGCTGAGGCAGGGGAATGGAAAATTGAGGACTACCTGGGCTACAGAGTAACTTTAAGGTCAGGCTGAACAAGTTAGCAGGGTTCTATCTAAAAATAAAACAAAATAAAACCTAGGGGCTGGAAACTTGGTGGTATTTGCACACTACCTTTGATCCTAGCACTCTGAGGTAGAGGCAGAGGCAGGTGGCTCTCTGAGTTCAAAGCCAGCCTGGTCTACAGACTGAGTTCCAGGACAGCCAAGACTACACAGAGAAATCCTGTTTTGATAAACAAAAACAAGCAAACAAACATTAGGGCCTAGAGAGATGGCTTAGCAGTTCAGAGCGCTTGCTCTTACAGAGGGCACAGGCTTGATCCCCACCGTGCACACACTGGCTCACTGGAACCTCTAGTTCCAGGGTGTACAATGCCCGGGAAGCCAGCCATGCATGTGGTACACAGACAGACATTCACACACATAAAATAAAACTAAATAAAAACAACAAAAAATGATTAAGAAATGATTGAGGACATAGCTCAGTACCGGAGCACCTGCCTAGTGTGCTTGGTAGGCCCTTGGTCTCTCCCCTGGAGAAAACAAAGGGAAAAATGGGCAAAAGACAAACAATAAGGAAGGGACAGACAAGGGAGAGACAGTCCAAGAGTCGAGCGCATACGATGAAAACACGACTTAAACAGTACACACATGTTTCCTTTTTAAAAATAGACTTATTTTTTGTGGGGTATCAGGGTGGCATGTAAGGTCAGAGGACCACTTGTGGGAGTTGGTTCTCTGCTATCATATGGGTTCTGGGAATTGAACTCGGGTCATCAGGCTTGGCAACAAGCACCCTTATCTACTGAGCCATCTCCCTCTCTCCCGCCCCTATTTATTAGAGCAGAAAAATATAAAAAAAAAAAATTAAAAAGGGACTTTCAGACATAGGGGTTTGTCTTTTTGTTACAGTTGTTCTATTTATTGTTTAAAAAGAAATGCTGGAGATAAAACTTTTCCTTGGAAAAGAAAGAAAAACCTAAACTCTACACACCAAGATCTATGAGAGATTTGGAGGGTGTATCTAAAGCCAGCTAGGAAGGCAGAGAGAAAAAAAGTCTATGGAGCCCTTTTCCCCTGACTTCACTGTGTAAGACTCACAGGACTTCCTTACTTGAACAATAAAGGTGGTCACATGAAAACAACCAAGAAGGGTCCCTGCTCCTACCCTTTCCTGTTACCCAAATTGACATCTGTGTTTGAAAGCTTGCTCCAGGTTTTCATTCTCTGGTATCTTAGAAGAATAGATCTAGGCTTGAGACCCAGTCTCAAAGGAACAAAACAACCAACAAACCCTAGAAAAAGCTCATAGAAAGAATGAAGAAGGCTAGGGACAGTTATAGGTACGGCGCACAGGGGCCTGTCTTACCGCCATGGCTCAGTGGCTGAGTTGTGAATTTTTAAAAATATGATTTTATTTAAAATTTTTTATTATGGGTAGACGGTGTTGTGATTTTTAATTAAACTTTATTATAATTAAATTATAAATTATAGAGAAACCCTGTCTCAAATGAAAAAAAAATGCCTTCGTGTATTCGTGTATTTGTATATATGTACAAATATATACAAATATCCAAAGTCTTGCAAAGTCTCTTACACCTTTCAGGAAGATCAGATGGCCAAGGGTTAGTGTACCTCAGAGGAAAATGTGCCTGGCACAGAGTGGGAGCTCAGAAGGTGGCCCTACGGAGGGAGAAGTGTGCTCCACGCTGTACAGCACAAGTCTGACTGTGGGCTTGTCCCATATACACCACGCCACTCCAGTCCTCTAACTTCCTGTCAGGAACCTGACTGAAGTGGGGTTTCATTTTTTTGGGGGGGGTTTTCGAGACAGGGTTTCTCTGTGTAGCCCTGGCTGTCCTGGAACTCACTCGGTAGACCAGACTGGCCTGGAACTCAGAAATCCGCCTGCCTCTGCCTCCCAAGTGCTGGGATTAAAGTCGTGTGCCACCACCGCCCGGCTGAAGTGGGGTTTCATGATGGTTTCTACCTCTCTCAACTCCAGAGATGAGGAATGAGAAGCTCAGGGGTGAGGGAGCAGAGGGTAGCCCAATCATGGCCACGATGAGGGCCCTGGCAGCCTGCAGCCTGCGTTGGTGTGCCGGGCAGTGAACACATGCCTTCAGTATGTTCACGGTCCATTAGTTAACACAGGCCATGCTTCGCCTGGAAGAATTTAAAGATGAATGTCCACAGCGTTCTCATTTAACCTGTCTTTCCTGTGCTGACCAAGAAAGGAGCTGTCTGTAGATAAGCCCTGGACTAATTCTTGTCTGTGTGTAAACAAGAATCTTCACTTGAGTCATAATTGGTCTCCAGATAATTAACTCATGGGCTTCGTTTAGACGTTTCCTCTCGTAGCAGCTTGAAACTTTGCTAACATCGAGTGCACAGAAAAGGAAAAGAGGGAACTCTGCTTGGGGACAATATTATGACTAGCTATGCTTTTGAAACCAGTCTGGCAGGCTTTTACTGTGTACTTGAACCAGTCTGACTTGCTGCTTTTTCCCCCTGTGTTTCAGCTCGGTCAGGAGTGGGAAGAGACTTTAAGCAGCTGGACTTGAATTTGCTGAGTTACTTCTGTCCTTTGATTTGCTACTTGGTTCTTTAAATAGCTGGTGTTAGTCTCACTCTTTTGACTTTCTCCGGGAGGGCTCTCTCACTGCTCAATAATCATGGGGCTGGTTTGGATCCAGCTGCTGAAGGACCTTCTGAGGAGCCAGTTGGGGCAGATTTATTCTATGAGGTGAGATTGGAAATAGGAGTTGACTTAAGCAGAAAGCCAAAATTAAATCAGGCACAAAGAAAATGAAAAAAAAAATGATTATGCAGTTTGCTTCTAAATTAAATATGAATGTTCAGTGAGCTAGCTGTGTTTCCTTCAGTCAAGCAAGGGCCAGCTGGCAGCTACATTGTAGCTTCTAGCAGCATGGAAAATCTGCTCAAAACCTGACTTCAGCTGTCTTTCCCCTTGACTCAAGACACCCAAAAAGACTGAAGGTCTTGTCAACAGGAGGACAGTATCAGAAATCAACACTGTGTCAGATACTCACTTGTCAGTCTCTTCAGGTTTCCATTAGAAAGCTCTTGTGCTATTTGTTCTGGACTAGATGAATGAAAACAAGAAATAACAAAAGGAAAGGCCATGACTGCTTCTAGGTATGGTGGAGAAGAAGATTTAAATATGTATATGGGAGACCAGAGCCAGAGGCAGGGACATCTGGGAGAGTCCTGAATCAACATGGACAGACTGAGCAGGGCCTTATGAGGAGATGGGGGAGGGGAGAGGAGCTTTGGACCACCGAGGGGCAGCCTGGGCTAACAGACTGACCAAGAGAGTAAAGATTAGACTCGAAGTTCAGGTAACCAAAATGGCTGGATTATAGGGCAGGGCAGCTGGGGGATTGCCAGCTCTTTGTCTGGACTGGAGAAATTTAGGGTAGGGGCAGGGTATGCTAGCAAGAAGGACCCTTATAGCAGGGAGGGACTGAGGAGGACCTGGTGGCTAGCATCAGCTTTGGTGTGTTAATGGGCACCTCAGACATGTTTGAGACCTAACTGCTGGAATACATCTGTATCTGGGGATGCTAGACCTAACTACTAAGCCATTTGAGTACAGTCAGAGAGAGAGAGAGAGAGAGAGAGAGAGAGAGAGAGAGAGAGACAGAATGGTGTTGTGTCTTCCTGGGGTGGAGGCCAAAAGACTGGTCAGTTGGAGATTGAGCCTCAGAGCTTACGAGATCACTTGCAAGGAGGAGTCTGGCAGTCACAGCCTCTGTCACAAACATATTAGTCAATTGTTTTCTGAGTTTCTTTTGTATTGGGAAACCAGAGGGTACTTTTTGCCTGAGTGTTTCATTCTCCATTGATCTCTTCCTGTGAGATGTTAAGAATGGTCTCCTGCCCTGGGTGAGTCAGAGGTCAGGGGTCAGGACATCATGCACGCTTTTGGAATACAGCACCAAACATCCTCCCTGTGACTCAGTCTACCTCTTAATGGCATGTATAGCGTGCTCTGAGAAGCTTCTAAGGCTTAGACTCATAAAAAAATCAGAATCAGAAACTCTCTGCTTGTCTGATACTCAATCCACGAACTTCCCAGAGCAAGCTTAGCTGGAACTGAGAAGATCCCTGGAACACACAAATCCCTTAGTGCTAAAATTAGGAGTCTTGGGAACCTGAAATGATTGGTCAGCTTTCAGCCCTTCTGCAGAGAAGAAACTAAAAGCCAGGAGGCATGGTTGCCCAAGCTACCATAGTTTGTCATCGACAGACGTAGGCCAGATCCCAGGGTGGTAGGGTTCATGCTCTTTGTAATGCTGGAATGTTCTCTTATTATTCCAGTGGGGGCTGTACAGGACAGGTGTTCAGGGTCTGTCCTGCCTGTTTTCTAAATACAGACACGATCCTTCCTAATTAGCAGTGTATCTTACCCAGGTAGTCGTTAATCAATAGTGAGATCAAGTCTCTGTTTCTGGAGTCTGAACAACATAGTGTGAACAGGGAGCAGGAAGCTCCGTGAGTAATGTCAGCAGTTGGTAAGCAAACTGGATTGTGTAAGGATTGAGAGGCCGCACTGCAGAGAACACAAAGAAATACCGCACAGGGTGTAAACACCAGAGGCAAGGAAGTATTATTTTCCTGTCCTCAGAGGAAAACCATGGTCAACAGAAAAGCATTATAGTCCTTCTGACAGGAGAAGAAAGGTAACCATGGAGACACCCCATGTGGCAATGACCATGTAATGAAAAATTGTGTCACCTGACATTCACATGCATGTGTGTTCTGCGGTCTGCTAAGGAACTCATCAGAACTGTCCATCTCTGCTGTTTTCCTTGCTGTATGTCTCTTGGACACAGAGTTTTCCTAACGTAGCACGGATTCCTAGGGATGGTTAGCCTGTTAGGTGCAGCCCTTCACCATCCTTAACTGAGCGCCGCTGTGTCTCTCTGATGTTGTGTGTGTGTGTGTGTGTGTGTTCTGTCTGCTTGCCTGGAGGGGCCCTGGTGCCGTGTGCACGAGGGAACATCAGAAATGTGATCTGCTGAGGATTAAAGCTGGAGAACGTCTGTTGGCAACTGGGGGGTCAGGAACAAACTTTTTATAGTGCTTTGGCACTTGGTCTCTTATATTTGGGAGGAAGCCCAAGGAAGTGAAACATCTAAAGGAGGTGGTGGTGGAAACACAGTGGGAGTAACTGAGGTGTTGTGACACTTGTTTTGGGTGTTACTCCTCAAGGGGAAGTTGGGCACCTCCTTTTCCATCCCACACCATCTTTTCCTGCTGCTGACCTGAAACAGGTTACCCAGTCTGACTAATCTCTGAAAATGCAGGTAGACAGAGACTGAGTTGACCTACTTTGTAAATGCCTGGGACAGTGTCAATCAGCAAGCTTAGAAGGCAGCTTTTCTGCTTTGGGCTGATGCCCGGGCCGGGCGCTGACTTCAGGACATTTCTTAGGAGAATGGAGTTGTGGAGTTGGGCGTTGTGGCACAGGCCTGTACTCCCAGTGCTCTGGGGTGGAGGCAGGAAGATTATGACCCCAAAGTCCTCCTCAGTAAGCTTGAGGCTAGCCTGAGCTACACAAGATTTTGCCTTAAAAAACTACCAGCAGCATATAAAAAAAAGAGTAGGTTTGGGACTATCTATTACAAGTAAATGGGGTCTGGGGTGTAGCTCAGAGCCCTGAGTTTGATCCTTAGCACTTGGGTATGTGTCGGGGAAGATTGAGAAGACAGATGGGAAACAAACAGTGAGAAAAGCAGGATGAAACCTGTGTGCTGAGCCAGCACTTTAAAAAGTAAACTTTTCTTTTTCTTTTTTTCTTTTTCTTTTTGGTTTTTCGAGACAGGGTTTCTCTGTGTAGCCCTGGCTGTCCTGGAACTCACTCTGTAGACCAGGCTGGCCTCGAACTCAGAAATCCGCCTGCCTCTGCCTCCCAAGTGCTGGGATTAAAAGTGTGCGCCACCACCGCCCAGCTAAAAGTAAACTTTTCAATTTAGAATAGTTTTAGATTCGCAGAAAGGCTGTGTATGTGGTGGACCTGGCATAGTAACATGCTCCTGTAATCCCAGTTACTCCAGAGTCAGAGGCAAGGGTGATTCTAAATTCAAGGCCAGCAATTTAAGGAGACTCTTTCTCAAAATGAAAAGAGCCGAGCTATAGCTCAGTGGTAGAGCATTTCCCAGCATGTGCATGCTACTGACTTAGTGCTGAAGAAAAAAGAAAGAAAGAAAGAAAGAAAGAAAGAAAGAAAGAAAGAAAGAAAGAAAGGAAGGAAGGAAGGAAGGAAGAGAGAAAGAGAGAAAGAGAGGAAAAAAAAAGTTGTGAAGAGGATGTGCTTTTTCATATGCCACATGCCTGCTTCCCCTATTGCTAGCCTCACGCTGTCATTGTGCCCTCGCCACCTCTGGACCAATGCTCACAGTGCCCTCGCCACCTCTGGACCAGTGCTTACACTGTCCTGGTCACTCCTGGACCAATGCTCACACTTTGTCAGATCCTTCAGTTTTCAGTCAATGTCCTGATTCTGCCCCTATTCCACTGAGGGTGCCACATCACATCTAGCCATTGTGTCTCCTCTGGCTCCTCTTGGGTGCAGCACATTTTCACTGTCCTTGTTTTTGATGACCTTGGCAGGGTCTTGGCCAGGGGTTTCACTTTTATTATTTATTTATCTATCTGGCATTGAAGGGTGAGCTGGGCAAGGGCTCAACCACTGTTCTAGTTTCATTCTGTCGTTGTGATAAAACGTCCTGATGAGAAAGCAACCGAGGGGAGGGAAGGGTTTATTTTCATTTACAATCCTAGCTCATAGTCCATCATTGAGGGAAGCCAAGACAGGAACTGGAAGGCAGTCTTGCTTACTAGTCCACATATTATCTCTAACTACATTTCATAGCCAAAGTACAGAAGAAACCATAGAGGATGCTGCTTGCTGGTGGACTGTCAGGCCCACTTATACTGAGCTAGCTGCTCTTCTTCTCTCCCCGCCCCCCCCTTCTCTGTCTCTACTCCCTCAACTTCCCTTCCCATGCCCTAAATAAACTATCCCATTACTGTATCTGTCTTATGGCTGGTACCAGGAAGAAGGGATGCCTCAGCATGGGCCCACAGGGGCACCCCCTTCCACTTCACCACACCTTGTTCTACCAAACATATCCCTGGCTCCTTTCTTCCTTCCTTCCTTCCTTCCTTCCTTCCTTCCTTCCTTCCTTCCTTCCTTCTTTCCTTCCTTCCTTTTTCTTTCTTTCTTTCTTTTCCTTTTTTTTTTTTTTTTAATAAAACACAACAGAGTGTAGTGGTATATTCATTTAATCCCAGGTCTCTGAGTTGGAGGCCAGCCTTTTCTACCTATTCAGCTCCAGGCCAGTCAAGGACAGTTAGGTCCTGTCTAAACAAACAAACAAACAAACAAACAAATAAACAAAAACACATTACCAACAAAAAATGAAATAAGCCATTTGATATTTCCTATGCACAACATGTTTAAATAAGCACCAACATGGAGAGACACTATTTTTGGGGTACTAAGAGTCACATGAGAACTGTGCTCTGACCCTAGTACTCGGGAGGAGGAGGCAGGAGGAGGAGGCAGGAGGAACTGGAGTTTCAGGCTGGGATACAGGGTAAGACTCTCATAAACAAAATAAAACAGACTCTCAGAAAACAAAACCAACCCAATATAAATGAAAAAAGTTTCCCTTTACTGCTCCGGGTGCTCCAGTTTACTCAGTTCTGGGGTGAGCCTAGACTTTGTAACTAGGAAGTTAGAGCCTGCCCTCAGTCAGATAGTGTTGTCTATGGTTTTGTTACCTCAGACAAGTCTGAGAATATTAAAAGGAAAACTCTAGAAATAAACTTTTTAAATAGTTTCACTATATAGCCCTGACAAACCTTGAATTCATGGAGATCTGCCTGTCTCTGCCTTTCCAGTGCTGGAATCAAAGGTATAAGCCATCACACAATGAACATTTTTTTTTTTCTGGTTTTTCGAGGTAGGGTTTCTCTGTGTAGCCTTGGCTGTCCTGGAACTCACTCTGTAGACCAGGCTGGCCTTGAACTCAGAAATCCGCCTGCCTCTGCCTCCCGACTGCTGGGATTAAAGGTGTTCGCCACCACCGCCCGGCTCACAATGAACATCTTAAAAGTAATTTTTTTTTACATTTATTTATTGACCGCATATGTGTATGTACATGTGTTGTGGCCTGATTGTGGAGGCCAGAGGACAATTTTCAGGACTCATTCTTTTCTCTTACTCTATAGGTTCCAGGGATCAAATCCAGACCATCAGGCTTGGTGACAATTGCCTTAAGCTGCTGAGCCATCTCACTGGCCCCTACAGAAACAATTTACACATTGCCAGCGAGCATTACATTATTATAAAGGTTCTATGTTATTGCTGTTAGTACCTCAGCGAGTCTGGTTTATAAGTTAAGCTTTACTGCAGGTGTGTGTGTGTGTGTGTACTGACTTCAGCAGTATGCTGTTTCAGCCATCCTTGCACAGGACAGAGTGGAGCTGGGGCACTGAATCTCCAGGTCATTCTTCCGTTCAGGCTCCGAGCTTCTTCTAAGTACAGACCAGCTCAGATAGGTGACTTTAGTTCAGGGTAACTTTTCAGTGTTCTGTGCTAAGTGTTTTCAGATGCACTATCTCAAGGGACCCTCGCTATTAAAATATGAACATGGAAAACGTTTTTGTAGATGAGAACAGTGGAACCCAGACAGTAACATGGCTTCTTAAAGTCACATGGTTAGGCACAGCATTGTACTATGGTTAACAGGCGTAGGAAAGGGACATAGGAGCTTGAAACAGCATTCCAGAGTAAGGTAACTAAAGGTAAGCTATCAGCTTGCTGGTGAGACTGACTTTGAAGAAATAAAGACTTAAAGTCTAGTAAAAAACCTATATATGTAATATGTTTTTATCATGCCTATAAGTACAAGTTAGCTGGGTGTGGTGGCACAGGCCTTTAGTACCAATACTCAGGGAGGCAGGTAGATTTGTGTGAATTCAAGGCCAGCCTGGTCTATACAGTGAGTTCCAAGCCAGTCAGGGTTACATAGTGAGACCCCGTCTCAAAAATAAACAAACCAGGGCTGGAGAGATGGCTCAGTGGTTAAGAGCACTGATTGCTTGCTCTTCAAGAGGTCCTGAGTTCAATTCCCAGCAATCACATGGTAGCTCACAACCATCTGTAATAACATCTGATGCCTTCTTCTGGTGTGTCTGAAGACAGCAACAGTGTACTCACATACATAAATAAGTAAATCTTTTTTTTTTTTTTTCTTTTTTTTCTTTTTGGTTTTTCGAGACAGGGTTTCTCTGAGTAGCCCTGGCTGTCCTGGAACTCACTCTGTAGACCAGGCTAGCCTCGAACTCTCGAACTCAGAAATCCGCCTGTCTCTGCCTCCCAAGTGCTGGGATTAAAGGCGTGCGCCACCACCGCCCGGCTAATAAGTAAATCTTAAAAGCAAATTACAAAAAAAAAGTTAAAAAAAAAAACCTCCAAACTAAAACGCAATTTGGCTTTTAGAGACAGTGTCTTCCCTACATAGCTCAGGCTGACCTTGAACCTCATGATTCTCGCTGCCCTTGGTCTTTCTCCCAAGCCTAGACATTCACCAGCATGAGCTACCACACTTAGTTTCTATAAAATCCCCTTAGCATCGATAAATCAGAATGGCTGTTAATGAAGAGAATCTACCCTGAAAACTCAGCAAGCAATGGCACAGCACCACCTGCTGCAGAGCAAAGTCTGCCTGGCTTGCACTGATGCTGGCTCATGACTGGCCTCTTGATGATCAAAGGCAGTTAGGTTCCCTAAGCTACACAGCCTATTTTTAGGAAACCTTTGTGTTGAAACAAAGACTAGATGTTGTGTCTACTACTTGACAGTCACTGGGAGGGTGTGGAAATAACTTACCCTGTAAGCTCAAGAAGAGGGGAGCCCCCCTCCCCTTCCCCATTCTACCACAATTGGTTGATTTTAAAACAGAAGCTTTTCCTGGCTAGAGAATCTCTTAGTACTATGTGGAAGTACTATGGATAAAAAACTAATGGCCTTGCCGGGCGGTGGAGGCGCACGCCTTTAATCCCAGCACTTGGGAGGCAAAGGCAGGCAGATTTCTGAGTTCGAGAGTTCGAGGTTAGCCTGGTCTACAGAGTGAGTTCCAGGACAGCCAGGGCCACACAGAGAAACCCTGTCTCGAAAAAGCCAAAACAAACAAACAAACAAACAAACTAATGGCCTATTACCTGAGGCAGGAAATAGAAGGTGGGACATCCGGCAGTCAGAGATTAGAGTCTGGCGAAGAGTCTGAAGAGTCAAGAGCAGGACTTTAGCCTGAACTCAGAGGAGATGGATGAATGAAACTAAGGAGAGGTAACTAGCCACAGTCTAGTCTATGGCAGACATAGACTAGAATAAATGGATTATATAAGTTGTGGGTAGTCAAGGAACGAGCCCAAGATATGGCCTAGGCATTTATTTATAAATAATTCTCAGTTATTATTCTGGGAACAAGGAGGCTGGGTAGAAAAGCCCGTGTCTACACCGAGTTTGATCCCTGGATTCACATGATGGAAGGAAGAAAGGACTGACTCCTGCAGGTCGTCCTCTGACTTCTGGCCATGCACTCACACACTAAAGAAACGTTAAAAAAAAAAACAAAAACAACAACAACAAAAAACAATAAAAGGCTTAGGTAACACATGTGTGCAGTACCCAAGGAGGCCATAAGAGGGTACTAGACTCCTGAAACTGGAGTTAACAGCTATGAGCCATCTTTTGGGTGCTGGCCATTGAACTTGAATCCTCTGAAGAGAGCCAGTGCTCTTAACCACTGAAGCATCTCTCCAGCTTCTTCCTGGTTCAACATCTCTTTTGTTTTGTTTTGTTTTGTTTTGTTTTGAGACAGAGTTTCTCTATGTAGCCCTGGCTGTCCTGGAACTCACTCTGTAGACCAGGCTGGCCTCGAACTCAGAAATCCGCCTGCCTCTGCCTCCCAAGTGCTGGGATTAAAGGCGTGCGCCACCAGCGCCCGGCTCTGGTTCAACATCTTAACTGTATAGCCTTTTGGGGTCTCAAGTTAGCTTTGTATCAATTTAGTTTAAGAATAGAATTGCTTCCCTCATAATGCAAATGTAGTATCACAATTAAAAGGCAAAGGGGATTGTCTTTCAAACTGTTGCAAAGGCTCTCGGGTTAGGAGTCTATTCCATGTGCCATTCTCTGAGCTGGAATCCTGCGAATTCTCTCACGGCAGTTCTCTGGGAGGCTTGGTTTCCTGTCTGGCCTTGCTGACCACTCTTCGCTTCTTGTACACATTTCCTTTCTGTTGTTTTGGACAGGGATTCAGTGTATCTCCCAGGAGTCTCTGTGTCACTGGAGCTGAGGATGCCCTTGAACTCTCGATTCTCCTGCCTTCATCTCAGTGCTGTGATTACAAGAATGCACCACTATATCTAGTTAACATGGACCTGGGGACTGAACCCCGGAATCATGAGTGCTAGGCAGGTACTCTACAAACCGAGTTACATCCCCAACCCCTTTCCTTTGTTGTTGTTGTTGTGTAGCCCTGACTTGCCTAGAACTCAAAGTGTGGACCAGACTGGCCATGAGTCTGGAACTAGAGGCGCACACCAGCATTCTTAGTCACTATTTTACTTTTTAAATTGTCCTAATGTTTTCTTCACAACCTGATGCTGATGTTTACTTTGGAAAATTTGAGATTCTGCTTCCATGCTTTATTAGATTGTCTGTATACCGAATATTAACCCTTTCCATGACAAACTTTTTTTTTTTTTTCTGGAGAGAAGAGGAGGTTGTTCAAGACCGAATTTCTTTGTATATCCTTGGTTGTTCTGGAACTCACTCTGTAGATCAGGCTGGCCTCGAACTCAGAAATCCGCCTGCCTCTGCCTCCCAAGTGCTGGGATTAAAGATGTGTGTCACTGTTGCCTGGCTCCATGACAAACTTTTTTTTGGGGGGGGGGGGTTTCGAGACAGGGTTTCTCTGTGTAGCCCTGGCTGTCCTGGAGTTCACTCTGTAGACCAGGCTGGCCTCGAACTCAGAAATCCGCCTGCCTCTGCCTCCCAAGTGCTGGGATTAAAGGCGTGCGCCACCACTGCCCGGCCATGACAAATTTTTAAGCCATGGGTTACACAGAACAACTTAACTAGCTCAACTAGAAGTACCTCTAGTTACTCTTAACCTAACTAGCTTAACTAGTAGTGTCTCTAGTTGCTGTGTGAGGGTTGCTGGATTGTGAAGTAATTCAAGAAAATATTGTTAGTTTTCCATCTTGGTGACAAAATACAGGAGAGAAGCAAGTTAAAATGGAGGAAGCATTCATGTGAACTGAGCAATTTGTTCAGTCTGTGACACCCGGCCACCCCTTTAGGACCATGCAAGGCAGCATGGGAGTAAAGCAGTTCACCAGGTGGCAGGCAGGCAGGAGTTAGAGACAGGAAGGGTGTACCCCCTGCACAGGCACACCTCCACTGCCCTACTTGCTTCAGAGAGGCTCCCCTTCCAACAGCTCATCCAGCCATGGCCTTATTAGTGACTAGTGCACTGATGGGGTGAGCCTCCTCTGACCCAGCTATTCAACAGTGTCTCCACCGTGTGGGCTCTCTGTGGGATGACTCATATCCCAGTTGTAATATCCCATGCCTGTTTCACTGGGGTTACTGACAGTGACCATTCACCTACTACTCATAACAGCAGCTCACAGAAATAACATTTGATTATATAGAACTTCCAGCTAGGCAGTGGTAGTGCACACCTTTAATCCCAGCGCTCAGGGGTCAGAAGCAGATGGATTTCTGAGTTCGAGGCCAGCCTGGTTTACAGAGTGATTTTCAGGACAGTCAGATCTATACAGAGAAACCATGTCTGGGGTGGAGGTGGGGGTGGGGAAGGGATTAAACAAAACAACCCCCCTCCCCAAACAAAACAAAAAGCCTTCCAATGTATCTTTCATTTGGACTATTCATCCTTAAGAACTACAGAGGGTAGTATGCTTTGTTTACTTTTACCTACTTTATTAGTAGAAATGGTTTGGTTACAAGGAGAGAGAGAAAAGTTTGCCTAAGATAGTTTACTCAAAGCCCCTTCAACAAGGAATGAGGAAGCCCCTAAGGCGGTGGTTCTCAACCTTTCTAATGCTGTAACCTTTCAATATAATTCCTCACGTTGTAGTGACCCCCAATCATAAAATTATTTTCATTGTTATTTTATAACTGTAATTTTGCTACTGTTATGAATGGTAATGTGAATATCTAATATGCAGGATATCTGCTATGCAACTCCTGTAAAAGGGTCGTTCGATCGCCAAAGGGGTCAACCTATAAATTGAGAACCACTGCTCTAAGGGAAGAAGCTTTAAAAGGCAGGTTCAAATCCTCAGTCATCACTACTTTTCTTACCAGTAAAGTAGTATCTTAAAATTCAGCACTGTCAAATAAGATGATGCACTTAAACATATCATGCCAATAAAATGCTGAGCAGAAATCTTAACAACCAAATGAAACAATCAAAATGGATGAAACAATAAAAGCCTGTATGTTGGTTTGAATGAGAATACCCCCATAGGCTCATCTATTGCATGCTTAAGTCCCCGGTTGATGATCTGTTTGGAATGATTAAGAATGGCCTTGTTGGAGGAGGTGTGTCACTTGGGGGTGGGCCTTTGAGATTTCAAAAGCCCACACCATGCCCAAAGTCCTTCTGTTTGCTCCCTGGGGATCAGGAAGCAGCTTTCAGTCACTTCTCCAACTCCATGCCTGTCTGCTTCTTGCCATGAGGGTAATGCACTAACCCTCTGAAAGCATAAGCAAGGCCTCAATTAAATGCTGTCCTTTATAAGAGTTGCCTTGGTCAAGATGTTTCTTCAGAGCAACCCAACAGTAACTAAGAGAGCCCCTAATAATCAAACTAATAGACTATATCCAAAGAACCCCTGGGCTGCATTTTCCTTGGTAAAGGAGCATGCTCCTGAGTCTAACTCTGGCTCACACCAGAGCAATTCAGCTGCTGTTAGGAACACAGTTGATGGCATAGAGGCGAGATTATTGGACACACTCTCTCCCTTTGAGGAAGCTGTCTACAAGGGAGGTAAGATGACAGTACACTGGACTGATGGACACATTAGGCATTACATTGTGGCAGTGACTACAGCAACGCAGTAGAATAAGGCACAAGTTAAATTTGGTAGGTCAAGAGTATAACATGTTAGCAAGACTTAGCCCAGGCCTGGAAGGAGATGGAATTCACAGAAAGAACTAGGGAGAAGAAAGGGCATTTTAGATGAGAACAACAGGAAACATATATTCAAGGCCTCTAGGAAGACAACCCTAAATCACTGCTGAGAATGCTCCCAAGAACCAAAGCCAAGTTAAAGCGGGACTGTTGTGAACCTCAGAGAAAAACTGGCCACCTTTCCTGGATGAATACTTCAAAATACAAGAACATTAAAGAAAATTAGCTTTATTTATATAAGATAGAAAAGTTGATTGTAGTGTTAGAGTTTGCCAAATGTTTTCCACTCTGAATGCTTTGCAAGAATATCTACATACAGACATAATAAAACAGAGTCCACCATGTGGCTCCTGGTCTAATCAGTTTTTCTCAATTCTGACCACACCTCTGTCCCTGCAGTTTGTAAATTTGAACAGGAAGCTGCATCATTTTGCTATAGTGGTCAATTCACACAGTACAATACTGAAGTGGAGGGAAAATGATTGTAAACATAGCCAAAAATATTTTCTACCAGTATGACTTTATCATTATATTTTCATATTAAAATACATTCTGTGTTAAAAAAGTATTTGTATTCACTGAAGTTCTGCATTTGCTGTATTAAATTTGACATTTGTATAATCCCATATCGATACAGACATGAGTCTATATTAAGCTTTCAATATGAATGATTTCCACAAATAAAAACAAACAAAAGGAACAGAGGTAACAGAAAATCCATCTGGTAGATGAATGGAGGGGGGAGATCTTCCATTCTACATAAAAGCATTCCGTGAGAACTCAGCATGAACTCACTTAGAAGATATAGTCGTGATCTGTGAGACCACAGCCTCAAGCCACACAGTAGGGCGGAAGCTGTCTCTCTTATAAGTTGGGTAATTCTAGATCTGGTTCTTTGTTTGTTTGAGACAGGGTTTCTCTGTGTAGCCCTGGCTGTCCTGGAACTCACTCTGTAGACCAGGCTAGCCTCACAGAGATCCACCTGCCTCTGCCTCCCGAGTGATGGGATTAGAGTCATGGGCCACCACTGCCTGACTTAGGTCTAGATCCTAGAGTTCCAATCACTTATTTATTGTTGGCATTATTACTGTTAATTAGTTTGCTTGTTAATTTGGTTTTTGAGAGAAGTCTTATGATGCAGTCAGAGCTGGTCTGGAACTCACTCTGTAACCAGGCTGGTTGGAACTCTGACGATCATCCTGTCTCAGTCTCCTCAGGTGAGTGCCACCCTTCCCTGCTCTAATCACTGACGTTGCTTAAGAAATGCAACAGAGTTTGATACTACCACCGAATAAGGCAGATCTCACACAGAAGGTGGGGTGTGGTGTAAGTGCAGACACTCTGATGTCTCTCTCTGAGTTGAACATACGGACCGTTAGAGGAAATCCCTTCATTTTCAAAGCACTGGATTGCTTAGTACATTTGGATCTTTGGCACTTTCTTGAAATGCCTGGCAAGAATTCTGACAGTTCCATGGTCTCAGTAAATGGAAACAAAAGCAAGCCAAAATTACCAAGAATGTTAAGTTTCAGTCACTCCTGAAACTAGAGCAATTGACAGGATCTCCAAGTGCACTTGTGCCTCAAGTTTCACTTTTGTCCCCAAAGCAAGGAGACATCAAGTGTTACATCAGGTACTCAGTGTTCTAGAGGAGCAGCTCACAGGAAGTTGGTCTTTAATTGGATGCTTGAGTTCCTCGCCAGGTTCTTGGCATGCTTGGAAGGCAGATCCACTCGGACACTTTCCTGATTGCCTTTCACAGCAGCCTCCAGCCGAGCCTTCAGGGCCGGGGAAGAAGCCATGACACTCTTAAACACTGAGGAATACCGGGGCCCAATCTGCATGAGATTTTGCAAAGCAAAGTCGTGCAGACTTCTTGTTACTGAAGTTGCTGATCCCAGAGCAGTCTCATCCAAAAGGAAGGAAATGAGGATGGGCAGGAGGCAGGCCACCAGCTGAGAGCCTAGGGCGAGAGAGGGCAGGGTTCAGGGAGGACAGAACTTTGAGTAAATTCTTCACTTGGGGAGAAACTCACCCTCATCTCTTCTCACACTGTATTACCAGTATCTGGGATTAACATCAAAGCTGTTTATCGAGTGTGTGTGTGTGTGTGTCCCCGTTCTCATCCAGAGCCCACATGTAAGCTAGGCTGGACAGGAAGCCCCAGGAATCACTTGCTTCTGACTCCTTGGCATTGGGACAAGCAAGCATCACCTCCATATCACCCAGCTGTTTCTTTTCTTAGGGTTAACCTATCCCCGAATTCACTGAGGTGACGTTAAAGCTTGTTATTCTCCTGTCTCACCTCCTGAGTACTGGAATTACAGCATCTGAATGATCAAACTCAGGTACTAGTGCTTCTAAGGCAAGATGTTTATTGGCTGAGCTATCTCTGCAGTTCTCTTGTTCTTTCCTGCTTTTCAAGACAGGCTTTCTCTGGATAAAGCCCTAGCTGCCCTCAAACTCACAGATTCCACCTATCTCTGCCTCTTGAGTGCCAGGATTAAAGGAGTGTGCCACCCCCCACACCCCCATGTCTTTTTAAGAGAAAGATTGATTTATTTACTATGTATAGTGTTCTGCCTACATGTATGCCTGCACACCAGAAAAGCACAGCCAGATCTCATTACAGATGGTTGTGAGCCACTGTGTGGTTGCTGAGACTTGAATTCAGGACCTCTGGAGAAGTAGGCAATGCTCTTAATAGCTGAGCCATCTCTCCAGCTCCCTCTTTTTCTTTTCTTTTCTAAAATTAATTTAAAAACTGCATATGTCTACTCTATTTATATCACTTCTCCCTTCTCCTAGTCCCTCCCACATCCCCCATTCTTTCTCAAATTCATGGCCTCTTTATTATTTTTTATTGATGTGTGCAAGTACCCACAAGAATACATCTAGAAATACAGACTGCTGAGTCAGTTTAATTTTTAGAGCTGACCACTTGCTATCGAGTAACTAAGCACTGGGAAGACCAAAGTGTCCTCTCTCAGCAGCTGTTAGGTCTGTAGCTGCTCTTCATCTAGGTTGGGTCCATGACACTTCCCTGTCTTCTTGCTTTTGAAGACAGTCTCACTGTGTTGCCCAGGTGGGCCTCAAACTCATGGTGACTGTCTAGTCTCCGGGGCAGGAATGCTGGAATTATGGAAGTGTGCCACTGCCCCTGGCAATCTATTTTGTTTGCTTGTTTTTGAGTCAGGGTCCTGACAAGCACTTAGCCCCAAGAGATCCTGCTGCCCAAGGTGCTTGAGGAGCAGCCTTTGGCAGACACCACTGTGGCCTCTCATAAGGGCCTTCTGATGAAAGGGAAACAGACACCATGTGGTTACAGACACTGGAGAGAGAGCAGGGCTTGGTGCTGACACTCACGGTGTTCTTCATCCGCAATGGTGACCAAGGCTTCCAAGAGCTTTATTCCTTCTTGACAGAGCTGCAGCTCGGTGGCATCTTCAGGTTTCCTCCTGTCTATTTCCTGCAGCCGTTCCACAATAGAAGACGCTAAGGAGTAAATGTACGGGTAGGAAATGGCCGGCTTTGGGTACTGAAAAATGGAGTGGAGGAGCTGACAGGTCTTCATTTGTACCTAACCCAGCAAGATGAGAAGAAAGAGTAAATTTAAAAAGCTCCTAGAACAAAGAGACACAAAGAACAAATGTTCTTGCAAACTCTTTGCAGTTAAAGTGGCAAAGGTTTACATTTACTCTAGTTCTCCTTAGTTTTGGAAGTCCTAGTACCAATGGGCATTCCATAAAACAGTGGCTGCAGCAGTGTGGAGCCGCATGGAGGAGCTCAGCCCAGCGGGAGGGAGGGGGTTCGGCCTCTGAACCACTCTTCTCAGGTGTCTCTATACTGTGTAAAACTGGCAGTCACATTAAAGACGAACC
Source organism: Grammomys surdaster (assembly GCF_004785775.1). Taxonomy (NCBI): domain Eukaryota; kingdom Metazoa; phylum Chordata; class Mammalia; order Rodentia; family Muridae; genus Grammomys; species Grammomys surdaster. The sequence continues at coordinate 7,149,424 of NW_021620970.1, forward strand.
CCAACAATTAAACAAAAAGTTTTACAGGAAATTCTACACATTTGATTCACGTCACGGTCTACAGGTTTTAAAGACTACATCTGGCCCACACTAAGATGTGCCAGGACTTGTCACAGCTGCCACTTGGATGGAGCCTGCTATACAACTTGGGCAGGTAGCCAATGACCTTGGACAAAAGGATAAAGGAAAACAATTACACACCACATGCATACGTCACCTCCTTAAACTGGAATAGTATTTTGAACTTCAGTATTATTTTTTCCCCCTGAGAAAATTTGGTTCCAGCGTCACTGGAAGTAAGAAATGTTTCAGAGTATGGGCTCCAAACTCATTTCGTGACATAGGAGAAAACACACATTTCATCTAGCCTAACCTAATCTGCTATTCCTTATTGTATTTTTTTTCTTTAAAGAAAATGCACAAATTATCATAAAAATCCCATGTCGTATCAATGATTTTGTTAATACATTATGTGTATGTGTGTGCTTCTGTATTTGTGTGGACACAGGTACCTGAGTGGAGTGTCCACAGAGACCAGAAGAGGGGATCAGACCTCCTGGAGCTGGAGGTCCAGCTGGCTGTAAGCTATCCAATGTGAGTACTAGAAGCTGAACATTGGTCCTCTGGTAGGAAGTGCTGTTAACTGTCGAACCATCTCTCCAGTTCTACAGTTTTTTTTTTTTTTTTGACTGTTTTCGTTATGTAGTCCTGGGTTGACCTGAAACATACTATGTGGATGGGCTAGCCTTGTGCTCAGGGCTAGCCTTGTGCTCATGGGCATTTCTCCTATCTTTGCATCTCCAGTGCTGGGATTAGACGCAGACATATCACTCCTGGAGCGTTACATCAATTTTAAGAAGCTCTCATTTAAAAATTTAGTATTGTTTTACCTTTTTGTTTTTGGAGACAGAGTCTCATGTAGCTTAGGATGGTCTTAATTCACTTGTGATTTCTATCTCTACCCCTTAGTGCTGGTATTACAGACCCACACTACCATGCTAGGCTTGTAGAGTGCTGGGTATCAAGCCCAGAGTCTTGTGTATGCTAGGTGGGCACACTACCTACTGAACCACAATCCAGTCCCTGGATACTTTTTGTCATAGAAATTGAGATCACAAAGAAGGGCGGTGTATGTATCATAAAGGCAACACGTCTCAACAGGTTCCTACTGCAAATAGCTCTCTGCTAAAAGACATTTACCACAGAGTCTTTGCTCTCCAGGGCAGCTTTAAATTTTTCAATGCAGCGGTTCTGAAGGCAGGGCACGGTTGTCACTTCTGGACTGGTAGACAAAATAAACACTGTGACGGCAGTGAGCAGACTGACTTCATCAAGTTCTTGGTGCACTCCATCAGCTGTAGAGACACGACAGTCGGGGGGCTTGTACTTACTGCTTCATGTCTCTGTGTGAGGCTGGCTTTACTTACTGCTTCACGTCTCTGTGTGAGGCTGGCTTTAGTTTGGCTAGCAACATCTCTTCCCTGCAGACACAGACTCTTAAGAACCCCAGAGGGCAGCCGGACAGTCGTGGTGCATGCCTGTGTGCTTAAAGTCCCACATGTGTGTTAGTCCACTCCCAGCACACACACCCGAGAGGCCTGAGCCTCGCATGGACTAGGCAAGTACTCCACCACGCCATTTTCTCAAGGATTAGTTACAATAAATATTCTAATTAAATGTTTTAATGAAGTAGCTATGAAAAACCAGTAATTTTGAAAGGGTAACGCTGGGTAGTGGTGGCACATGCTTTTAATCAAACACTTGGGAGGCAGAGGCAGGTGGGTATCTGTGAGTTCGAGGCCAGCCTGGTACAGAGTTCTAGGACATCCAAGGCTATACAGAGAAACCCTATCTTAAAAAAACAAACAAACGAATAGAAAGACGGACAGACTGACAAAACAAAATGAGAAAGAGTAGTAAACTTGATTCACTAAATTAAGTTTTAATTAATTGATTAAGTTTAAAAAATAGCTTCTTGGGTTTTTGGCCAAGATCAAATGTTGTGGTTGGTTTAAAACACAAAACAAACCAAACAAACAAAAAACCTCCAGAATTTCAAATAGCCTAGGCTGGCCTCCAACTTGATGTGTGGCTGTAGATGACTTTCCTTGCCTGCAGCTTCTGAGTGCTGGGCTTAGAGGCTGAGCTACCATGCCAGGTGTATGTAGTGCTGGGGACAGAAACCAGGGCTGTTAGACAAGTACTCTGTTAGCTGCAGCCTAGCCCACTAAATGGTTGTTATTTACAAACAAATGACACACATAAACAGTAGCACCAGTCATATCAATTCAATAGCACTTAAACAACACATGTGCCAGCCAGCCCTCTTAGGCAATAAAATACAACTTCACTATAACATGGAGATCAAAGAATTTACGGTCAGCTAGTAGCATGGTCCATGCTCATAAAAACACCAAAAATCCATAGAAAGCAGGATGTGGTGGCTCAAGCCTGTAATGCCAGCCCATGGGAGGCTAGGCAGGAGAATCTGGAATGCAAGGTGGCCCTCTGCCACAGAATTCACCATCAGCCTGGGCTATGTGAGACCCTACCTCAGGAAAAAAAAAAGTCACTGAAACGCCATAGACAGTGAGCCAGGATAACTGATACCTGAGGGAGACACAGTGAAAGGGCGTTTTATGGATGACTGTAATCTAGCAGAGACACCGTCTGAGTTATCTCAGGTGAGCTGGCACACGGTCACAAAGTGAGCCTCACGGCAGTGTCCTGACTGCTGTGTGGTGCTTGGACACTTCACCCCGGCAGCCATACTGTCTAAGAAACAGAAATCATTGTCCAAGCCACACCATGACAGTCAGTAGACAGTGTGAACGCAGAGAACACAGGCTCTGCGTCCAGGGCCTCTCCTGCTTCTCCCCCAGCAAAGTTATTTTTAGTCACTCAGAGCAACTTGAAACTGCAGCACAGTCAGCTAGTTAGTTTAGTAAAACACTTTCTAATGTCACTAGGGTAAATGTCTCCTGGGTCTCTCAGCAGTCTCCTAAAGCTCCTTTACTGCCCTTTATTTTCTGAGGCTGGATGAGAAGTCTGCTCGGCAGTGGGAGTCGTGTGAGGCTCATGCAGTAAAGACCAGGCCCCCTGCCAACAGCTGTCTGCAGGAGTCATCCTGGAATCTAATCCTCCAGCTGTAGCCCTGGCCAGTGTCCTAGTAACTCCACGAGAGGTTAAGGCCTGGGCCTCAGAAACTAACAGGAAACAAACGTTTTTCTGTTTTAATCCACTAAGGTTTTTTGTTGTTTTGTTTTTTGAGATAGGGCCTGGCTTGCCTAGGCTGGCCCTGAACTCACTATGTAACTAAGGACGGCCTTGACCTCCTGATACTCTTGCTTCTACTGCTAAGTGTTGGGATGACAGGCAGCATCAGGCCCAGCTGGGAGGCAAGCTGTTGCTCTGCAAACATCGTACCCTCATGATCAGGTCCTACTGATTTACGTTAGCAGTCTAACAGCTATGTCCTGGCTGATACACAGCTGAGGCCAAACACCACTGTGTGTCTGTGAGAAAAGGAGAATTTGTTATGAGGAGAACATGTTCTTCCATCTTCATCTCCTCTTCCCCCCTTACACCGGCAGAAGCTAACACATTCAAATGTGCTGTAATGTATTTCATCCCGCTGATCTCTTCACTGTAATTCCAACTCCAGCCATTCTCTACTGCCTTTTCTCTCTACGGATTCCACCAGAGAGTTGTCTTGGTGCGATGGCATAGACCTGTAATGGCAGCACTAGGGAGCAGGGTGACTTTAAAGCAGTGCTGGGCCACACAGGGAGATCCTGTCTGTCTCAGGAAAACAAGGTCATCTATCTGTACCTACCTCTCCATCCCAGCTATACTTTATCCTTTAGCTCGCATCTGTACCGTCCCTGCTTGCCGCTCTTCTTCTTCTTCTTTTTTTTTTTTTTGGTTTTTCGAGACAGGGTTTCTCTGTATAGCCCTGGCTGTCCTGGAACTCACTCTGTAGACCAGGCTGGCCTCGAACTCAGAAATCCTCCTGCCTCTGCCTCCCAAGTGCTGGGATTACAGGCATGCGCCACCACCGCCCAGCCTGCTTGCCACTCTTCTGAGACTCTTTTTTTTTCCCTTTCCTTTGCAGTTGTAGCCCTGGCTATCTGGATCTCTGTAGACCAGGCTGGCCTGGAGCTCAAGAGACACATCTGCTTCTGCCTCCCTTGCCATTTACAAATAGCACAAAGACGTTGGGGATAATGTTGGATATATGAGAACACTTTATATATCTGCTAAATACACAATATAGTCTCTTCTAGGTGAGACTACCAAATATGATCAACAGAATTGCTTAGCCAAAAAACCAAAACTAGAAACAAACCCAGCACGCCTCTCACTTTAGGGCCTCCCAGCAGTCTTACTGACCCGGGCTCCAGCAGTCCAGCACAGTGGCTAATGCACTTTGGAGGAGGCTGGTCCAAGCTTCGTGGCTCTTTTCTGCACGGGCCATGGGGGAAGTTAAGATTCCTTTCAGAGCTTGCAGGGAAGCTGTGACTGTGGAGGATAGCTGGCCCCCAGGTAACTTCACAGCAGTCTCCCGGAGGACCCCAATGGCAAGGTACAATATTGTAGGGAGAATTGAGATGCTTCCTGCAAGACAAAATGAAAACTCTGCATTTGAGCAAGTATACTTTCTAAAGTCATCAGGGAGGGCGGGGGAGATAGCTCATCCGTGAAGAACACTCTTGCTCTTGCAGAGGACTTGGACTTGATTCCTAGCACCCACATGGGCGGCCCACAAAAGACCATAACAAGAGCTTCAGAAGATGTAATGCCCTCTTCTGATTCCTGTGAGAACCAGGAAAGTACACAGTATACATACATATGTTCTGGAAAAACACATATACACATAAAATGAAATAAATCCAGCTAGAAAAAAAGAGTTGAGTCATCAGGAATAAAACAGTGTCAGAGGCTTCCAGTGTTTGCTGTCATTTCTCCAGGCTGCGGGGCACAGCTCAGTGTCCTTCACGGGTGCCAGGGGTTTATTCTTCACACCAACTCATCTTTCCCAAAACACTAACTACCCAGAGAAAAGCTCTAGAGCATTTCTCACAAATTATAACTACTGAGGGAATTCAGTTACTCAATTAAAATATTCTTTAAAACAAAACTCTGTCTTTGGCCCGAGGGTTAGCCTAGACTGGCTAGCCAGCATGCGCCAGCCTCCTCCGCCTCCCTAGTAAAGGGACTACAGTGCGTGCCACTATGCTCAGCTTTGTAAACTATGGTTCTTGGGCTCCAACTCAGGTCCTTATGTTTGCAAGGCAATCAATTTATCATCCCCATCAATTAAGATTTTTACAGTTGGATCAAATTCTGATAGTTGTAATGGAAATGTTACTTTGCTTGTATTGCCTAGTATCAAGGTTTTGATAGCAACCTATTAATCTTTCGTTCTTTTTTGAAAATAAGGTTTCAGTATGTATTATGTATGGCTATCCTGCACTCACTCTGTAGACCAGGCAGGCCTCAAATGAACAGAGATCCATCTGCCTTTGCCTTGTAAGTCTCAGGTCAAGAGTGCATCACCATGCCCGGCTAAGCTTTTCCTATCTTATTTGTTATAGTTTCTTTATTGCTTTTGAGCCAGGATCTCACTGTGTATTCAGGGTGGGCTTGAACTCCTGATTCTTCTGCTGCCTCAGACTCTGGAGAGTGTCATGACAGGATGCATCTCCAAGTCTAGTCCTAGCTTCACATTTTGAGGAATACAGTCCAGTAGCTCTAAGTATTTTCACAGTGTGATGCCGGTATCATTATTATTCAATTTATTTAAAATATGTTTACAAGACCTTTTGATTTGGGGACTGAACCTAGGGCTTTCCTCTTGGTAGGTAAGCACGGCTACTACTGAGAGATATCCTTGGAACTTTTTCCCTTCTCCTTTAGTTTTAATTTTGAGATACACTTTCACTAAATTGCTCAGGTTGGACTTGAACTCAGGATATAGCCCAGGAAAGTCTCAATCTTGCTATATATTCCTGTCTTAAAATTCTGAGTAGCTAGAATTACAGGTAAGTACTTCTTCCACAGTTAGTCTGAAGTCTTTTCACTTTTTATTTTTGTTGTATGTATAGCAGTATAGTGAGCACTAGGAGTGCAGGTTGTCTGACATAGGGTCTGTCACTGAACCCAGAGTCACTAACTGGCTAGACTGGTGACCTCCAGGGAGCCATCTGTCTCCTTCCTGACCCTACGCTAACAGTCACAGACATATGCCACAATTCCTGGCTTCTGAGTGGCTCTGGGGACACAAACTCAGATCTTCACACTTTAGTGACAGGTACTTTACTTAACATTGCAATTTATTTTATACTAAATCATTTCCAAAGTTTTCGTGGAGGGCTGGGGAGATGGCTTGGTAGTTAAGAGCACTTGCTGCTTTTCCAGACCTGAGTTCAGTTCTCAGCGCACCCACGTCGGGAGGCTCACATTTGCCTGTAACTCTAGCTCCAGGGGTCTGACACATCTGGCTACGGACATGATTAAAATAAATCATAGAGATATGATTTTCATAGAGCCAGGTATGATGGGGATACATATGTTAGGGTATACATATGATCTAAGAATCTGGGAGGCTGGGGCAGGGGGATACCAAGTTGGAGGACATTTTAGGTTACATAGTAACACCTGTCCAAGCAACAAATCAACCAAACCAAAACAACAAGAAAAAAAAAAAAAAAGAAATAAGATTTTCATGGCCACTGAAGGGTTGAAATGAGTTATAAGTTTAATGTTAATGTGTAAGCCACATTTGGCGGCATAGGCTACTTGAGTCTGAGGTAGCAGAATCACTCTGCAGCCTGTGCTTCAGATGAAGTTCAAGACCGACATGAGCAAGTTAGTGAGATCCTGTCTCAAGATATAAGTTAAAAAGAAGGGGGTGGGGGGTAGGGAGAGGAGCCGGGGATATAGCTCAGCGGTTAGGTACCTGTCTCAAAAAAAGGAAGCCTTATAGTATCAGGAAAAAAACAAAAAAGAATGTGAAGAAACTAAAATAGCAATTTATTTTTCCTGGATATTGCTTAGTAAAACTCATATATATATATATATTTAACACAATTCTCTAATAAATTAATTTCCTTGCTGCTCTTAGTATGTATGTAAAACAGTGTGTGCGAACAAAGAATTGTAGGTGCCATTCAAATCAAACCTTGAGGTCATTAGGCTAAAAATGAGTTCATAAGATGGTTAGGACATACTAAAACAAAGACGACACACTGACTGACCATGAAGTGTGTATTAAATCCTGTGTACTTATGTGCTAGTTCTATAAAATAAAACACCTTTCCTATTTATTTATTTTGTGTGGAGTGCACATATACCATGGTGTGCAAACGGAGGTCAGACGACTTATAGGAATTAGTTCTCTCCTTCTACCATGTTGGTTCTGGAATTGAACTCTGGTCATCAAGCTTGGTGGAAAGCACTTTTACCAATGCTATGTGACAGATTTAAAAAAATACTTTTGTTGTGTGTGTGGCACATATACAGGTTGGTCAATTGCGTTCTCTTTGTGTGTGTGTGTGTGCACATGCATGGATGTGTGTGTAAGTCAACCCTGAGTCTTCCTCTATGGCTCCACCTTATTTTCTGTGAGAGTCTCACTGAACCTGGAGCTCACTGACTGGCTGGCTGGCTGCCTCACGAATTCTGGAGATCTGCCTGCTTTTGCCTTCTTCCTCAACCACAGCACTGAAGTTACAGGTACACACTGGCCCACTCAGCTTTGTGTGGTTCTGGGGATCTACACACTGAGATTGTGCTTGCGTGGCAGGAACTTTACTACAGAGCCGTCTTCTTGGCTCCTGTGCTACATTTTATACAAAATACACATTTTAATTAGAAAACACACCTACACACATACTTATTTTTCATACACAACAGTTACATATAACATATTTACACGCTGGAGAAAACTATAGATCTTCATACAGAAATAGTATTTGTACACAAACAATCAAAACTCATTCTGAGAAGGTTTCCAGGAAAACATTCTGTGATAAGGTGAGACTAGAGTTAACTCTGAAGGAAGAAAACATTAAGAAGCTGGTTCAGTCAGTGTCTGCTGTAGAAGCTGGAACTATAACAGAACTCAATCCCCAGAACCATAACGAAGGCTGGACAGAGCAGTGAACATCTGTGATCCCAGCGTCCCCATGGCAAGATGGGAGGCGAATCACCTGGAAGCCTGCAGACCAGCTGCCCACAGGATGCACTACAGTGACAGGAACAGGAGAGAAGCTGCCTCCAGAGAAGGAAGACCCAACTCCCGCAACGCTGTTCTCTAACACACAGGGTGGCAGAGTGGGCCTACCCGACCCAGAATTAGGTGACATAAGCTCACAGAAAGCATGCACAACTGCAAACAACAGGATTAGCAGGAAGCCTTCTGGGATGCAGTGGATTCAGCAGCACCTAGAGAGCCCTAAGAGCTAGATGAGAGAACTGAATGGGTTTCAGTTATTCCAAAATAGAGCAGGGTATCATCACGACAAATCTGTCATACGGAGTCAGAACTCTCTGCCAGATATTGTATGCTGAAAATGTCCAAGCACTACTTGATTTAAAATACTGTCGGCTTGAGATAGTATTGTAAAGAGATGGTCAGGGCACACTCTCACATGCTCCAAACCTGGGTTCCATGCCTAGAACTGGAACAAGAAGCCAATCGCTGAGAGCACATTTGTCTATCGTATTTGCTGTTTGGGTATTTTACTTTCACCTTTTGGGTGAAACAAATTATATTAGACTGTAAAACTAATCTTACAGGATTATAGAAAGTACTCAAATGGGAAAATGATCAGCAACTAGGCCAGTTCCCTTCCTCTAGGACAGTGGTTTGCAACCTGGAGGTTGTGGTCCTACTGTGGACTGCACATCAGGTATTTACATTATGATTCACAGCAGTAGCAAAATCAGTTATGAAGTAGCGACGGAACAGGTTAAGGTTGGTGTCAGACAACCTAGGAACTGTATGAAGACTGAGCATCAGGAAGGTTGAGAGGCGCTGCTCTAAGATCCTATGCACAGGGCAGCACAGCACAGCATAGCACAGCACAGCACAGCACAGCACAGCACAGCACAGCACAGCACAGCACAGCACAGCACAGCACAGCACAGCACAGCACAGCACAGCACAGCACAGCACAGCGTACCTTCAGGAGAGCACACGGCAGGCAGCTCAGCAAGGATGACCAAGGCAGCTGCGACCAGTCTACTTCCCTCCTCTGACAGCGTCTTCGGCTTTGAAGCCTTTACTCCTGGGCTACCTGTCAGCTTAGGGTTTAGTTCTGGGAGTTGTCTAACGAGGATGCAGACACAGAGTTCCAGGGTGGCAAAGACCAAAGACTTCCCAGGAACAAGTCCTCCTGTGTCCTTTCCTTCACCAAACTCTGGCAGGGTTTCCTTTTCAGAGGCTCCGTCATCAACTAAAACACAGAGGGAAGAGTGCTTAAGAAATACTTGCTCCTTACTTGGCTTCAAGTAGGTGGCAATTCAATTCATTTCTGGTACAGGCAATGCATTTAGTGGCTAAAGTCTTAGGTGTGAAAAGCTTAAGGAAAAAGCAGCTCTCAAGTTAAAGTTGTTTTTACTATGAGTTCTTATTACAATGGATTAAAAAATAAAATTCTTGTAATCTTTTCAGCCTTAAAACAGTGCCTGATTAAACTCATATTCTTGCTGTTATAAATGAGAATCTGGAGCAGCAGCTCCAAGAGCGACTCTGTCATCTTACAGACTGGCAGTGGCTGGGCACAAGGATCAGAACCCAGGCCCTGATGCCGTTAGAAGCTGCACACCGGCCCCCACACACTGCCCACCTCTGCGTATTTACTTTTTATGTACGTACTCCTATCTGCCCTAGTTCCAACAGTATCCGGATTGAACAGCTGCCCTGAGTAACTCTTGGGAAAATGACGAGGTCACTGCACTGCGTGCCCTGCTTAGTGGAATGGCGCTTGCCCACTGCATACAAAGTGTCTGGTTTCCAGAACTGGAATGAAAACAGATGCTGTCACTGCGTTAATATTTACCTTCTGCACTTCGTCTTTTCTCCTTCACGTGTTCCTGAGCTGCACAGATGATCTGCCTTACCACTTCAAGTGAAGCCAGCTGAACGGCTGGTGACTCTCTGGTCACAATTACTCGGTGTAGTACATTTAGCAACTCAATACCCAAGTCCTGTCAGAAAACATGGAGTGGACACTATTGGAAATTATACTTGGTTATGTCTGTTGGTGTGTGTGTAAAAATAACAAAGTTAACACTCATAATAAAAACTCAAAAGAGAGAATTTAATAAATTCTTTTTTAAGATGAGTATACTGCCAGAACAATAAAGGTATGTATCAATACTTCTTTTGTTGGTTTTGAGATAGTCTTATGTAGGCCTGCCTGGCCTCGAACTTGCCAAGGATGACCTCAAACTCCTGATCCTCCTGCCTATGCCCCTACGATGCTGGAATTTCAGGTGTATGACCATGTAACATTGTAACTAAGTTCAGAACATTTCTCAGCTTGTTTAGCTGAGAGGTGGTACTACCACAGACCATCCTTTTCATTCACGTCAGAGATGATACTGGAGATACAGGCAAAGGCTGACATGTAGATTCTAAGATTAATATTAACATTTTCTTGTAATAATAGAGACTGGAGGAGAAGTACTTCTAAAGTAGATCCTTAAAATACACTGCGGCATCCCAACTCCATTTTTGCTTTTCTTTCTCTAAGATTTGACTGATTTTTATTTTATATGTATGAATGTTTTGCCTGGACCTATGTATGGTGCTGGGGAGGTCAGAAGAGTGTCCGATCCCCTAGAACTGGAATTAAGGATGGTTTTGAGCTCCACGTGGGTGCCGAACCTGGGTCCTCTGCTAGAGGACCGGGAGCTCCTAACCACCGACCACCTCTTCCGCTGTGGCTTTTTCCTTAGTTATTCTGGTTACTTTCTTTCATTTCTGAAAGTAATTTGAGTGAGTTTGCCATTAATAAATACTCATTTGAGAGTTGGAGAGATGGCATAGCAGTTAGCCGCCCGTGTCACTGCAGGAGCCTGGAATTTGGTTCTCAGCACTCACTCTGAGCACTCAATTACCTCTTAGAGGCTCTTTCATGAATATGCAAATATACACAGGCACACACCCATTCATATACATAAGTATAAACAGAATCTTTAAAAACTATCCGTTTGAAAAACACAGAAAATATCCCGGTATAGAGGCATATGCCTTTCAGAGGCAGAGGGATATTTGTGAGTTCAAGGCCAGCCTGGTTTACATAGTGAATTCCAGGTCAGCCACAGCTACTTAGTGAGACCCTGTCTTGAAAATCCTCCCAACCGGGCTGGAGAGATGGCTCAGCGGTTAAGAGCACTGATTGCTATTCCAGAGGTCCTGAGTTCAATTCCCAGCAACCACATGGTGGCTCACAACCGTCTGTAATGGGGGTCTGATGTACCCTTCAGGTGTGTCTGAAGACAGCTATAGTGTACTCATGAATAAAAATAAACCTTTAAAAAAAAAAAAGAAAATCCTCCCAACCTAAAAAAACAAACAAAAACAAACAAACAACCCCCCCCCAAATCACAACATAGTTTATAATTTCAAGTTCAATTCAACTCAGATAAAACCCAACTAATGCTTTAAACCTAATTAGACAGTACTAATCAGCTTAGAAGGTCATAGTACCCATTTACCTTAAAATCTGAGTCAGTGATGATAAGATGATAGTAAGGATAGCAGTACACCTTGCTAACAGCACCTGCCTAACGCCTATTTACTCCTGAGGGAAGTTAGAGGCAGCATAGCACTTCGTAGCAATCCTTTTACCAGAGCCAGACTGAAGACCAGGAAGAGAACCCAGACAACAGGAACATTTGTAATGAACAGTATTATACATTATTACATTGTCTCTTGGGGAAAAATGCAAAATAAGATAAAGATGAGTGCAAAGTTTGGGGTTCACAGAAACAGACAAGGAGTGGTCCCACACGGAACCTATGGCTCCTGTGCTGGAAAGGCAACACAGGCCCTTCCCTCATTGCGGAAGACAGGGAGGATATGGCTATCAGAGGCTGGCTTGCTCCTGGGTTATGGTCATCCTAGTGACATGATCCCAGTGACATCCTAGGACCGGCTGACCTTTGCTGAGTTCTGTTCACTGTAGTAACCTGAATACATTTCTGGTCTTTGGGGTCAACAGAGGCCTCCCAAGACACAGTACATCACCTGATCACTGCCAATTCTCGATCGGGGCCAGGGGACATCGAGAAGGGCCTGCAGTGCGTGCAGACAAGCTGTGATGCTTTCCAGGCCTGCATCTGAGCGCAGGGAGCACAGGAACTCTACACTGATTCCTGGAGAGGCAAAAAGAAGATGCTCTGAGATTCTTAGTTCAGGCTGTGAGATAAGTCTACTGTGATAAGAGAAATACACTGACTTAGCAAAAGACAGCACAAGTAAACAATACAGTTTTAGATGCGTGTGTTTGTGTGTCAGGGCTTACACTGTCCAGGTTGGCCTTGAACTTGTGTTGGATTCTTTCATTTTGTTTTTTTTTTCAAGACAGAGATTCTCTATGTAGCCCTCAATGTCTTGGAACTTAGTCTATAGACCAGGGTGGACTTGAACTCAGAGATCCACCTGCTTCTGCCTTCCTGGTGCTGAAATTAAAGCTGAGCACCACCACAGCCTAGCTTCTTTTTTTAATTAAAAATAATTTTAGGGGGTAAAGAAGTGACTCAGTGCCAGGCGGTGGTGGTGCACGCCTTTAATCCCAGCACTTGGGAGACAGAGGCAGGTGGATTTCTGAGTTCAAGAGTTTGAGGCTAGCCTGGTCTACAGAGTGAGTTCCAGGACAGCCAGGCCTACAAAGAGAAACCCTGTCTCGAAAAACCAAACCAAAAAAAAAAAAAAAAAAAAAAAAGAAGTGACTCAGTGGTTAAGGAGCACCTGTTGCTCTTCTAGAGGGGATGGGTTTGATTCCCAGCATCTACAATAGCTTACAAACAAGTGTAACTCCAGTTTCATCGGAGCTGACACCTGGCTTTTGTGGGCATGAGGCATGTCAGTGCGGGCAGATACACATGTAAGCAAAACACCACACACATAGAATAAAGTAATACATTTAAAATTAAAAGACTGCATGTGTTGGATCCTTAGAGAACTACAGGTGGTTGTGAGCTGCCTTATATTGTGCTGGGAACTGAACTCAGGGCCTCTGGAAGACATCGACAGTTCTTAACCTTGGAGCTACCTCTCCAGCCTCCTGAGTTTCTAAAAAAAAAACCAAAAAAACCCCCCAAACCAAAAAACCACTGGGCATACATTCTTGAAACCTGCAACTATTGGAAACCCACGAAAACTATGTGTGTATATATATATGTGTGTGTGTACATATATATATATGTACACACATATATATACATATATATACACAGACATATATACATTTTAAATATACATACAGAGGAATTTAGATCATCTACAGAGGCACAATCATCTTTCAAAAACCATGGCCTGCTGGAAGGACGGCTCAGTGGTTAAGAGCATACATAAGTCTTTTAGAGGATGTGAGTTCAGTTCCAGCATCCAACTTTCTATAACTCCAGTTGCAGGGGACCCAAAGCCTTCTTCTGGTCTCAGTGGGCACCTACATATGTACATATGCAGACACATATACATACTCATAAATTATTAAAACTATGGAAAGCTGGATGTGGTGGCATCATCCTTCTGTAATCTCAGATTTACAGGGTGAGGCAGGAGTTGCAGGCCAGCCTGGCCTACATCCTGAGATCCTGTCTTCAAATAACCCCTTTCTGCCACCAACCAAATGAAAATTTTTTAAAAAGGACTAAATTTCTATTATAATTTCTGTAATTTGTTGACTTGATACTGAAGTCAACTTGTAAAAGCATTATAGACTTAAAATTCGTAATTAAAAAAATATACATAATACTCAGTTTTATAAATGATGTCACTAACAACCAGTAAAGACTGAGGTGACTGCCACCAGGAGGGAGGCAGTGAGGCACAAGTCAAGAAACCCCCCTAGCACTGTAAGTTCTTTTGCTGACCTAAAATCAGATGGAACCTGTCTGTGTAGATATCCTCAGGGGACTTCACTGCAGCTCCAGAGGACGACGAGCCCTGGCCCATGGAAGTTGGAGTTACAGGCCTCGAGAGGTTGGCACCTCCTTCATCTGGGTCAGCAAAGCCTGTGCTGGCAAGCCACAGAGCCGCAGCATGGAGGATGAGGGCCCAGGAGCTGTGGTAATGTGGCTTCGCACTCTGGCTGGTCTCTGCTGTGTAGAAAGCGCCACCTACAGAGGAGGAAACAGTCACAGGAACTACAGCGCTCTCTTCCGCTGGTACGCGGTGAGTATCTGTCACCTCTCCCGTCAGTTCCCAGACCCCAAGGCAGGTACTGTTTGCTTTTCGTCAGCACACATAGGCTCTGCTGTCTTGGGTCTGACGCTGTGGACCTTCTCAGTCTGCTTTTCTGTAACTCATCTTACTTTTCCTTACATTTCTGGACACTGGTTCATGCTACTGTGCTGTCAATTTGCTGTTACTAATGTCTGAATTCTCTTGCGAGTACGGCTGTTGTGTCATAGGGTTAATTTATATGTAACTGAAAGAATTTGAAGGCTGGGTTAGGTGTGGTGGTACCTGTACTCTCTGCACTGTGGAGGGGGAAGATCAGGAGTTCAAGGCCAGTCAGCCTCAGTTATATAAGGAGTTGAGGCCAGCTTGACCTGCAAGATACCATGTCATAGAAACAACAGAAAAACAGAGCTACAGTGCTTATCCAGTGCTCATGAACCTTAAGTTCAATTCTCAGCACTACACACACACATCCTTTCTCCCCCCCCCCCCCCGCCCCAGACTGACTTCATCAACCTGGGACAGGCTCTGAGGGGCTGATGCCAGGTGGTTCAGTGTCAACATACTTGAAACCCAGTGTGTTTTGGGAAAAGGTTTTCAGGTAACAAGCAAGTCCAATCCCATGTGCACCATAAAGCTTAATGGGTGACTGCATAGGAACTCCTTTACAAAGTACACGTGACCATGAGGGGAGGCTCTAAAGCTGAAAGGCCTAGAATCTAGTGTAGCCTCTGAACCATAGTATAGAGGTCAGCAGGCCACAAAGTACATGCGACACCTCCCCTAAGGATGGTTACTGGTCTACGGAGGGAAGAGTTTGGGATAATCATTCTGGGGAAATTGGGTGAGGCCTGCCACCAGAGATATTAAAAAGGTCACCAGGTTGTTAACAAAATCTACTTCCAGCGTTCTGTGTGGGACACATGCACACATGCATGTGCCGGAGAACAGGACATAGTGAGCCTCAGGGAAACCACATTGCTACTGCTCATGTCTCACTACTGTGCCTGGCCTTTCCATGTGGGTTCTTAAAACCAAGCCTCCTGCTCAGCCCAGTTAGTAAGTTAACCATGAAATGCTCTAAAACAAACTGTGTGCATGTGTTTAAAAGAAGTACCAACATATATTTACCCAGTTCCAAGACTGACATTAATATTTTGCTTTTATTTTTTTTTTTTCAATCTCTTAAGCGTATCAGAGAACAAAGAGTCAGTTGGTAATAGCCAAGACATTTTGAAATGACATGAAGATGAAGAGTGGCTACCACTATCTGACACAAAAGCAGACTATTAGTTGTAGTTGAAAATTAGATTCCTACCTCTACTACTTATAAAGTAAATTCTAGTTTCATTATTATTCATTTTATCAACTACAAATATTGTAGATATTTATGATCCTAAGTGAAAAACAATGTCAGGAAATACATAAACCACAAGAGACTGGCTGTATTAATTAAACACACACATCTTAGAGTCTAAGAATGTCTAAGACACACATCACAAAGGAACTCTATTGAAACCTATATATAAAGAATTAAGAAGCAGCTGGGGAGATGGCTAGAGGGAGCACCTGCTGGGCTAGTCTAAGGCTGGAGTCTCCATCCTCAGACTTAACTGTCTGTGATGATCCCAGCACTCAGGAGGGGGAGGTAGGATTTCTAGCTGAAATGGTGAGTGCTAGATTCAGGGAGAGAGCCCCTCCCCACTCCATCAAGTGAAAAGTCATCAAGGAAGACAGACATCTGCTGTCAACTTCTGGCTTGGCCTTCATACATACTTACATGCAGACATGTACACAGATACATAGGTAGACTACACACATGCAGAAAAAGAGCAAATCCAAAACTGATCAATGGAAAAAAAGAGAAGTGGGGGCAATTAATGAATAGTAGGAAAAGAACGAACATAAATTAGAAATCCCAGAAAAGTTAGGGTATTTACAAAAGAAGAAACTTAAATGGCTATTGAGAAGCAAAGACTCTTAAATGAAAATTTAAAAATACTATCTTCTACTCTCTAGATTGGTAAAAAAAAAAAAAAGTTAAAGAATAAATTAAAGTGGAAAGGTGAGAAGAGACAGACATGTTGGTAGGCACTCAGGCTATTGAAGCTACTCTGGAGAGGCATTTGGCAATATCCTATCGTGAGGACAGATGACTGTGACCCAGGGAACTAAAGAATTCTGGTCGTCTACAATAACGCAACTCTTAGCTGCTTATCCCAGGAATAAAAGTTGTTTTGGGGGGTAATGTTTCAGCTGAACATCATGAACTACAGGTGAACTCTTGGAATAGAAGTTACTGTCACTCTAGGACTTAGCTTATTTTACCTCCTTACCTTCAACAGGAAGCTGGGAAGCAAATTCTGCAGGCAAAGTTAAGAGAGCAAAATCCTGAAGTGCAGCAAGCCAGAGTCTGCTTAGCGTGGCTAGGTCTGTGCAGACTAAATCAAGAAGACCAGCAGCCGAAGGGGACCCGCTTCTCATACTGTCTTCAGAATTAACAGTAGTCTTCAAGGTTTGCTTGTAATTTTTATGTCTTTGCACAGCAATTATGTAGACCTGTTAAAAGTTTGCAAGTAGAAGAAAAATCTTGTGTCTGATGAAATGATATAATGTTCTATGCTTTCCTGAAGGTACAGGCTTGCCTTTGAGAATATCCATCTTCAAATGCACTATGGTATCAAGAAGGCATATGGGGCTGGAGAGATGGCTCTGGAGTTAAGGGCACATGCTGCCCTCTACCAAAGGATCTGAGTTCAATTCCCGATACTCACATTAGGTCGCTCAATACTGTCTATTACTCAAGTTGGGGTGGGGCAAGTAAGTAGTGATCTCACCCCCTCTTCTGACATCTACCATCAGCTACATACGCGTCGGCAGCATACATTCAAAACACACATAATACACACACACACAATTAATAAAGTGTTACAAATTATTTGAAAAAAGAAGGCAAGTATGTATAAAAACATACAGATGGTAGAAAGATTAGACTCTCTGTGGCAGGAGCTAGCTCAGCAATTAAGAGTACTGGCTATTCTTGAAGAGAACCTGGGTTCAACTCTTAGAACCCATTTGGTGGCTTGCAACCATCTGTAACTCCAGTTCCAGGAGATTAAATACCTTATTCTGACTTCGATAGGTACCATGTACACATGTAATATACACATATACATGCTGGCAAAACATTCATACACATAAAATAATTAAATAAAAAAATTTAGAAGAAATAAAACTGACCTCCCCTGAGATGTCTCAGAGACAATACTGGTAAACACCCTGCCTCTGTGCACTTCAGCAGCCTTGACAGCTACAATAGCAGCACACCAGGTCAACCTAATAATTCACCTCACCATTTGGCTGCAGACAGCCAGTTTGCAAATGAACTGAAAAGATGTTTATTAAAATTACCACTAAGCCACAATAAAAATGTTTACTGAAACAGATTAATGGACTAAAGACTGGTAAAGCACTTACCACATACATGGCATGTGTTATCTCTTACCTGTAACTCTAAAACCTAAAAACATAGACCTTGAAACAAAATGAATGAAAATCCTATGAAATACATATGTTGTGTGAAGCCAAAACAATAGGAAAACTAGACAAATTGAACTCACTTCCTCCATACAGCACAGTATGACTACTCAGATACATTACTACAGATACACTCATGTGCTTGACTACAGGGCTCCTGCTGTTGCCCATGGCTTCTAGGCAGATGCACAGAACGCTCACTGTGTTACTCTCAATCCTAATTCTGACTTCTACACATATTTGGCTCCAGGGCTTTAGACAGGACTATGGGCTTCTATTATATAGAATATGTTGATCAGTGTGATCTGAGGAAAAACTAAGAGAAGGTAATGAGTTTAATGAGAAACAAGAAGGTTGAAATTACAAACAGCACCGTGACTGGAAAGCTTTATAGGAAAATGTATTTTTACAATTTAAAATTCTTTAAGGAACTGAGAAAATCTGGGAGCGGGAGAGGTGGCGCTCTTCAGCAAAGAGCACAGCGATTGGTTATCCACTGCCAAATGGGCAGCCCCGAGAACACAGACAGGGAGCATCACACAGACCCAGTAGGTTGTATCTGGGGAACATATATGGATCTGCAAATGCAGATGCACGTAAAACCAGATGATGAACAAAAGAGGCTATGGATCTGAAGCAGAGTGGGAAGGAGAAAAGGGGAGAGTCGAAGGAAAGGGAATGGAGGAAAGCTGTAACTATCATCTCAAAAAGAAAAAGAAAAACAATAAAGATACTATCTATTGTTATCATGTGTGCATGTATTGTGCATGCGTACGTGATGTCCGAGTACACATGCATGCTCTCAAGGTCAGTGGGCAACTCTGTCAGGCTGACTCTCTCCTATGCTTCTTTTCATGGGTTCCAGAGATTGAATCAAGTGACCAAGTTTGTAAAATAAGCACCTCTACCCACTGACCCATCTCATGATTCTTCGTTTTTTCTTCCTTCCTTCTCTTCATTCTTTCTAGGAAAGAATGTTAAACATATTCAAGCAGGACTCGTGAGGTGGCTCAGCAGTTAAGGGTGCTTGCTGCTAAGTCTGAAGACCTGGGTTAGGTTCTAGGCACTCACCTGGTGGATAACAGGGAACCAACTCTTGCAGGATGTCCTCTGACCTCCCTATGCATGCTATGGTGTGTAAGTGTGTGCACAAGCACTCCTGCAGGTTGTCCTGTGACCTCCATCTGTACGCTATGTGTGTAAGTGTGTGCACAAGCACACCCAGACACATTGAATAAATTTAACTTTAAAAAGTTAAAAATAACATAAAAGTACACACAAACGAACATACACATCTTCAGTCACTAGGAGTTCATTTTCATTGGCTACTCCTGCTTGGCTCTTTAGACTTGTTTGGCCAATGTTAACTAATATTTAAATAAATCTCATTTGAAATTCTTTAGTTAACACGGTGACAGAGCTGGTGGCCTCAGTATTTGAGAGGTAGAAGAGGAGAATCACAATTTCATCGCCAGCCTCAGCTACATGGGAGGACTTTGCCTCGAAAATAATGTAGGTCAGGGTGTGCCTCAGTGTTATAGGTCTTACCTAACACACCCAAAGATCTGGGTTCGAACCCAGGCAAACACATATAGACTTATATATGGGTTCCTCCCCCACCAACAGGACTTACTGTACAATCTACTGTACATCCTTCAGTGTTTGTGGTGTGCACTAGCTGCCATAGTCCCCACTGTCCACGAAAGAGCACTGACCTCTGCCCAGGCTTTCAGCACAGCTAAGATCTCCATGGTCGCGGCACTTTCACTGTACAGCTGGCTGAGGGCTTCTTTTCCAGCCTGGATCTTCGTTAGCGATGAGACAAGCAGCTGATGAACTCTGCGGAGATCACTGAGGTCACCGACAACTCCGCTTGCTATCCAAGCACTGCAAACCTGGGGTTGAGACCAGAGGTTAGATTTAAAAATTCCGTATTTCTTGTTTTGAGCTTAGCAGAGCCCACTCAAATCTTAGGAATCTAGCCACAGAAGTAATTTTTTAAACAAGATTTATTTATTTTTACTTTATGGGCACTGGTGTTTTGCCTGCATGTATATCTGTATGATGGCTTTGGATCCCCTGAATCTGGAGTTATAGACAACTGTGAGCTGCCATCTAAGTGATGGGAATTGAACCCATGTCCTCTAGAAGGGCAGCCAATACTCTTAACAGCTCTCCAGTCCTGGAATAATTTTTTTTTTTAAAACCAAGAAAACTAATAAAATGTAGCAGGAAAAGAATCAAAAGCCAGGACTTCATAGATGAACCGGGACTAAGGCTGAAGCAGGCGAACACTGCTCTTTATTGTGTAAGACAAAGAGTGTGAGACAGCAGCATGTGTGAACTAAACTATGCATCCATAGTCATAAAGCTGTATTTAATCTTGAGTATCTCATCTCATTATCTAAAATTAAGAGACTGGGTGGTTAACTAATGTGACTTAGTTATAAGACACAGACTTAACATTACAAATTCCAATGAGGCTGGGTGCATGCTGTTAGTCCCGGCACTCAGAAGGCAGAGGCAGGTGGATTTTGTGACGCCGCTCTTGCCTACATAGAGTTCCAGGTCAGACAGAGCTACACAGTGAGACCTGATTTCAACAGAAAACACTCCAAGGAACAAGGAAGATTTTATTTTCATATTTTGCAGTTCTGGGGGGCTGACCCAGAATTTCACCTATGCCAGGCAAGTGTTCTTCTATTCAGTTGCCTTCCCAGACTCTAAGGAAGATTATGATCCCTCTAGTAACAGCTTAATTTTATTTAAAAAACAAAGCAAGCCAGGCAGTGGCGGCTCATGCCTTTAATCCTAGCATGAGGGAAGCAGAAGTTAGGCACATCTCTGTGAGTTCAAAGCCTGCTGCCTGGCCTACAGAGCAAGTTCCAGGCCAGCCAAGGTGACACAGAGAAACCCTGTCTTGAGAAAACAAAACACACACACGCGCGCACACACACACGAACCATAAAGCAAAGCAAGAACAATAAAACAGCAGTAATAGTTTGCAATGCATGGCCAACGACAGTAGTTTATGTCTCTGTCCCAACAGCAGGGAGGCAGAAGCAAGAGGAGCAGGAGTTTCAGGACAGATTTGGTCAGTTTAAGGCCAGCCAGGGCTACAACAGGCCCAGTCCCTAAAAAACTAAGGGGAAGCTGGATGTGGCAGCATATGCTCTCAGAGACATGTACAACACACTCGACTGTGCTCTCCTGACACTCAGTTTTTAGTTATGAGTCTGGGAATTCATAACGCTGCAGATGTAGGAAAACAGGTATTTGCACACATTGTCAGTGTGAGCTTTATCGGTCAAATTACTCTAATAGACCCTTTACCTACCAACTGAGAGGAATTTACCCTACAGACATGCCTGCATCCAGTGAAAGGATCTCTGCAGGGTGACAGCTCATTGTGGCAGGACTTTTATTATATTTTATTTTTTGTTTTTTCAGGACAGGGTTTTATCCTTGCCTGTCCTAGAATTTAATCTGTTGGACAGGATGGCCTCAAACTCACAGAGATCCACCTGCCTCTGCCTCCTGAACGCTGGGATCAAAGGCCTGTGCCACAACACCCAGCTGTGGCAGTATCTGTAATAGGAACTGAACCCTGACAAGTCCATCGATATGAAACTGTCCCAGGAAATAGAATCCATATTCTCACAAACTGGGACCCCAGGCAGTTGTGGGTAAGAAGTAGGGCAGTTTCCCAAATGTCAAAAGGAAAGGAAGAGGTTGGGAGGACTCCGATACTATAAGCTTAGCATGTAGCCCAGGCTGGCCTTGGACTCACAGCAAGCTTCGAGCCTCAGTCTCCCCCGTGCCTGGCTTTTAAAGTCATGTGTTCAGCTCTGACTTTGTACCCACATACCTGACATGCTTTGGCAGTGATGTCGGGTGGTGTCTCTGAAGTGAAGGCTGGTCTAAGAGCAGCTCCAACCTGACAAGTAATTACACAATATGTCAAACATCAATTTAATATTATTTGGAAATCATTCCTTAAGAATAGGCTTCAAAGGCACTGCTATGTCTCTCTGTCCGGTCCTTTTAAAGGTAATGGCAGCACACTGTGCCTTGGGGGGAGCGTCCCTCCTTAACTCTCTGTGCACTTGCTGCAGAGCTAGCTAGTAACTGGCCCCAGGGAACCACACCAGGACACCAAAATCTCTCAAGAAGTTTGCTGGAGAAGGGCTGTTTCTCTGCAAGGACATGAGTATGCAAAGAATCATGTGTCACCACGTAGACAGGTGGGGTGGCTCAGAGGAGAGCCAGTGTGGGGGACAATGAGTCCCCCATTTTTTTTTCCTGCACTGTGTTTCTTGTACCTGCAGCTCTAAGAACACAGAAACATAAGAGCTCGGCCCTTCTGGGCTGAGTTACAGTATCTGCACCAATGCATCAGCCCCTTCCTTTGGCAATGTTCCATGCACATGCTGGCTTGGTTTGCAGGGAAGAAGGGATGGAGGTGGCCAACCAACTAAAGAACTGTTGTAAAGGGTCTCCTTGTTTGTAGCCATTAACAGACTGCCTGTCACTCAACAGACAGATTACAAGACAGTTACAGGATTAACTTTCATCCCTGGACTGCAGTGACAAAGATCAAAGAACCAGGACAAACCCTGGCCGTTTCCTAAATGTAGAAAAACCACTGAAGGACGTTTCATGTAGCACTCTAATCTAGAGGTAATAAAGATAAGACATGTATGTAGTCTGATTATTAACTTACTGAGTAGCTTACTCAGATTGTAAAAGATTCTTCTACTAAAGACTTCCTGTAAGTTAAAAAGGCTTTAAATATAAAAATCAGCCCTTAAGAATATAAGCCCCTGTCTTAAGTATACCATTTTGCTTTTACTTGAAACTTTATAAAATGCTAGCTATCAGATTTGTTCTTTATGTGTTTTCTGGGCACCAGTGGTAAAGGCTTGCATTAGAAGAGTCTTTATGCACTAAAATGTGATATAACAGTTTCATAGATTTTTATCAGTGTTGTTTATTAACACCAGAAAAGTTCTAACAGAAAATGCTTACATTGGCTTGATACTGTTCCAGAATCACATGACCTGGAAACTCTGGCTCTGCAATATCTGCAAATTGTCGAATAACAACTAAGAGTGTGTCAAGGCCAGAGAGACGGAGCTGGTCACTATGGTCTGTGGCAGCCATAAAAGCCATGCGGACTAAGTCAGCAAGATGGAGCACCAAAAAATCATCTAGAAGATGAAAAAAGATGTTTTATCATGAAAAAGAACAGGCTGAAACTAAAATTTACATTATGCGATACTGTTCTCTCCTCATTTGATAGCTTACGCCCTCCAGACTGTTCCGTGTCACCCTGTGCTAAATAGACTTTCAGGCTAAATTTAATGCACACTCAAATATACACAAAACCATCCGAAACCAAAAAATTACATACAGCTATTCAACAGCCCAAAGCAGAATTAACAGTAAGAAAGAGTGGTAGCAGTTTCCTCAATAAACACTTTGTCCAGACTGTCTGATAAAAGCACATTCATTGTACTTAGCAGAGCTTGGAATGTGATGAACTTGGCAGAACTTGGCAGTAATTTATTCTCTTTATGTCAAGTTAGTGCCAAACAGAAATATATATATATATAAAATCTCTAGCTACAGAAATAAAAAAAAATGGTAATTCCTTTCATTCCTGAAACATACTCTTGCTATAAAAATTCTGAAAAGAAGCAAACAAAAAAAAATCATTTAAAGTGGTCCAGTAGTGTTTCTGGAAATCGGCGTTTACCTAGAAAACATGAGACAAACTCAGAGTTGGAGTCCACAGGAAAAAACGACCACATCTTAGTAAAAGCCAACTACAGTCTTGGTTTCTAGTATGGGAGTCAGGGAGCCCTAGTGAATGGCACACTCGTGTTGTGTTGTGAGCATCTAAAACAATACTCGTTCCAAACATACTTCAAAAGGAAATGCTTGCTTGAAAACTAGTAAATTCAATATGCATTTGGACTGGCAATACCAATATTTTGATTTAAAAAATTAAGTTGACTAGTGTGCATGTGTGTATGTACATGTGTGTATGTGCATGTGTGTATGTACATGTATGCATTCATGCATCCGTGTGCCACAGTGCATGCAACCACCAGGAGTCGGCTCTTCCCTCCTCCCATAGGTTCCAGGGATTACGCTCCTACATTTTATTTATGTTAACACAACACAAATCGCGGTGTACTGAGTACACTGCAGGAGCCTGTCCATCTAGAATAAGGCCTGTCACTGCTATGCTTTATTCTCAAGTGAAAACCAGAGGGACAGTGCTCTACCTTTATCATCCCGTCTTGCCACTTACTTCTTGAATCACGTTTTCTCATTTCTTGTGCTAAAGCAATGTCAAAATGAGCGCTATTTGCATTTTCACACTGGTTAATTATTCTGCAGACACAGTCAGCAGCGAAGACTCTGGTGGCCCATCGAGGATTACTGAAAGGGTGTGGTCTGTCGTCACCTCTGGTCAACACCGAGGCGTCATCACCTCTATCCCCTTCTTCCTCCTGCATTGTATCCACGCAAGTTACAGCTGTAAAATCTTTATCAAGGGAAAACATGAAATTATAATTAGCAGGAGGACACACAAGACACAAATCCAAATGCAAACTAGAATTACCATTAATCAATCATACACCTTTATGATAACCTAAACTAATTAGGTCTCATAAATACTGGTAACGATGTCAGTTGTCAAGCCGATCTCCACATATGTGCTGTTACATGTGTACCCCCCATAATCACGCATACATACACACTAGTAATAATGATGATGAAATTACCGCATGCTGTGATAATAATTAATCCCTTGCATGAAAGATGGCTGTGCTTAATAAAATTCAAAGTCACAATAATGAGACTATGAATGGATTTAAGGTTCTCTCTCAAACCTACTGAAATAGTCAGAACAGAGACACACGTGTGCACACACACACACACACACACACACACACAGACACAGACACAGACACACACACACTCACACACACTTTTTTTTTTTTTTTTTTGGATTTTCGAGACAGGGTTTCTCTGTATAGCCCTGGCTGTCCTGGAACTCACTCTGTAGACCAGGCTGGCCTCGAACTCAGAAATCCGCCTGCCTCTGCCTCCCAAGTGCTGGGATTAAAGGCGTGCACCACCACCGCCCGGCTTACTCACACACACTTTTAAAAAATATTTTTCTTAGGACATTCACTGCTATTATTGTAGTCTCAAAGTTATGACTCTGGCCACCAATTAAGGAATGGACTCATTATTAACTTTTTCTTTTGAGACAGGGTCCGTTTTGAACTCCTAGCGATCTACCTGTCTCTGTCTGCAGAGTGCGGGGATTAGGGACATAAATCATCAGGCCTAAATCCGTTAACTTGTTAGCTGCTAACCTTACAAACTAAATAGATCTAATGCTGCAAAACAAACAACCTTTTTTTTTTTTTTTTTTTTTTTGAGACAGGGTTTCTCTGTGTAGCCCTGGCTGTCCTGGAACTCACTCTGTAGACCAGGCTGGCCTCGAACTCAGAGATTTGCCTGCCTCTGCTTCCCAAGTGCGGGGATTAAAGGTGTGTACAACTATGCCTGGAGTAAGACACTATCTTAAAAAAAAAAAAAGAGTCTACAGAAAGACATTTTCTCAATAAGAAAGGATGAAACCAAACTGCAGAGTATTAACGAAAAACAACAAACAACAATGGCAGAATAAAGCAGTCCTGCAGGAACAGAAGTCAAAGGAGAAGGCAGGGTCTAAAGCAACACCGAGGAAAGGACTCACGGTCTCCCCTGTGGCACGTGTCAGAACCACAGAGATGGAGAGGATGCTGCAGTGAACATGGCCACACCAAGTGCAGTCTGCTCAAGCCACAGACCCAGAAGCTGACCTTCAAGTCCCACGTGGTGGCCATTTTCTCCCTAACTATTATTTGCACCTGTGAGTTCCCACTGTTTAACCTCTACTATAACATGTATGTGCAGAAAGAGGAACCCTTGTCCACTGATGGCTAAAGTGCAAACTGGTACAGACGCTATGGAAATTAGCATGTAGGTTTCTTAAGGAGCTAGAAGACAACCAGGAGATGGCCCAGCTATTTCACTCCTAGGCACAGACACCCAAGGACTCCGTGCCCTACCACAGATGTCCTGGCTCACCGTGTTCTCTGCTGCTTTGTCAGCCCAGCTGCTCATTAGCTGTTGAATGAACGGGTGAAAAAACATGGACACATACACACAACGGGGTTCTACTCAGCTGGAGAGAAAAACCAGCATGATGAAATCAGCGGGAGGACAGACAGAGCTGGAAATGTACTGAGCTGACAGAGGTCCAGACAAATGGTTCCTAGTTTCAAAGTTCTAGATCTGTATGTTTAATTTGGAGTGTCTGCAGCAGCTAGAAAACCAGAAAGGGCCCATGAGAGGGTCATATGAAAGTAGAGGAATGAAAATATAAGGGATAGAAAGAGTTGAAGTAGGTATAGTAAACACATATCAGGGTGAATGATATTTTTGATATATTAAATGAATCGTGTGTGTGTGTGTGTGTGTGTGTGTGTGTGTGTGTGTAAAGGAGTCTGAATGAAGGTACTTTGCTTATGTATTGCATGATACTGCTCCCAGAAGCCATGGGCTACTGAATGAAAATGCAGTGCCAGGTACGGGATTCAGGATCCCTCTCTATGAGTTCTGGTTAAGGAGGTGCCAGAGGTTAAAAAAAAAAAAAGAAAAAAAGAAAGAAAGAAAAGAAAATACAACTGAGTCAGGAACCTCAAGGAGCATGACTCTAAAATCAAAGAGGAGCATGGTGGTGCACACCTGCAGTCCCAGCCCTTAGGGCCTGGAGGCAGAAGGAACGACAACAAGAAAAACATTAAGAGAAAGGAAAAAAATCAGTCTAATTATGTACGTATTGAGAAAAATATTTTGAGATGGAGTTACATGTGGCCCAGGTTGGCAGTGAATCTTTTATGTAGCTAAGGATGGTCTTGATCCTCTAATCCTGTTCTACAGGATTCTAGGTGGCTTTTCTTCTTTTTCTGGGGACTGAATTTAGGGCCTCTATTGTGTTAGACAAGTGTTCTATCACTGAATTATATCAGATCTCCAGCCAGAAAAAGTAGGTGCTGTTTTCCTTTTAAAGTAGACATCCTCATAAATCTGCCCCCGTAGACAG
This sequence comes from Grammomys surdaster, assembly GCF_004785775.1. Taxonomy (NCBI): domain Eukaryota; kingdom Metazoa; phylum Chordata; class Mammalia; order Rodentia; family Muridae; genus Grammomys; species Grammomys surdaster. The sequence continues at coordinate 7,176,558 of NW_021620970.1, forward strand.
CAGACGGGATGAGGATCAGCCACTAAGAAGTCAAGGCAGACGAAACAGAACACAACCTACAGGGATTTCAAAGTACTTTAACACACTTCACCCACCGGAGACCTCTGTTAACTAAATTAGAAGGTACTGAAACTCTGTGGAAGTATGCAGACTTTAGAGCTAACAGATGACTGAAAGCCTTCACTATGTGTCTTCCAGAGAAAATAACATGCTTTTCAATACTATTCAATTCTTGAACTTTTAAACTTTTTTTTTTTTTTTTTTGAGGCAGTGTCTCTCATGTATCCAAGGCTGGCCTCGAACATGCTATGTAGCTAAGGATGACACTGAATTTCTGATCTTGTTGCTTCGTTCTTCCAAGTGCTGAAACTATAGGCATGTGCCATCACGGCAGCTCGTGTTTTGAGGTAGTCTTTTTTTTTTAATATTTATTTATTTATCTTATGTATATGAGTACACTATTGCTGTCTTCAGACACACCAGAAGAAGGCATCAGATCCCATTACAGATGGTTGTGAGCCACCATGTGGTTGCTGGGAATTGAACTCAGGACCTTTGGAAGAGCAGTCAGTGCTCTTAACCGCTGAGCCACGTCACCAGCCCGTTTTGAGGAAGTCTTACACAGCCCAGGCTCCTCTCAAACCCTCTATGTAGTTGAGACTTCAGAGTGACTTGAGTTCCAGAGCTTTCTGTCAGTATCTCCATGGGCTGGGGCCACAGGTATGCACCCCACCTTGGGCATCTGTGATGTTACTCTGGGTTGTAAACCTGACTACATCTGGAATTACCTTAAGCCCTAAATGGAAGGCACCCCTGTGGGAGATTTCTGCTTTATTTGAAATAAGTAGATCCACTTCCGATCTGGATCTCTGATGTAGGAAGACACAGCTTTAACCCAGATCTAATCTGGGCCATGTCTTCTGCAGAAAGCCTATAGCAGGACATAGAAGAAGGAAGCTTCTGCTCTTTGCCTGCCTGCTCTTGCCTTGGTAGCAAGTCCTTTCTTTCAGTGAACCTCCTTCTTTTAGATTCTGCCATATACTGAAGACCAGCTGAGACATCCAGCCTTGAACTACTCATTCATAGTCAGTCACTGCTGGATTAGCTGGACCACAAACTGTCCGCCATTCTAGTAAATCCTCTTTTTAGATATACATACGTAGAGGTTCATTATCTAAGTTCCATCACTGTAGAAAACCCTGATTAATACAGTATCTAGCACCATTTGAAATTAGCATTATCAGCTGTGAAAAGAACAGATGCTCAAAAATGCCAACTATGGGGTAGAGGAGGAGGAAGAGGAGGCACAGTCAGGTGGACCTCTGAGTTTGAGGCCAGCCTGCTTTACAAGGTTAGTTTCAAGTGTGGTGGTACATATCCTTAATTCAGCACTTGGGAGACAAAAACCAGGCAGCGGTTTGCTGTGAGACCAGCCTACATTGTGAGACTTTGTCTCAAAACAAACAAACAATCAATCAATCAAAGCCAGAGGCTGGAGAGAAGGCTTAGCAGTTATGAGCGCATACAATTCTTGAAGATCCAAGCTTGGTTGCCAGCACTCATCCCGTAGCTCACTACCACCTGTAACCCCACCCATAGGAGATCCAATGTCCTCTTCTGGACTTTGAGAGCACTGTTCTCATGTGTGCATAACTCTCACACAGTCACACATACACACAAAAGTAAGAATATGTTTTTTTCAAAAAGACAAAAAAAATTGTTACAGAAAAAATAAGACAAGAAAAAACAACATAATTATTACACTTATATGGTGCAAATTCAAAAGATACAGAAGTAGAATCTTCATTTGAAGAAAGCAATGAGTACACAATAATTAAAGTAAACAGAGAAGAGAATGAGTTGTTGGTGAGCCATTTTCTATTAGGTTTCTTTCTTTTGGTTTTGCTGTTGTAGCTGGCCGTTCCCAGTACTTACCAGCGGATGCAGCAAGCACATCTTTACAAAGCTTTAGCCAAAGGGAGAGCTTCTCCACTGCCATAGATGTCAGCATATGATGTAACGTCTCTCTGATATCCTGGCACAAGCTTTCGTCTGTCTCTCTATCCAGTAAGGCTAGCAGCGCCCCCTCAAGGCCCACTTCTCTGAGGTTAGCATCTGAGGAGAAAAGGGATGCTCTAAGTCACGGAAAACATATGGGAAACACATATGGGTTTGCCATGTGGGAAACACACACGTTCAGAGGTTTTAAAACACCACATATCAATGTACTTTAAAGATTAGCTGAGATACTGTGCTTAATTTACTGAAGTTATTAAATCTCGCAGCTGACCTCTGGGATTATTTATGATCTTGCATAGAATCCTTTCAAAAAAAAAAGGAACATTATTAACTCTCTGAAGAGTTAATGACATCAGGCTATCCAGATGTTTCAGTGTAAAGATCTTGCTGTTAAACTTGATCCCTGGAACCCACGTGACGGAAGCGAGAGGACCAGAAGACTCCTCTGACCTCCATATGTGAGCGAACCCCCTCACAAGAAATAAATGCAATGAAAATTTAAAAAGTTGTTAATGTCACCTTAAGTTAGGTAAATATTATCCAAGTAATGTTCAATACAGCAATGTGAGTGTGTGTATGTGTATGTATGTGTGTGTGTAAATAAAAAATACCCTCTTATTTATTACGATTCTTTTCCTTGGTCTAAAGTTAAATTCAAATAAATAAACATGATAATTCTCCTTATTCTAGTGTAAAGGCTCTGATTTGTTGGTGTAGGATGCCACTGAAGAGTGAATCTAGCATTATCCTTTGAACTTGTAATCTTCCCGCCTCAGTCTCCCAAGTAGGTCAATTACAGGGCCTGTATCACCAAACCAAGCTAAAGGATCTAAATAGGTTTTAAAACCATATCTAATTAATTAATGTGTATGTGTACACGCATGCACACACATCCCAAGGCACCTGTGTGATGGTCAAATGACAACTTGTGTGTCCCAGGAATTGAACTCAGGTCATCTAGCTTAGCAGCAAGTAACTCCACCTAATGAGCTAACTTGCTTGTCCCTTAAATTTTTTTTTTTAACAAATTAAACAGAAAACGAATTAAACAGAAATAGTAATTGGTGGTTGGGTTTAGCCTCTGAGCTAACATATATCACTCACTATACGATATTCCAAGTATTACAATGTCCCAGTGATAAAGCGAATGAGTGCAGAACCTGAGCCCTCTGAAATACCAAGTGCTCTACACTGCGGGCCATCTCCCCGGCACCAAGTAGTACACATCTTAAAAGCAGTAAGACACTGAGCTCTTCACTATAATTTTACTCACATAGCTAATTTAGCATTTTAGTTTTTCCTGACTAATAGGCATTTTTAAAAATAATCAAAATATTTAAAGAGAAATGAAGGTGTTGGAGTGAGGACAGCTCAAAGGGTAAGAGTGCTTGCTGCCCCTGCTGAGGACTCGGGAGTCGGTTCTCAGCACTCACTGAAGGCTCACAAAAGCCTATGAATTCCTGTTCCGGGGATCCGATGACCTCTGGAATATGCATGCATGTAAAATAAAATGTAGCAGCTACAACTTTTTAAAAAGAGAACTGAGATAATGGTAAAATGTTGTTACTGGAGTGTCAACTTTTTTCCCCCCTTCTCTTCTCCCTGTTGCTCCGGGCCCCGCTTGCTCTGGCCCAAAGTACACTGTAGCTGTCTTCAGACACCCATATGAGGGCATCAGATCTCATTACGTATGGTTGTGAGCCACCATGTGGTTGCTGGGATTTGAACTCACGACCTCCAGAAGAGCAGTCAGTGCTCTTTTTTTTTTTAATTCCCCCTACTCCCACCTCCCCACCCTCAAAATTCCCACCCCCTGGGGCATCCAGCCTTCATGAGGTCAAGGATCTCTTCTTCCACCTATGCCCAGAAGGGCCCTCCACTCTCAGTCAGTGCTCTTAACCGCTGAGCAATCTCACAAGTCCTGGAGTGTCAAGTTTTTAAAAAAATGATACTGCCTCTTGGCCTTTTAGGCCAGATTAAGTGCAAAAAATTTAAAAAAAAAAAAGTATGCCCATCACTGTCAGTAACACAGGAAGAGTATTTTCTTTTTCTTTTCTTTTTTTTTTTTTTTTTTTTTTTTCCGAGACAGGGTTTCTCTGTGTAGCCCTGGCTGTCCTGGAACTCACTCTGTAGACCAGGCTGGCTTCGAACTAAGAAATCTGCCTGCCTCTGCCTCCCAAGTGCTGGGATTAAAGGCGTGCGCCCCCCCCGCCCGTCGCTTTTTTTTTTTTTTTTTTTTGGAAGAGTATTTTCATGACTGTTAATGTCTTCTAGAAAACACTTTGACAATATCTATTAAAACCATAAGCGGGGCGGTGGTGGCGCACGCCTTTAATCCCAGCACTTGGGAGGCAGAGGCAGGCAGATTTCTCAGTTCGAGGCCAGCCTGGTCTACAGAGTGAGTTCCAGGACAGCCAGGGCTACACGGAGAAACCCTGTCTCGAAAAGCCAAAAAAAAAAAAAAAAAAAAAACCATAAGCACACAATATTTTTATTTATTCATTTAATAGATTATGTTCTACATGAGTTTACTGTACTATATTGAGTGCAAAAGACAAGAGGCCAAAACAGGGCATCGGATTCCCTAGAACTGGGGTTACAGATGGCTGTGAGCCATCCTGTGGGTGCTGAATCTGGTCCTCCCCAAGAACAGATAGCACTCTTAACCTCTGAGCCGCCTCTGTAGCCCCCACAATGTCTAAAAAGAGAACTGGTAGGATGTGTTAAATCATAATCTTTATGTGACAATTGCACACGTGCATACACTGTGCTGTGACCACAGGCACTGCCCAGTCCCAGGCTTATCTTCTTCTGCATCTTGCATACTGCCCTCCTAACTAGTTCCTCTTCTACTTCTCTCTGTATGTGCATGGGCACGTGTGTCTACTTCTCTGTATGTGCATGGGCACGTGTGTCTACTTCTCTGTATGTGCATGGGCACGTGTGTCTACTTCTCTGTATGTGCATGGGCACATGTGCCTACAACTTAACATTTCTATTCTTTTCCTAGATAGGGTTTCTCTGTGTTCTATAATTAGCTCTGTAGACCAGGCTGGCCTCAAACTCACAGAGATCTGCCTGCATTTGCCTCCCCAGTGCTGGGATTAAAGGTGTTTGACACCACTGCCTGGCATGACTCAACATTTCTTCTTTCTTTCTTTCTTTCTTTCTTTCTTTCTTTCTTTCTTTCTTTCTTTCTTTCTT
>NW_021620970.1:7182180-7187542 GCF_004785775.1 Grammomys surdaster
TCCCTCCCTCCCTCCCTCCCTCTCATTTAAAGATTTACTTATTTTATTTATATGAGTATATTATAGCTGTCCTCAGACACACCAGAAGAGGGTATCAGATCCCATTAGAGATGGTTGTGAGCCGCCATGTGGTTGTTGGGAATTGAACTCAAGACCTCTAGAAGAGCAGTCAGTGCTCTTAACCTCTGAGCCATCTCTCCAGCCAGGACTCAACATTTCTAAGAACATGTTTACACCTCTAAAATCTAAAGCAATAGATACAAATAAATTCGGTTGTAAATTAAAAACTAAGATGTTCCTTTTGGGAAAAGGTATGACAGTATAAGATTTTCTATCAATATAGTCATGTCAAGTAACCTAAGCCAGCAGTTTCTTCAAAATGTAATATTTTTACTAATTTTTTTTTAAGAATTTCATAATGCTTGTATTAGTTGGGGTTACTATCGCTGTGATGAAGCGACTTGCAGAGGAAAGGGTTTGTGTGGCTTACATCACAGTCCATCATCAAAGGAAGTCAGGACAGGAACTCACACAGGGCAGGAACCTGGAGGCAGGAGCTGATGCCGAGGCCATGGAGGGGCTGCTCACTGGCTTGCTCAGTCTGATTTCTCGTAGCATCCAGGACCACCAGCCCAGGGGCAGCCCCACCCACAATGGGCAATGCCGTTTCCCGTCAACCACTAAGTAAGAAAATGTTCTGTAGGTCTGTTTACAACCTGATCTTACAGAGATGACGTTAGCTTCTGTCAGGCTGACATAAAAGTAGACAACACACATGCATACAATGATTTTGATCTTATTCATCTTCCCCCTAATTCCTCCCAGATACACCTTCACCCAGCAGAGAAGTTTTAATTACTAATAAAATAACTTCAACAGTAAAGACTTTTACAGTAAAACACATTATGGATCTGAAAGCTTTGCCAAAGTTGTGACATACTAAAAGATAGTATTTTAGAAATTATATACACATATGTACATGATACCATTACTATTGGTAGTTAAAATTATATTAAGTTTGAGTTATTTTCATTAGTTTTAAAATGAAGGGATAAGGGTCAGAACTGCGGCTCAGGGACAGAGTACTGAAATAGTGTGCCTGAGGCTCTGGGTTCATTTCTTAACACTGTAAAAGGCAAAATAAAAGAAAAATGGATACATACTTAAATTTTACTGGGGCTATAGAGATGGCTCTGTACTTAAGAGCATTTGCTGCTCTTCCAGAAGACCTGGGTTTGTTCCCAACTACCTACAATCCCGCCTCCAAGGAACCTGACGTCCTCTTTTGGACTCCTCAGACACCTACAATCATACGTGCAAATACCTAAACACAGACACACATCTGTAAGCATAATTTAAAAAAAAAAACCTACAAATGTTAGCAAGCAATGTTGAACTCTGCTCTACAATGGAGAAAGGACAGAAGAATCCTTTAACATGTAGCAAGATTTATGCCCATGTTATTAAAATGCTATCTTGATGGAAGGCAAGCATGTATGAAAAATTATTTTAGGATGAAATCTAATTTCTTTTCAAAATTCTTTAAACATTTGTGTGTTTAGTGGTGTTTGGACACTGTACATGTGTGGCAGTCGGAGGACAACATGTGGGAGTCAGGTTCTCCTCCCACTGGATGGCTTCTGATGATCAAACCTGGGACGGCAGGCTTCATGGCACACACCTTTCCTTGTTCAGACATCTTGCTGTCATGAACAAACCTTGATGTAAGGGAGGATCCTGGAAGTTCTTATCAGTAAAGGGGTTGTAAAGACAGTTCATGGGAACACACTGTGCTAGGCTTTGAGTCCCAGACTTGGAGTTCAGATCTGGGGTGAGAACTAAGAGGTATTTCTGATAAGCTCTCACATGAGTTACACATCGCTGGCTGGCCTCAACTTGAGAATCACTGCTGTCACCAGGTAAAATGGTAACTGCTAGGATGACTTTTGCATTAACCAAGACACATCATTTGAAAACTCATGTATATATGGAAGTCTATAATACTGAAGAGAAGAATCACCTGCAGCAGGGTCCCTGCCATCCCTGGCCAGCATGACAGCATGCTCTGAAACTTCAGCTGCTTCTCTCTGTACCAGCTGCCGCAAACAAGCCAGAACTGCTCTTCTCAGCAACAGGTAGGGGCTGCAAAGATTCACCTGAAAGAGGAGATTTGGGGAATGAATCTAAGGTTCTTGGTGGCACTCAGTAGGTCTAATGCAGACTCTTGGAGTCTTGGTCTAGATTTACTGGACTGTCTCCTGATTCTCGGTAGCTCATTAATAGGCTGGATGCAAGTTATCAAATACAGTGAAGCTTCTTCAACTGTCTTAGAATGCACTTACAATTGCAGCTAGAAACAGCTTAAAGAATAATACACATACTAAATTACATGCTATTTGTGTACATTACTTGAGCAAGAGCTTTGACAAAGCTGGAAGACAAAGACTGTGGGTAGCAGCTTTGAGGTAGGACTCACATTTGTAGTCACACATTTGTCTTCCGGTTCTCTACGGAGTGAGTACAACTGCAGTAATGTAGGCCACACAGTGCATGCGTGCAGCGAGAGCTTTAGAGTCAGACAGTGTGTGAGTCCTCCATCTGTCACTCACCGGCTGTGTGACCATGGTCAAGTTACTTAACCTCTCTGGATCTTAGCTTCCACAGAACTACTGTGAGGTTAACAGACTGTTGTGAGCTGCCATGTGGATGTTGGAATAGAACCCACGTCCTCTGGAAGGGCAGCCAGTGACACCAGGGCATCTCTCCAGCTCCTCAAAAAAAATTCTCTAGCAACACTAAAGAGCAACAGCTTCTACATACATGTCTTCATACATGTAACATATGACTCTCTCTCTATATGATACATGTAAATCACAGTGGGTCTGGCAGCAGCTTTATCTACAGCAAATGATAAGCCTGGCAATGTACTTCAAATGATCAATTACAAGTCAGAAGTTTCTGGATTCAAATTTCTTAATTTCTTTCTGAGTGAGGATTTTGCTATGTAGTCTAGGCTATCCTTAAACTCACGATAATCCTCCTGTCTCAGCCTTCTGATTACATGATTACATGCACTCCTATGCTCTGACCCTAGATACAAATTCTTTCTTAGAGATCTCTTAAGTAATATAAAATTTATTTTTCCTTTAATTGGGTTAGTAAAGACCAATTTGGTATGGCCCATGATAATTTGTATGCTTTCTGGGGAAGTGGGAGGGTTGAACCCAGAGCGTCATATGTATTCTCGATGGAGTCTCGCCCAGTGCACCGTGTACTGTCATAGTGATTTTCAAGTTAAACTTGAGAAACAGCACAGCTATTATGATAGAGTTCTGATGATTTGGTGTACATGGAAAAAACAGGACTGAAACGGGTGGTGGCAGGTACCGTCCACTGTATAAGAAACGCATGCAACAAAGGCCAGGTTCTCAATTTGTAAGTCAAAGATATTAGGTAGGAGGTCATCGGTGAAACACAGGGGTGCAATTAGCTTTGTAAGTAGGTTTTATTACACGTCCACAGGTCAAACTTAAAAGTGGAGGAAGAAAAATGCCATTCACAGATTCCTAAAGGTAATGCCACCACAGTTAGGTTTAAGAACGTCTACTATTAGAAACTAGAATACAGGATCACACAGAAACAGTAAGTTTACTAGTGTCCAAGATTACCGTTGTGGTCAATGTCAATTAAAAACAGCATTTTACATGAAAGATTTAAAGAAAAATGAGTGAATCTATTAGTTGTTTTGATCGGGATTTTACAAGCAAGTGATACAAGGAGGGTGCAGCATTCACTCAGGGTAATCAAACAATCCTTTTTTAAAAATAGCATGCTTAGAAGTACTCTTCACGTGTTTGGTAAAAGGTTGGGGACTGTCACACAAAGCAGACGGCAGGCTTTGCATATCATTCTCTAGCATGTCGATGGGAAAGGAATGTAGGCTGGGTTAAAGCAAACAAAGCAGGCAGAAAACATCAAATCAAGCTGTAATTATGATTTTTTTCTAAAATGAATACATTAAATAAAAACGATGCAAAATTCAGTGCAAGGAGTAAGCGCGGCATCTGGAGAAGGTTAGGAAGGATGGGTCGGCACGAGTATTAAACACACACCACGGGACATGCTGTGCAGACTGGGCTGTGCATTAATGGTCAGCTTAAACACAGAGTACAGAGGAAAACATCTGCAACCAAAAATAATACACAAAACAGCACTGCAAACCTCAACAAAGTTAGGAGTCAAGGATCAGGGACCTACCAACACAGAATTATCCAACAAGATCTCCTGCACAAAAACAAATGACAGACCAGTCATGACAAAAATCAAAAGGTAAATATTAGGATGACGACGACAACAGTCAGCTAAGTGTTCTGACATAAAGGCTGAGAGTTATCCTTCAAATCGGCCTAGCCTCAATCTTACAAGGTGGTTACAAACACTCTTCTTTCTACCTTGATAAAGTAAGAGTTGAGCTAAGACCTTGAAAATAGATGAGTTACAAATTTCAGGATATAATGACACGAACCAGGCAAGGCCTGAGTGTTCACTTGACTAAGGAGGCTTCCTGCTCTTATTATGCCTCAGGTTCAAAGCAGGCCCAATAGACACAGCTGCAGGAGGGGTGAGCTGGGCTGTACGAACATGAACGTGTACAGCTCACCCAGCACAGTCAATTATAGGTCTTTCTATTTTAAAACTGAGTGTACTCAGAATTGATGGTGTCACTAAGACCAAGTTCAGAGGGGAGTGGAAAGCGTGAAGTTTGAGGGGAGTCTCTAGTGTAGGATTCTGCCCTGTGATGACATACAATTTCCTTACTTTGGAAAATACTGTGAAATATAGCAAGCTCAACCTTAATAAATTTAGAATAAAATGCTACCCAAATTATTAAAATACTCTAGTATAATGTAATTAAGAACCTTTTTAAAATTTGATTTCTATTTTAAATGTAACAGACTGTTTTTCATATGTAGTCTTTTTTGGAACGAAAAAAGAAAAAGGCAGTAAACCCAATGAGATCTTAATCATGGATTATTGGGTGTTAATGTTATTGTTTCCTAGTGAACAGCATTAAGTGAATCCACAAATCAGGTAAGGAGACCTTTACTCTCCAGTTAAATAGAGCAGTGCTTCCATGTTCTTGAAGTAGTCTTAAAATCAGATCAACTTGTAATAGAATGGAATATTCTTTTCAGTAACCAAGTTTTGTAAAAATTCTTCAAATGTAAAAACTAATATTCTTGGGAGTGGTGAAGATAAAAATCTTTCCCTGCCATCTCCCCAACATATGATTGACTCACAATAGCTAGGTACAGCATCTCTGTAAAGTGTTACATGTGACTGACTCACATGAGTTAGGTAC
>NW_021620970.1:7187552-7247098 GCF_004785775.1 Grammomys surdaster
TACATGTGACTGACTCACATGAGTTAGGTACATCATATCTGTAAAGTATTATATGACACTTAGCATCAATAACTAATGTTGTTACTTAAGATGTGTCGATGCTATTTCAGTGAGTGGTCATGTGTTACTACAACTGGTATCTGTGCAATGCTGTGTAGCTGAGCCTGGAGGAGTTTATGGGACACTACACAGCTAGGAAGTGACAAAAGAATGGCTATGATCTTGTCATAGAACTCACAAGGGCAGTAACAAAATAATAAAGATGGCAACTGGACAAGGAATCCAGGAGAGGAGATTACACCAAGCTGTGACTATATCTGGTATACTGTTTGATGCTGTGGCACTCAGACTATCTTTCAAAGACTTGCTTTAATGATGCAAACATCATTCTACAAAAGATGGGATAATGTGAGAGCTTTAGATGTTTCTTTAAGGTCTGAAATACTCCATAGTTTGCCTCAAACTTTAGAATGAATAGACTGCCTTTATGTGTGTCCAACAGGGTGACACTGTTACACATCACCTACAACATTCATGCTGGAAAATCACACAACCAAGTTAAAACCAAACAACAAAAAACAACACTCTTCCAACAAAAAGGACTTGCAAATAACATTTAGTAAGTCTGTGACGTTGTGTTGGATCATATTTATTGCTATCCTGGAGCTCAACTTTCGAGGCAAGTCTAGACAGACACCGGTCATGCCCTAGAAAAATCATAAACGCAACGAAGGTTTATGAACCACTTGACCAGAACTTCTGGTTGACTGGCTTTAGTTTTCTGCATTTGTTAGATACATTATGAAAACCCAGATGTGATGTGTATGTAGCCAAAATATCTCTTCTTCTCTATACATATGTGTGTGTGAGTGTGTGTTGGGCATGCCACTCCAAGAGCACATGGAGTTCACAAGACAGCTTCCAGGGTTCTGCTATATTACTCTTGGCCTCATTCCCTTGGGAAACCATCTGTCATTGAACCTAGAGTTTGCTATTTCAACATCACTGTGAACAGAGCACCTACCCATCTCTACTCCCTAGTTACAGCTCTGCTTCCAGTGGGTGCTGCAGGTTAAACTCAGGCCCTCAGGCTCACAGTGTGAGCACTCTCTTACCCACTAAGCCTTCTCTCCAATTCTCACTTGTCCACCTGGGTCAGAACTTTTGATAATTAGAACAGAAGAAAACCAGGACCACACAAAACATCTGCAGGTCCTCTGGCACTTGTAACTTGTACAGTGAGTACAATAGTATAAGCATTCAGTAACTGTCTCAATTAATGAGTAAGTACTCCAAGATTTGTGTTCAACAGTAATGGGAGAAAAATATCCGTGTTTGAGAGGCTCAGAGGTAGATATATGACCGTAGTCCCCTTCTCCTTTCTAAAACAGACTGAAAGAAAACAGTCATACATATAGCACAATTTACATAATCTAAAAAAACAACTAAGTTGGGATAAATTCGAGTTTTGGAAACTAGGAGCTCACTATCCTTTCACACTCACACAGAGGCAGCTGACCAGGCTAGACAAGTTGACATGGCGTGGAGCAAACATGTGAAGCTGCTGAAGGCACGAGATGGCCTGAGCCTGGACCAGGCAGCCTGGATGGTCTTGCATCACAGCACAACCCAGCAGACAGGAAGTCCTCAAGGCAGACACGGAAGTACTGTTACCTGAAATAAAAAGCCAAAATCTTTTAATAATTAGCCTATAAAGCCTAACTACTCTTTAAACATATATAAGGACTTAAAGTCATTAAATTTTTTTCATAGATTTCTACCATAAAAGCAGAGACATGGGCTGGGGCACCAGTCAGTGGCAAAGTATATGCTTAGCATGTGGGAGGCTTTTGCACATACATGTACATACACACACACACACACACACACAGAATAATAAAGTGACATACTGATACACACACACACACACACACACAGAGGAAGAAATACTGGTACACTATCTTGTTCTTAACCTTCTACTTTGTGTGTTTGTATTTGGGTGTGTGAGGATCAGAGGACAACCTGGCAGGAATTGGTTAAGTGGTTCTTTTCTTCCACCATGTGGAGCCTGGGGCTGAGACTCGGGTTATTAGGCTTGGCAATACCTTGTCCTTACTTGTTGAGCCATCTCATCAGCCCCATTAGCTTGTTCTTAATTGAAATGTTTATTAGAAGACTCCAACAAGCAGCTGAAAGAGTCAGATGCAGATGTTTGCATCCAGCCAATGGACAGAGGCTGCTGACGCCTGTGGTTGAATTAGGGAAAAGCTGGAAGAAGCTGAGGAGGAGGGGGACCCTGTAGGAGGACCAGCAGTCTCTATCTGGACCCCCGAGATTTCTTAAACACTGGACCACCTAAAAGGCAGCATATACCAGCTGATATAAGGCCCCCAACACATAAACAGCAGAGGACTACAGGGTCGGTGTTCAGAGATGATGCACCTAACCCTCAAGAGACTGGAGGCCCCAGGGAATTTAGAGGTCATGTGGGGTGGGGAGAGGGAAGTGGGGACATCCTCATGGAGACAGGGGCATGGGTTGGAGGTATGGGATATGGAACAGTAGAAGGGTGGACAGGGGTGGAGTGGGGGTGGGAATAAAATCTGGGGTGTAAAAAAAAACACAATAAAAGAAAACAAAAATAAATAAATAAAAAGGATCCAAGACTGTTTACAGGTTTTACCAAATACACATGAAATATAAGATTTGGTAAAAAAGTAGAATTAGAAATTGCCAACCAACTTATCTCTGACAGTACTGCTTGAGTTATTTTCATGTATTATAATCATATGCCATGTCATCTGAAGAGGTCTGACTATTTGAAACTTTGGATTTATTTATTTCTGGCAGAGCAGTGCTTATGCTACATACCTATAGAGTACTTTATGGCTGTCACTGTAATTATGTAGGCAAGTAATTTTTTTCTTAGGCTATCTCTCTAAATATGGCACTTCTGTATTTCAAGGTACGAGACACAAGGCTGACTAAATAGAAAACTTCATCTAACAAAACATATTGAACACTTCTTACAAGCTAAGCACAGAAACTAAGCCTTAAGTTATTTCTATGTGTATATTCTTCTTGTAACACATCACAAGTGGCCTCTGCATACCTTGTAGCTCTGGGCCTAACGTGGTAATGAGGGCGTTCAAGCAGCGACCAAGACTCTGGTGAACTTGCACATGAGTTGGAGGCACACTTAGCAACAACATGACGATGAGTGACAGGGTAGACTCCACGTGCCCATGATAGAGTGCACCCGCAGAATCAATGGTCAGTGACAGAGAATGGAGAGCCCAGGTCTGCAAGGACGGACGGAAATAAAATGTCATAGCCACATCACAAAACACAAGTCACTAAACTGGTCTTCGTTTTTAGCAAATTAAAAAGCAATGGGAATTATGGAATGGATGTGCCACTACCCACCTGAAAAGAGAGTAAGTGAGCTCTGCAAGTTTGTAAAATGTCTTTAAAAAGATATTGATCTTATACCATCTGTGTGTTTTGTCTACATGTATATGTGTGTGTCACATGCACACCTGGTGACCACAGAGGCCACATGAGGGTGCTGGGTTCCCTAAAATTAGACTGACAGATGGTTTTGAGTGGTTGGAACTGCTCTTAGCCACTAAGCCATCTCTCTAGTCAAGAAAATCCCTACCTTTAATAAAAAAAATATAAGACCAACTCAGACAACTGTCGGATGTAGGATGACGTATCTAGAGACCAATTAGCAGTAAGAATTCCACGACAATACTTTTGCTAACAGCTTGGATAAATCTAGTTTGTTATAAATGCCTTATTGTTCATGTAAATAATAAAAATGAAGGAAGCTAGACATCAGAGAGTATACTCTGACTAATCCCACTTATGCAAAATATAAAAAAGAAGAAGACAGAAAAGGGGGAGTAGGAGAGGAAGAGGAGGGGGAAGAATTAGAAAAAGAAAAGAGGAGGTGGCCATGGACGTGAGCGGGACTAGCTGGGAAAAGGAAGGAAATCCGTGAGGGGTGATGGGATGGTACAGGGGATGAAACACTCAATATACATCATATACAACCGTGATATGTAATTAATATGCAGCAATAAAAACAAAAACGTTAGGATTATAAGGTAAGAGGAGGAAGAACAAAGGGAACCCTTAAGCTAAGAGAATCCTGGAAGCAGAGCAGACAGGTATCTATAGCAGACAGACAGGCATCTGTAGCAGACAGACAGGCATCTGTAGCAGACAGGCATCTGTAGGAGAGGTCTGTCTTGGGAGACAGTAACAGAGATGGGTCTGTGACGGCTGGGAAGCTGGTTAAGAGCTGCACTGGTGCAGGAGGATCATGGTGTCAGCCTGGGCTACACAATGAGACGTGACTTCAAAATAAGACAAAATAAAGTGAAACAACACGCCAGGGTGGTAGTGGTGCAAGCCTTAAGTCCCAGTTCTTCAGGGGCTCAGGCACGCTAAGGGCAACCTGGATAACAACAAGTTCAAGGCCAGGCTGCAGAACTTAGTGAGTCCCTGTCTAAGAGTCAACAAGAGTCTGGGATGTGGGTCATTAGTGAGTACAGTTGTTGACATAAACAGGACCTGGGTTTAATCCCCAGTTCTGAAAAAAAAAAAAAATCAAACCAATTCAAACCAATTAACCAAAACAAGCCTAGCCTGAGCAGCCTGCTAAGCTCTTCAGCAGAGAGGCTGTGAAATAAAACATTTTAGACAAATCTGGTTCCATATCTAGAAAAGAGTGGAACAGAATAATTAAGAAATAGTTAAGGTCATTCAGAAGACCACTATAAAAACTGGGGACATATATAAGCGGCAAGAGAGAAGGAAAATAAGCAAAACAGAATATCTGAGAGGCTGAGGCAGTTTAACTGACGACATGTTCGAGGCCAGCCAGAGCTATGTAGAAAACAAACTGTAACAAAAGCCCCAAGGATATATGGAAGAAGCATGATCCCCCAAAGCAACAACCACGGCCAAGTGGGAGGGCATATGTCTTTAATCCCTGCACTTGGGAGTCTGATGAAGACTGATCTCTGAGGCCTGCCTGGTCTACAGAGCAAGTTTCAGGACAACCAGGGCTACACAGAGAAACCCTGTCTAAACAAAACAAAACAAAACAAAACAAAGCACCCCACAATTAGGAGACTAGAAATCAATCCAGATTTGGTTAAGATGCCAGAGGAATGGTAAAGTTGATAGAAATGGGTGACACACAACGTATAGTATTCTGGTTAACATGGGTTTTCAGTTTCTAATCTGTTCATCTGTTTGCTTTTTAATTTCATTCAATTTATTAGCTTCTCAGCCATGAAGAAGTACTTGGCTTCTGAAAGCCTCAGCTCCCCTCTTAGGGACTTCCCACTGTAAACGACCGTGAGGACCAGCTGTGCCAGTGTGTTTGGAAGACTGCTGTACAGCAGCTAGAACCCAACAAGCTTGGATGCTGGAGTCTCTAATGAAAGAGTTATCCACTTTTCAGAAAGGACACTGACTGACTTTGGGGACTTATAAGTATGAGTGGAGGAAAGATTTAAATTCTTAAAGTCTATCAACAGCTTTGACCTTTAACACAGAATATTAGTTGTGAGTTAAAACAGAATCTGAATCATGGACAAGTCACGGATTTCAGGAGGGTGTCACGTGAGGTACTCACCTGCACGTCAGGAGAAGTACTGTCCTGAGACAGGGTATAAAGGACTCCAATGCAAGAACTCAAGTGCTGAGGCCCTGTGCCCCCTAAGTACCTATGCAGGGATCCTAGAGCCAGTGAGTGGCCTGTTCTGGTAACCACATCTCTCGCTGACTTCAATCTGCACGTATAGAAACAAAAATAAAAACAAGCACAGGAAAGACAAACCAAAGACGACTCAAGCATGTACGGCTCAGCATGTAAGGACTGGTGACCCAGGACTCACTCTGCTGGAGAGACTCTATCTCCATACATTGTCCTCTGAGCTCCATATGCATGCTGTAGAGAGGCACACCTACATAATACATGCATACCACCACACATACAAACATCCAAAACCATACCTACACATCCTTGCATATGGATTCACACACACACACACACACACACGCACACACACACACACACACACGCACACACACACGCACACACACACGAGTACCCAAAAACATACATGTGCACCACTCACCCATGCACATACACAATAAACAAGTGAAGATAAAAATATTTCAATGACTGTAACTTGTTACATAGACAAACTTTTCATAATAGTTATAAAATTAAAAGATATACTTATTATAAAGGAATGAAACATTCCAAAGTAAGTGGAAAGGTATCTTTCCTTTTCTTTTTTCTTTTTTAATTTGAAGGCTAGGTCTCACAGTGTAGACCAGGTTGGCTTAGGACTCAGGGAGATAGACCTGCATCTGCCTTTTGAATGCTGGACTAAGGGTGTGCACCACCACACCCCACCATCTTTTCATCATGACCACTTCAGAGATGCACACTGTACATGACATACATATACTCATTGCATACAACATATATATACATATATACCATATATGACATAAACATTGATACATATATTTTATAAGGTTGATATTAGTACTATTTTATTACTAGGTCACATTTTAAAAAATGTACATGGGGACATTTTAATTCCACCACATCAGTTTAAGAACTGGTATACTAAAACTATAAGGGAAGTTGTTATTTACTGGGAATTTAAGTGTATTTAGGCCCTTTAGCTCTTCCTTCCCACACAATCCTGTGGCTTTGTTATCACTGCTGTACTTTAGAGATAACTTCCACAGACTGACTACTTAGTGTAGCAGAGGGAGATCTGAGTCAGGGCCAAAGCACTCACACCACCAGAAAGCTACTAAACAGTTGGTCTGTTTCCATCAAACTCATAGCCATCTACTTTGATGGAGGCAGGGCCTTCCTATGTAGCCTGTGCTGGTCTGAAAGGAAACTGGTGGCAATTCTGCTTGTTTCTTGAGGTTTGTGAGTATGTGCTACCACCATACCAGGCATAATCATGGACCCTTATTTGTAATTGTTTTAGTATTATTTTCAAATTTATAACCTGTTCCCTTAAACATTCTTAAATAAGTAAGACTATATTACTGACCACCTCTTCAGAACAGTTCAAGACAGCCAGCTAGAAGGGTTGAGTGGCCTTTCCAAAGTCGCAGAGGTCAAGAGCGACCCTCTCTTGTGGTCTGCAGTCTATGGCTCTCCCTGCAGACTGCTTCTGCTACTGTATCATCTGTACTTTACAGGACAGGACTGTCCCACTGTCCTAGAGTCTATTTATTGGTGGCAACTACAATGTCCATGTAATGATGATCACTCTTCAGACCAAGAGGGTTTCCTCCATCTGAAAACATCCAGTCACATTTTCTTTTTTAAGTTACTTATAGAACAACATTCTTACTAGTTTCATTCAACAGCAAACTATCTCCCACTTGGCAACAGCCCACGGACATTAAGGAATCCACTTACTTGTCAAAGCTAACTTGAGCTAACCCAGCAGCAAAGGCTGCATCATCAACCACCTGGGCTAATCGAGCCCATGCTTCCGAAGCTGCACATCTCAGCAGGGGGCTGGGACTTTCTAGTGCTCCCAACACTAGTGTCAGCACAAGTCTTCTTACTTCTGGACTTAAACTTTGTTTAGAGCCAGCCACATACTAAAGCAGATGAAAAACAATTAGAATGTACAAATACAGCAACTTTTCTGATCTAGTTAGGAATGCATAATTCTTGTCAATCAAGTATTTCATCACTTAAAAAACAACAAACCAAGAACACAGAAGTCCCTAATCACTATGTCCATAAAAATCAATGACTAATGAAGACTACAGCAGCAGTTGGATTTGGTCGTAGACCACAGTCCACCAATGCCTGGCCTAGGTTATCAGATTTAGTTAGGTAAGACATGGCACTAACCCAAGGTCAGTTGCTAACAAGTTTTGTACGGAGAAAAAAGTCAAGGAAAATTCCCAATCCTGAGACATTTTCAACAGAGATTAAGAAAAATGAATAATAAATTTCTGCAGAAGCATCAGAATACAACCTACTTAGTTATTATAAAGTATTCCAAAATAGGAAGTATTTATGTGAGTTTAAGTAAAATTACTGTGGTGGTTTGTATATGCTTGGCCCAGGGAGTGGCACTATTAGGAGGTGTGGCCTTGTTGGAGGAGGTGTGGCCTTGTTGGAGTAGGTGTATCACTGTGGGCGTGGGCTTTAAGACCCTCTTCCTAGCTGCCAATCTTCTCCTAGCTGCCTTTGGAACAAGCGGTAGGGCCTCTCAGCTCCTCCAGCCTCATGCCTGCCCGGATGCTGCCTTGATGATAATGGACTGAACCTCTGAACCTGTAAGCCAGTCCCAATTAAATGTTGTCCTTATAAGAGCTGCCTTGGTCATGGTGCCTGTTCACAGCAGTAAAACCCTAACTACGACAATTACCTTCAGTAAGTTAGAAACGGCAGCAACAACATGCAGCTGGACTGTTTGCTGACGTGCTCCTTTGGTGTGCTTTATGCTGTTCAAAAGCTGCTCCAGTATCAGAACCCTGAATGAACAGCAACAAGAGTTAAACACAGCAAAGACTGTACGGTCAAATCAAATAGGGAGCAGCCGAACCCCTGTTACTGCATTTTGCATTCTGTGGTAACTACTAAAGTGAGAAACTGTTACCCATCAACTTGAAACATTTTAAGAAAAGATACATCATAACTAATAGGAAAGCATTTTTATTAATCAGCAAGAAGGAAAGCATTGTTTTGTTAAAAAAAATTAGAAAGTGAATGGCTGAGAAACACCTAAGAAATGTTCAGCATCCTTAAGTCATCAGGGAAATGAAAATCATAGATTCCACCTCACACCACTCAGAATGGCTACGATAAAAAACACTTTAAAACTCATACTTTATGCTGTTTAATTGCCTGTGGTAGCTGACGGTGGGAACACACTCCAGGAGCTGGTGCTATGGCTGGCTTTCCAAGACTTCATGCTAAGGGCTGTGGTCCCCAACTGAGAGTCCAGGTAAAGTGGGACCTATTGGGAGGTTTTTGGGTGACTAGGTGAGTGTTTCAAGAGGACTGAGGACCTAGGTCTCCACGTCCTTTGCTCCTTGACCGTGAGGTGGCTACTTCTGCCCTGGTAGGCAGTCCCAACATGACACACATCCATTGGTTCAACCACTGATTGGAACCTCTAAATTTATAAGCAAAAATAATTTTTCTTTATTATAAACTGACTACCACAGGTAGCTGACAAAACTGAATGCTATTATTTGAGAATATCCAAATTCATTTATTCAATGTTGACAATTATACAAAAAATGTGCAATGTTTGACTTTTACTATTACAGAATTTGGCCTCTTAGCAAGAAGCTTACCTAAACCAGGCAGAGATACAAGCCTGCCATCCTAACAGGAAGGAGCATAAGACAGGAGGATCCTGGCCTTGAGGCCAGTGAGATCAAGGCATTCTTTCTTTCTTTCTTTTTTTTTTTTTTTGGTTTTTCGAAACAGGGTTTCTCTGTGTAGCCCTGGCTGTCCTGGAACTCACTCTGTAGACCAGGCTGGCCTCGAACTCAGAAATCCGCCTGTCTCTGCCTCCCAAGTGCTGGGATTAAAGGCGTGCGCCACCACCGCCCGGCAAGGCATTCTTTCTTATGCCACTTAAAAATAGAGGTTTGGGGGCTGGAGAGATGGCTCAGCGGTTAAGGGCACTGACTGTTCTTTTAGAGGTCCTGAGTTCAATTCCCAGCATCCACATGGTGGCTCACAACCATCTGTAATGGAATCTGATGCCCTCTTCTGGTGTGTCTGAAGACAGCTACAGTGTTCTCATACATAAAATAAATAAATCTTTAAAAAAAAAAAAGATGCCCTCACTTTGATTCCTGGAACCACATGGTAGAAGGGGAGAAACTGATTCCCCCCCACACCTCACCCATGCATGACTAATTAACTAAATGAAATGAAGAGGGTGATGATGATGACAGAGTTTAAAATAAAATAAAACAGACGAGGGAGACCAGACTCCTGGGTGAAGGCGCTTGCCACCAAGTTTGATAAACCTAGCTCAATCCCTCAGTCCACATGGTGGGAGGAGAGAACTCACACCTACAAACTGTCCTCAGACTTCTGACATGGAAAGTGTATTTTATTTACATGTGTTTGTATATGTTTTGCCTGCTTGTGTGTGTGCATGCAAGGAAGCTAGAAGCAGACTTCAGACCTCTGGAACTGGAGTTATGGGTGTTTGTGAGCTGCTAATGCGGGTGCTGGGATTCCAACACTGGTCCTCTAACAGGACAATAAGCACCAAGTAATCAACAAGATTATATTTAATAATCAATAAGACTAGCTCTGGGCCATGTTTTTTCAGTCCCAATAATTTCAGTTCTAAATACATAAATACATGAAAAAACTGTATTTTAAACTTGAATAACCCCTTAGCAGGTTTCTTCATAACTGTTCAAACATAATGCTAACCATAGTAATAATAAAATGCTTTGAAACATTTAAAAAATGGATACTTTTCTGTTTTCCTTTTATTTGTTGATATTTTGTTTTTTTTAGAGAGCATCTCCCTGTATAGACCAGGCTCCACTGTAACTGAAAATTATTCTGCATCAGAGGTCCAGTCCTGAGATTACAGGCCAGCACACCATACTTGCTAGGTATGGACACTTTAATTAAGCCAGTTCTTATTTAGAAACGCAGAAACTGAACACATCAAGAAAAAGTGTCTAGAGTACGGAGTTGGCTCAGCAAGTGAAGACGCGAACTGAGAGCCCAGCACTCACGTAAACAATGCCGGCCTTGTGGTCACAGTGCTGGGGGGAGGGACGGGGGATCCTTGCTGCTGCTCCACTGGGCTAGCTCTATACAAGTCAGAGACTTAATTTAGGAGATTAGCAGATTGTGATCTGAAAAAATGAAACAGTGGCTATCATCTGACCTCTATAGGCGTGCACATGTACCTGTACACACAAGAGCACACACAGACCTGTCACCTGTCAGTAACAAGAGCCCAAAGTGGGACAACCGGAGGCTAGCCACTTATTCACATAGCTTCTCTCTTATAGTTCTCGGAGGACTCCTACAAGAAGTTACAACAACCTACTTTCTGTTTCTGGGATTCTGCAGGGCCATTCCCTTTAAAAAACAAAACACACTAACAACAGACAACCTTTGAAATTCCTGCCTATTGTTTTCATTCACTTCAAATCAAATCAGGAAAAAAATCCAAACAGAATAACTTTGTTATGTCTGAACATTTTAATTACAACAAAGAAAAGCTTCTTCCAAACCCTGAATATTCACTACAGTCTTATAACCTAGGTAGATAAAATGATGAGCACAATTTAAACTTCCTTAAATGTAATAAAATGAAGAAATTGTCTCTTTGAAACTCTTCCTACATGGCGTATCAGACACTTGTCTGAAAGAAAAATAGTTATTCTGTTGTAAAGGAAAGAATATTCTTTTTATCAGAAGGCTGGCAGAAGACGTGGGCTATTCATAAACAAACTGTATCAGACTTGCTTCAGAAATAACTGCATGGCAAGACTACTGTTTAAGTGTTCTCTAAGAGACTAACGTAAACTTTCTACCTAGCTGCTGTCCACTAGGGGGTATGATTACATCAAATCACAGGATAAAAGTCAAGCTTGAACTCAAACGTCCTGTGGTCTAGAGTGAAAGGTGAGGAGGGAAGGAGGGAGGAAGATCATGGGAGGATTACATTTGGTAAGTTCGTATCAGTATTAGCTACATGAAAACAGACTTTATCTACACCTGTTTGAGGAGACACTCTTAGGTTAATGAGGTCATCTGATGGCATCTCTTTCACCCACCAGCAATGTGATCACAGAAGTGGAAGTCATACTTCAGGATAAGCAGTTATTGAAGAGATTTACCTCTGAGCTTCGTCCACATGAGCACAGACAACCCCAAAGAGCTTGGATGCAGAGCTAATAACGGACAGCGCTGGAGGCAGGGGCTTAGGCACAGAGTTTCCATCTACATCCTTCTCATAGATAGAAAAAGGGTCATATTCTAGACTTCCACAGGCAACGCCATTGCCAAGCAGGAGCTACACGGGGGAAAAATATGTAAGGGTTGAAAAATCATTCAAGACAAAAGTCTCAAGAATTCTATTAAAACCACCATACCTGTTCTTCAATGAACCTATGGTCAGTCTCCTGCAGCAAAGGACTTAATATCAAAAGGTCATCTGGATGACAAAGGGCAGGCAGAAAGCACGTAGATGCCGCTGCTTGGGTATCAGGGGCAGTCAGCTCGGCAGCCAGCTCTTTGAGGATAGCACAGAGGTTCCCTTGAGCCAGAGAAGAACAGCAATTAGCAATTTAGTACTAGTTTTTATCCTTAGAGTCTGAGATAAAGGAAAGCTCAGGCTGAGGGCTAGCCTGCACTGACCAAGTTTAGTATGATAGCCCGAGACTTTATTTCTTGTCTTTGGCAACTACATTACACACGATTAGCTCAGTTGTGTGTCCACTTTTCCCCAGGCAGAGAACAGCCAGTGAAATGACACAGTGAGATATATGCCTTTTAGGAGTAAGTGCATGTTACCACCGTTTAAAACAAAACTACACGAAGTACAAAAATGTATGAGTCCAATACTCTCATGCCATGAGCATATGAATAATTGTGGGGTTTTTTCCTTGTAAAAGAAAAGGGGAAGAAAAGAAGAGAGCAAACAAAACACCCAGCTGAGCATGGTGGCATATGCCTTTAATCCAAGCACTTGGAGCCAAAGGCAGGAGGCTTTCTTTGAGTTCAAGGATGGTCTGATCTACATATTAAGCTCTAGGACAGCCAAGACTATATAGAGACTTTGTATTAAAACAAAATAAAACAACTAAACAAGGCTGGGTATGTAGCTCGGTAGCAGCATGAAACTTGCCCTGCATCTATGTTTTCTAGTTCACTCATTAGCACCAGGAAAGAAAAATTAGCCTGGCAAGGTTGGATACTTCCATAATTCCATCTACACAGAAGGCTGACATAGGAGGATTGCTTGAATCCAGGACCTGGTTGGAGGCCTTCCTGAACGTCATACTGTAATCTCCTCTCAAAAGAAAAAGGAAGGCAGAGGAGGAAAAAATTGGTTTTAAAAATAGCTAAAGCTGGGGCTGGAGAGATGGCTCAGCGGTTAAGAGCACTGACTGCTCTTCCAGAGGTCCTGAGTTCAAATCCCAGCAACCACATGGTGGCTCACAACCATCCGTATTGAGATTTGATGCCCTCTTCTGGTGTGTCTGAAGACAGCTACAGTGTACTCATAAGTAAAATAAATAAATCTAAAAAAAAAAATAGCTAAAGCTGAAAATATTACACATTTATTATGAAAAAGGTGAAGCCTCAAAGGAGCCAGCAGGGTTCTTACCCAGGTCCCTGCACAGCACACACTCAGCACTGCTCGCACCAGCTGGAACAATCCTAACCTAGCCTAGCTAGCATCCTTCCCCCTACTTTGAAGTTATCCAAAACTGTATCATTCTATCCACAAAAGTGTGATCACTAAAGCTATGAATGTTCCATTTTAAACATAATCTCACCATCATTATTTCATATTTTAAAAGCCACTAAACGTCAAATATGTACTCTGTACCCAAATTTCCAATTGTGTGATGTGATTTTATGCATGTTTCTATGATGGAATCCAGATCTATATAAGGACTACATGTTGCAGCCTGTTGATATATCTTGTCTCTTTGAATCTATGTTCTATATGTTTTCCTTCACCCAATTCATTTGAAAATACATTATCTGTCCTATAGAACTATAAACATAATTTATGTTTACATATAAATATATAAAACTACAGATAGTCTGGATTTTGAAGGTGATAGCTCTCTAGTACAATTTAGTTTGTTAATGTGTTTCCTTTGTTTTTTAATTGGTGGTGGACCTAAAGGTGGCACCAGGCAGAGGTGATAGGCAGTTCTCTGTTATATACTTGCATTTATGAGACAGCTCCAAACTTGGGCACTGTATAGATATTTGACATTTAGTAATTTTTAAACTACGAAAATTAGATAATGAGATTATGTTTAAAACTTTAAAAAACTTTATTGTACTACTAAGCATAACACTGGTAACAAAAATTTATTAACGATAATAGGTGTTGTAAAACATACTAACAGCTTAGGAAAGAGCCCTCTTTAAGAAATGTTGTAAGGTTAGACCAGCAAACAGGGATAGTATATCACTGTTAGAGATCTTAATGCAGCCAGATTGAACCCAGGCAGCTGGCTAGAACCAGAGCTTCTAACTAACCACTGTGCTGAGCTTACACTTATTCGAACCGCGTTAAGATGCTGTGGAGAAGGATGGGCCTGCACATACTAGGTAAGAAATCTGTCACGTGGATTACAGTCCCCAACCTCTTTATATTGAGCCAGGTTTCACTAATTACTCAGGCTACCATGACTACAGTCTCCAGCAGGCTGTGTCTTAGCTCTTGCTGACTCAGTCTCACAGGTTTGTGCTGCCTGGACTGGCCTAACTCTCACTATAGCATGAGGGGAGGCAGCAGTTTTCTAGAAGACGCAAACAAAAGCACTATGAGGCTTGCAGACAGAATCAGAGAGGGTAGAAAGGAGCCAGTGAGGCCTTAACACAACAAATCAGAGTGGATTAATGGAATGTTTTCGAGTTTAACTACTATCATGTGACACTGAGTAAAATGAGTTTGTTGTTAGTACAACGTGAGAAGTATTTTTGTTGCCAAAGTGTGAAAATAGTGGAACTATTTCTCAGTTACAGTGATTCCTTGACTAACTGATTCTGGAGAAAGTACTTATCTACGTCAAACCTAGGATAGCAAATAAAAATTAACTCAAAATTGTATTCTGCAGCCATCGGAGAACTAAGCCAATCACGTACTTTCTTTCTCCTCCTCTGTTTTCTGAGTTAGAGTCTTACTCTTACGGCCCAAGTTAGCCCTGACCTTGACCAGTTCCTTTTGCCCAGCTCAGGAAAGCTGGGGTTACAGGTGTGAGCCACCATGCTTTCCTGAAATTACTCTTTGAGAAAAACATTATTATTTGCTGAACTATCATGAAAAACGTTATTTCAGTTCTTAAAAATGTTCCATGTAAGTAGGGCTGGAGAGACGGCTCAGTGGTTAAAAGCACTGGCTGCATTTGCAGAGGACGTGGGTTTAAATCCCAGTGTTCAAACAGCAGTGCACAATCATCTGTTAACTCCAGTTCCAGGGATTCTGGGGCCCTCTTCTGGTCTCCTTGAGTACCAGGTACACACATTTGTGTACAGACACACATGCAGGCAAGGCAAAACACCCACATACTTTAAAAACAAAAGCCTTCCTGTATAAAAACTGGCAAGTTCTTATACATCTTTTATATGTCTTACAAGATCAACATCTGGCAATATGTCACAACAACTGATACGACCAGACCCTTACAGCTATTTTCTTTCTTTTGTTTTTCAAGACAAGGTTTCTCTGTAGCCCTGACTGTCCTTGAATTCAGAGATCCGCCTGCCTCTGCCTTGACCTCCTGAGTGCTAGGATGAAAGACACTGGCTACACACCTGGCTCTACAGGTATGTTCTTAATCCTATCCTTCAAACAATGCAATTGAAGACTCCTTTCCTTTTGTGTTAAAGAATAAGAAGTCATTAGAGGCTACTATTGTCCTATGAGTTAAGTTATAAGAAGCCAGTGGATTTGTGTGTAGATGTGTCTGTATGGATGCATGGGCATGTGCTTGTTTATGTAACAGGGGAGTGTTCTAGAGGTCGGTATTGGATCTACCTCAATTGCTCTTCACTTAGAGTCTCACTGAGTAGCCCTAGCCGGCCTGCAACTCCCTATGTAAGCCGGGCAGACCTTGAACTCACAGAGACCCACCTGCCTTAGTCCCCCATAAAGGCATGTAGCACCGTGCCTGGCCTTCCACCTTACTTTTTCAGACAGGCTTTTTTCCTGACAGTGGAGCTTTCCTGGCTGGGAAATAAACTCTAGAAATCTACCTGTCTCTGCCTCCCAGGAATGGGCAAAGGTGCACGCTGTTTGGTCTGACTTTTTCATGGACAGGGATCCACACTCAGATCCTTATGCAGAGCAAGTACCAAGAAAACCATCTCCAAAGTATACACACTCACATGACTTTTATTATGGCAATGAGACAGAATTCAGGGCCTCAGTACTTGTCTCTATTTGATGATAAAGTTCAATTATTTTGCTCTACATAGATTATTCAAAGTATTAAACAGAACACAAATTTTTCTTAAATGCAAAAATCTTTATGAAAAAACCTTACTTTTATTGCTATAGTTTCGAAGATGAAATAAAAGGCAAACTATTATCACAATAATCTCAATTCATTGTTAAAGTACAAAAAAACAACATATAACAGGCAGAATAATCAAGTAATATATACATTAATTTTTCTTCTCAAACACTACCCAGTGGAACTGGGGTATTGCTGTGATAGGCCTAACCATGCTTTTGTTTGGAGGAATGTGGATTTTATGACTTTGAAATTCAGTAGAATTCTTTCAAGTTGGGCTTAGTGGGCTAACCTACTAGGAATATGGAAGACTTTGTTGCTGAGTATGATTTGAACTATGCAGACCTCGCCTAAGAGGGTTTCAGTGGAGAAGAATTTCAGTATGTGGCCTAAAGACTGTTTTTATGGTATTTTGGTGAAGAATGTGAGTGCTTTTTGCCCTTGTCTGAAGAGTCTACCTGAGTCTAAGGTAAAGAGATTTATTTTTATATTTTTTATTTTATTTTTTATGTACATAAGTACACTGTAGCTGTCTTCAGACACATCAGAAGAGGGCATCAGATCCCATTACAGATGGTCATGAGCCACCATGTGGTTGATGGGAATTGAACTCAGGATCTCTGGAAGAGCAGTCAGTGCTCTTAACCACTGAGCTATCTCTCCAGCCCAGTAAAGAGATTTATATTAATTCATTGACAAAGGAAGTCTCAGCCTTCAAATGAAGATGTAGAACTCTCAGTTCCTCCTGCAACATACCTGCCTAGATGCTGCCACGTTCCTGCCTTGATGATACTGGACTGACCCTCTGAACCTGTACGCCAGCTCCAATTAAATGTTGTCCTTATAAGACTGGCCATGGTCAAAACCCTAACTAATACATCATTCTATAAAAACAAGACAAACATAATGGGGACAGATGTAATTTCTCAACAACTGTGAGAATAGGTATCCCTGGCTATTTAGCATGTGCTGTTTCTAACCTCACAACCTCCTGATACACAAATTTGTTCTTTGCTACTGCTTTACAACTGAGAAAACTGAATCTCAACAAAGTTAGGTGCATTGTTCAAGGCCTCCCACTAGATTCATTCTAATTTTTTCTTCCTTTTCATGAGTTCTTTGAATCATTATTTAAGGTTATATAAGGACACTTTCATTCAAGTTTGTCTATAAATTTGAAACTCACTCAAAACAGAAAGTCATATTATAATTTTCTATATTTTTTATAAAAATAATATAAAATAATAAAGTCTATAATTATTTTTGTAAAATAGAAAAATGATTATTAAAACCATGTTTTAAAATTCACATTAGAAAAGTAGATAGTCTCTAAAAAGAGTGAGGAGAAATTAAGAATTTGTTTTTTGGAGAAATACATAGTAGGTCCTTGGATTTGTTTCTTAAAAAACACCCACCCCCAATCCCAAACAGCTAATGTTGTTATACATAAAAATTCTGTCTTGAAAAACAACAAAAAACAAAACAAAATAACAAAAATAAATTTAAAAAAATTAATTCTTGAAGAATTTCATAAATGTCTTTGGCCACTTTCACCGTCTCCTCCATCTTCTCTGGAATCTACCCTCCACTCCACCCACTCAACTTTGTGTCCTTATTTAAAAAAAAATCCATCGAGTCTCCTTAGTGCTACCTACATAGGCTTACAAGTTTGGCTATCAACTGGGGTGAGCTGAACCTACCAGGAGCCACAGCCTTAAAGAGAACTAACTCTTTCTCGCCTGGTAGCTGTCAGTTACCAACAGCTCCTCAGCTAGGGCTGAGGTTTCACACCTACCTCCCTACTCTATGTTACGGTATTGTCTGGCTTGAGTCTGTGCAGATCTTGTGTACACTGTCATAAACAATGCACACACACACACACACACACGCAACTTAACGCCATACAGTATCTAGAAAACACTGCTTCCTTCTAGTCTTCTACAGCTCTTGGTGCTTTGTTCCCCTTTCTGATAGGGAATCCAGATTTTAAAAAGGATTTTTTTAAATTACATCTTGATTTATTTGGTATGTGTGTGATTGTGTGAGCACGTGCATGTGCCACAGCACAGGAGTGACGGTCAGAGGGCAAAACTGGGGACTCAGTTTTCTCTTTCCAGCATGAGAAAGATCTGGGGTCAAACTCAGGTCTCCAGGTTGAAGCAAGTGACTGTACCCACTGAGGCATCTCTCTGGCCTGACTTTGTTTCCTAAGAAACATCTTGGAGGTGGCTTCAAATATAGAAGTGTATATTATTCCCAATTGCATCACCAAAATTCCATTCTCAGAAAACACAAGTTAAAAAAAATTTGAGATTTTTTTCTTTCTCCTTACAAATCTTCAAAGGTAGACTTATGTCATCATTTAACAGAAAATAAATTAATACGTTTATATTCTTACATTCCTAAATGTTTAAAAATTCAAACCCTGTAATTTTTATTTCAGTGTACAAACTCCAAGAGTTGCTTTTGCCGCAGCCTAGACTTCTAAGCTGTGCAGCACTGAAATGGTCCCCGAGTGCTGTGAACTGCTTCTAAGCTGTGCAGCACTGAAATGGTCCCGAGTGCTGTGAACTGCTTCTAAGCTGTGCAGCACTGAAATGGTCCCCGAGTGCTGGGATCTGCTTCTAACCTGTGCAGTACTAAAACGGTCCCAGCGCACTGGGATCTCCTGCACCAAGGCACCTTTCAGAGGGCACACGGTGAGACAGGTCTGGAGCTAACTAAGCAGGGACTGCCTTTCAGGTCTCTGGTAGAGATGGAAAAACAAGAAACATATCTTAGTTTTGTTTCTTTTAAGACAAGATCATACCATGTAGTACAGGCTGACCTTGACCTTTAAAGGTAGGGTTGTATGATGTAATTCACACTAGCCAGGAACTCATTATGTAGCCCAGGCAGGTATCAAACTAACAATCTTCCTGCCTCAGTCACCAAAGTACTAGAATTACAGGTGTTTGTTGCCACACTTGGCAAAAATTAAGGTTTATAAAAATGCATTGTATTTATTATAAAACAGTGAGCCCGAGGATTGAGACAGGAATCTGACATCTAAGAAAAAAAGGCACTAAGTGATCGCTTGTATTCATTCACTCAGTCAAGCAACTATTGATTTTCAAATACCATACTAGTCACAAACAAGACATTTTGGTCTAAGGCACATACCTTTATAGGTCTCAGGAGGTAATAAGATTAGTAGTTCATAAAGTCTCTGTCTATAAACTACTGACGGTGTTTTCAAAGAACTTCCATATGTTTTTAGTAGTGAAGAAAGCCTTGAAACAAAAGAAACAGTGTATCTTAAGTGTGTATGTTCTATGCAAATGCACAAGCATCGTACAGGTTGACATATAACATAAGCTAATCAACATTAGTGCTAACTTGTGTTTTTAAAATAAAGTGGGATCGTAAGTCTACGATGGATTCTGAGAATGAAGCTGGGGTAGAGCAGTTGCCTACTGCATGAGGCCTGGCTTTCACTCCTGGCACTACGAGCAAACAAACCAATCAACAAAACAAGACAACAATAGTCATTTTTCTAACATCCTTCATAAAGTGAAACTATAAAGTCAATTTTCACTTCAAATGTCACTAAGTATTTAATATTATAACTGAAACCTTATTTTATATTCAGTATAAAATTTCAAAAGGTACTTGGCATTTGCCAAAATCTAAAATCTATTAGGTAGAAAATTAATTCAATACATAAATAAAGTAAAATAAACATTGATTCTATTTTATTACCTTCAGCTTGATAATCATAATAGAACAATTTAAAAATCCCACATAGAATATTTTAGTTATGGAAGCTAATTCATGATACTTCTGTGTTTCTTTAAAGGTGGATCAGAAAATTATAGCTAACATATGAAAAGTACTCCATTCATATTTGTGCTTGTTAAAATTACTAATTATATTTTTAGAACTCTGCATCATTTACTTGGTTTAAATACATAAAATTTAGTTCAGAGGAGTATCATTTGTTTCTGTAAACTCAGATGAGTAGATCAAAATGAGAATTCAGGAAATCATTTTTATTGGTTTTTTGCTTCCATGAGATGCAAAGGTTAGTTTCTAATTGGCTTATCTACAAAAATACAGAGAAATAAATGTACACAGTACAGATAAAAGTACAAAACTTGCATAATTAAGACCGAGAAAGGGACTTTTTAAAGGTCAAACACTCTCTACCAATAAAGACAAATTAACATTAAAAGTAGGGGAGGGGGGAATGGAGCCAGGGAGAGACAGGAATCGCTTAACTCTGAAGACCTAAATCTAATCCCTTCGTGTGGTCCTGTAAGCCCATGGTGAAAGGACAGAACTTGGTTTCCCAAAAGTTGCCCTCTGATGTCCACTCTCACACACAAATAATAAAAAAATTTAAAAAGCATAATAAAAAATCTGAGCTAATTCAGAGCAAGTAAACAAACTCCAGTACCAACATAAAGACCTTAGGCTTGAACCATGAAAGGCAAGAACAAAAGCGTGGGGTCTCCTCAGAAGGGGTTATGGCTCTAGATCTTTGCAAAGGTCTATCAGATTAATTCAATTAATCAAGAAAGTATAATTCTAAACTCCTACATATATACCTAATTATTTTAGAATCTAAAAAGCTAATGAAAATCTTACAGGAAGAAATGGATAAGCCCTGTCAATTGACAGGGTAAGCAAATAAGAATTAGCAAAGATAGCACAATGGCATGTGCAAAAATTCTATTTGTTACAGAGAAAATCCCAACAAAAAAAGGGGTGTTTGTGCAATGAGGGTTTATCTACAAATTTTATGAGCTAGACAGGTTAATTTCAGGTTTATAAAAAGAATGAAAATTTAAGAAAAAGAGAATGAAGAAGCAAATGCAAACTTCAGCATGAACAAGGCTACTTTTCATGGAATAGCAGGCTCGCAGGAAAGACCAGAGAGAGCACACTGGAAACGTCTTCAGAATGAGGGGGCACTACGGTTACAGCAAGCTTGAAGGGGAAGATTTTAGAAGACTTGAAGAACAATTTCATGCTAAAACATCTGAAAATAAACACGCACTAGGAAAACTCTTGGAAAAATTTACTTGCCAAATTTTACATCCCCCAAATAGACCTTACCAAGTTAGAAACAAAGAAACTGATTTTGCATTATTTTAAAAAATCATGTAGAAATTTCAAACATGGTCTCTCAGAAAGTTTCACATGGCAGATTACTCCAACCACACAGACACTCTCCTTCATGAAACCTTATTATATGAAGTTAATAAAATTTCAATGCTTCATGAGAAAATATAAGATAAAAAGGAAACAGGAGAGTCTTACCTATAACTGTACATAAAGAAACCCATAACAAAACCACATCTAGAAGTTTATAAAACTGATCAATATGTTTCTTAAAGTGCATCACATTAAATAATTCGATACACATAAAAATCATATTTAAAAAAAAGACGTGGCCTAACAGAGCATGTACTTTAAAAAGTCTACAGGAAATACCACTGCTAAGAATAAAATGTCAGGATGAAAATGACTTTGGGCTAGGACAGGGAAGTAGGCTCAGATATTTTGGTCATCCCCATAAGCCCTTAGAAACAGTGATCACAGGAATGATCACGGAACTTTGTTTATTGCCTTGCTTGTTCTTTGACTATTTATATTTATTGTCTTGCTTGTTCCTTGACTACTTGCATCTATTGTATTGCTAGTCCCTCAACCTAGAACTGACTTGCATGTAATTAAAATGGTATAAAAGCAAAAAGGAGGAGGGGGGATGGGATAGGGGGCCCCTGGGGGGTGAGAAATGGAGAAAGGGGGATGACATTTTAAATGTAAATAAATAAAATATCCAATAAAAAAGAAAAAAAAGAATAAAATATCAGAAGTGACCCTTGAAAGCCTTCTCTTCAGGATTCTTGGTGGTTATTTTTTGAGAGGCTCTAAGCTGACTTAAAATGTGTGCTCAGCCCCACTGCACTTCCAAGTGTTGGGATTACAAGTGTCTGTTCATCACGTCTGGCTTTTTGAAAAAAGAGGTGAGGTGTTATGTTGCCCAGGTATTATGTCTGAGTTGACTCAGACAGCTCACTAGTGTCAACTTCCTGAGGAGCTGAGACTCCACACACATGCACCATGCATGAATTCTATGTAGCTGTTTCTATGTTTTGTTTTGTTTTTTTAATTTCTAAAAAGGATTTATGTGTATGAGTGTTTTGTCTGTGTATGTATCTGCGTACCTGATGCACATGCCTGGTGCTTGTGGAGGCCAGAGAGGCCATCAAGTCGTCAGGAACTGGAGTTACCATAGACCGGTGGAAGAGCAGCCAGTGCTTTAACCACGGAGCTGTCTCTCTACCCGATTTGTAAGCTTTTTTTGAGACAGAATCTCAACTATGTAGCCCAGGATGACCTGCAGTTTCTTTGTAGCTCACGTTGGTTTTGAATTTGTGTTGATCATTTTGCCTCCTATCTATCTAGATCTGCAATGGAATTATGTGTGTTCTTTGTGGAGAGCCCTGGGGCTGTTTGTATTTCGATGTTAACTCAGCTTTCCCGGGAGGGGCTGCCTGAGAGAGAAGTGAATCCTGTACTCAGGACTAGATGTGACCCTTCTAATGAATAAAGAAACCAATCACTGGGCGAGTAGGCGGGACTTCCGAGTGGAGGTGGGAAGGAGGCAGGAGAGAGATAAGGCCATTTGGAGGGGGACAGTTGGAGGACAAGATGCAGCTACAAGTGGTTTCTGGTTTAGATGGTCAATCTGCCAGGATTCACCACTGGAGGATTTATATTTAATGTGGCTTACAAGATTAGGGTTTTAATTGTGCCCAGCGATTGAGTTACCATTGGTTCTGAACTAAGTTGTGTGGTGTTTTCCTTCACTTGGCGGCTTGCCTGGGTTTGCCAGAAGTGCACCCCAAAAGGCCGTGGGAAGTCTGGAGCATGGGGGTGGCGTGGTAGCGACCGGCCGGTGGGAACTTAGCTAGGTGGAGAGCTTTTAGAGCTCTGAGTCAGTCCCCACGAGATGAGAACTGGCTGGCCATGCCCGCCAGTGCCTTGCCAGTGATAGTGTGGGTTGTTTTTTTATTTCCTGTAACGTGTCCACGTGTGTTAGCACATGTGGGGTACACATGGATGTGCATACATGTATGTAAAGACCCAAAGCTGATTATCAATTATCTTCTCACATCACTCTCTACTTACTGAAGCATGTCTAATGCTGAACTTAGAGTGTGCCAGTTCCAGCCAGTCTGACTAGGCGGCTTGCCCCAGGAATTCCCCATCTCTGCTTCCTGAGTGTTGGGGTTACAGGTAGTCCTGTGTCTGCCTAGCTTTAGAATGGGCTCCGAGGATCCAAAGTCTGGTTCTTAAGATGCCTTTGAGGCATCTTTCCCGTACAACACATTACATTGTAACCTGGAAGCGTCTAGCAGGGTGGTTGGCTAAGTAGCAATGAAGCTATCGTATACACCACACACCACGTATTTAATAACCACCACGACAAAAATACAGCCAACTGTGTTTTTAAAAGTAAAACATCTTCATCTTATAAGAAACTTTGATAACAGAGAAAATCATGTTCATAGTATTATAAAAATTTAAATTTTCTCCAAATTTACGTACAGATCCAGTTACAAACAAAAATTGAACAGGACATGATCCAAAGTACAAGAATGCTAAAAAAAAAAAAAAAAAAAAAAAGTCAGGTCGCAGTGCTTGCTCTAAGACACAGTGCAGGCAAGCAGACCAAAGGGAAGCAATGAGGGCACAGAGAACATCAGTCATGTTTAGGGATATAACTCGTCAGACAGTGATGGCAATCACCAAAGGAAGGATGGACGGACAGACAGACTGAAAGTAGACAGATGAGGATAAGTTTCCCACATGAAAAAAGAAAATGAAATGGTCTTGGCTTGGTTTGAATTTTTGTCTCTGAAAACTCATGCATTGTACACGTACTTAATTCCTGCCTTTTTTGGCAGTGGATAGGCTATCTAGAAACACCAGGGGCATCCGGGTGCTGGGGAGAGGCTAGTGTCTTGTGTCCCTAGAGTCATCTTGACAAGTGTTAGCCAGGTGACTTTGAGGAAGCTGCCATGAGGATCCATGGCTTCTGCCACTAACCTCAATAAACAACTGTAAGAGCAGAAAAGGTGAGACACGACAGGAAAGGAGGTCTCTACTGTTGACCAGACTTCTGCAAAAGTCCAGAGGAGAAGAAGCTCCAGAACAGCCTCGTGGTGAAGTCCACGGGTTTTTTTGAGCCAGGATTTCTCTGGGGTTACAGCCTTGAGTGTCCTAAAACTCACTGTGTAGACCAGGCTGGCCTTGAATTCTGTCTGCCTCTGGCTCTGAGTTCTGGGATTAAGCTGTGCACCACAGCCAACTACCCTGCAAAGTTCAATTTTTTTCCCTAGGTTTTTTTTTGTTTGTTTTTGTTCCTTGCTTTGTTTGCGGCAGGACCTTACCACATAGCCTTGGTTTGCCTGGAACTAGCTATGTAGACGAGGCTGGTTTGAATTCAGAGATCCATCTATCTCTACTCCCCTGCAATTCCATCATGCCTCAGCACTTCTGGCTCCAAATTCTTCAGTAGGAGAAGTGAAGGAAGATTAAATATATCCTGGTGGCTTGAAGCTATACAGAGGTAGTTCATTAAATGGTATCTATCCATTAAACCCAAAGAAGTAAATTAATAATGTTTACTGTCAATCCAATACTATGGGAAGGATGGGCCTTTTGCCTTTGCCCTCATGAATGATAAATGACTTGATGAAATTGTTTGACGAAGGCAGTTTGGTTCCCTTTTGTCTTTGTGTCTCTCCTGCTACACCAGGACAAACAATTCGCCCTGTCTAAAAGATGGAAAAAAGGTGCCATTTTGGAGATGGGCAGCAGGCCCTTACCAGACATCATTCTGCCAGCACCTTGATCTTAGACTCTCAGTCTCCAGAACAGTATATATACATTTCTGTTGCATGAATCACCTGGTCTGTGGTGTTTTGTTTCAGCAGTATAAAGACAGACTTCTACCTTACTCTAGGTAGAAAAATCAACTTAAGATGGATTAAAGATACAAACATAAAAGATAAAACTTGAAATATAAGAAAATCAAAGCAAAAAATATACAGGATGAACGTTGGGAGTGGTGGCTTGCACCTCGTATCCCAGTACTTGAAAGGAAATGAGAGGAAAGGTAGGTGGATCTCTCTCTCTCTGTGAGTTCAAGGTCAGCCTGGTCACACAGAGTTCTAGAACTGCCAGGTCTACATTAAATAGAGAGACTCTGTTTAAAAACAAAACCAAACAAACAAAAAACCAAAACAACCCTCCCCTCCCAAAAAAGACTCCACTACTAACCAAAAAAATGTGACATTTAAATTGAGAACATTATTAATTAAAAAAAAGATATTTTAGTATTTTTAATGGACAGTAATAGTATTGCAAATATGTAAAAAGTCTTATAAGTCAATTTAAAAGGACAAACAACCTAAAAGAGAGAAAGCTATCAGATCGAAGGTGTGTCTATTGCTTATGCTCTAGTTCAGTGTTAAAAAAAAACAACTGTCTGTCTCCGCCAATCAAGTGCTGGAATACAGCCACAGCTGTTTATCGCCCAGCACCATGTATGATTCCTTCTGAGCTGTCAGAGTTGAGCCACTTCAATGCAGATCTGAGACCCTATAAAATTTAAAACATTTACTGTGTCCCTTACTGTTTGTAGCCAATGCTCTAGTCATGCTTAATTCAATGATGCTCATCTATTATCATATTTTACAGGCTACACCTTAAATGCATTTTTCATTATACATAAAGCAGCATACCAGAAAAAAACTTTTGAAAGACTGTTTTCTATACCTAATTAATTTGGAAATTAGTGCTTATAATTGTAAGTTACACACACACATACACACACACACACACTCACTAAAAAAGTATTGGCTTTTCCTGTGTTTTAGTAGATAGATGATAAATCAACCTATAGGAACTATAAACATACAAAAACCTGTATGTATTAATAAGTATCTAGTTCTAAAGAACATAGAACAACACTAACAAACCAATACAATGCATACCTGCAAAGGTTAGCAGGCTTAGGATTTAATTTCTTGTTAAAACTGCCTTATGAAAGGTATATTATTCACCAAGTAATTTTCCTTCCCTTTTAATATGCATTTTCTCTAGCCTAAAAAAGAAGAAGAAAAGTCACATATCTAAATGATTGCCTTCCTCTGCAAAAGGAATCAACTGTATCAGCTTGCCTTATCAATACATCTGAGGAATTATAAAGAGGTAGCTAGCTGCTCTTAGAAAACTCTACCAGTCTGAACAGCTGATCTTACTGAGTCAGCAGATCCACAGCACAGGGGAGTGGCGGCAGGACACGCTGGATGACTTCCTCAGTAAGGAGATCACCACAGTGGGAAATGAAACTCTTGACAGCTGAAAATGAGAACAGACATTTACTCCCTGTACGGTGTCATCGGCCATGAGAGAAGAATATTCAGTTATGTATAGCATCAGCAATGTTACAAAGAAGTGCTCAAACCAAAAAATATCTTGAAATTCTAGTGATTAAAAAGGAAGCTAGTATCTTCCATTTTTAATTATATTTTTCAAGAATTTCCTGGGATTGCTAAGAGACTAATAAATTAACAAAATGTTGTTGCCCTGGGTTGTACTTAGCCCTTGAGATCAGAAATTTAAAAAAGGAACTGAAATCAAAGTTGGGCATGGTGGCCCAAACACCTAATCTCAGCATCTGAGAGGCAGGCAGATCTCTTGTGAGTTCAAGGTCAGCCTGGTCTACACAGTGAGTTCTAGGACAGCCAGAGCTACATAGTAAGACTTACATCTCAAATTTAAAATAAGAATGAAAAAAGAAAAGAAACAAAGAAAAAAAGAAATCAGGGGTTAGAGAGATGTCTCATTGATTAAGAATGTGTAGGATCCACATCTGGTTCCTAGCACCATGTCACTTTGATTGCAGTTCAAAGGGGATCTGACCCTCTTCTGGCCCTCACTGGTGTACACACACACACACACACACACACACACACACACACACACACAGAGAGAGAGAGAGAGAGAGAGAGAGAGAGAGAGAAAGAGAGAAAGAGAGAAAGACAGAGAGACACAGAGATATTTTCACATACACATAAATAAAAATAAATCTTAAAAAAAAAGCAGATTAGTCCACCAATTTCTCACTAATATTGCAGAAACATGCAGATGCTAGCCAAGGAGGGAGTTTATAGTTACTCAGACAACTGAGACTGCTTCAAAAGAAGAGTAAAATAAATAGTTAGACTGTCAGGTTGAAATTATTATTTTTTTATTTTTAAGGGTAAAATTCATTGGATAACAAAACAAGCATGTGCTCCCTGTTCTTTCTAAGAAAGCCATTTTTCCCTAGTTCAAACTAATAGTCAGAAATTATTGTCAAGCCTACATACACTGTCACACATACTTCCTGGGAACCACACTGCTCCGGGGCTAATTCAATCAAACTCACTATTTCTGAAGAGAGAAATGGCTATCTACTTAAAGCAGTCCTGCTGGCTGCCATCTGGCCTGAATCTAATGAGGCATACAGTCATCGAGTAAAGATCCAGCTCTCAGACTCGGCTCAGGAGCACTCAGAGTTATGATCGGCTAACTGATTACATTCAGGCATGGACACACCAGTCAGATCCCTGTCCCTTACACTAAATGAAACCTACAGAACATACAAAGGAGAAGGAGGCCAGGGAGAAGAGAGATGGCAGTCAACCTACCACAGAGAGCACCAGCTCGGCCTTCCAGGGTGACTTGCCAGGTAAACGAATCTCCTCGGCTTTTTTCTGTTTCTAGATCTTTGGGAGACACTGGAAAGACACACTTCCACAGCAGCAGAACTCGAGCGAGGTGATGACTGACCACTGCAGGACCTGCAAAGACAACTTAACATGACTCTTTAGAGCTCAACTAGGGAGCAGGGATGTCTCTTAAGATGAAAATATTTTAATTCACAACTGCAATGTATCTTCTGGTTTCAAATGAATGAATATTAAATGTTGCAGCCCAGAAAAACAAACAAGGGCCTCAACAGCAAAGCCTGGGTTGGAGTGTCAGCTTCTAGCTACTGTGTCTCCTGTGACAGAATTAACTTCAGTGTACTTGAAAAAACTGACAGGTAGCATGTAAATGGAAGGTACAATTGCTATGGCAACAAGTAACATTGTAACTCTCCTCAGAATAACTTTTATTTTATTGTTTAGTTAGGGGCACACAGGTGTGTCTGTGTTTGGGTTTGCATATAAGGGAAGTTGTCCAAAGAAGCTAGAAGAGAGTGTTGGGTCCTTAAAGCTATGGGAGTGGAAACCAAGCTCAGGCCCTCTGCAAGAGCACTCCTTGTGTGCTGTTAAAGGTTGAGCCATCTCTCCAACCCCATGACTTCTTTTGCCTCATTCTTCCAAATGCTACTATTAGAGGCTTATGGTAGCACATCTGACTCCTAAAGTTGACTACTTCTATGTTTTGTTTAAAAAGAATTCTTTTTTTTTTTTTTTTTTTGATTTTCCAAGACAGGGTTTCTCTGTGTGGCTCTGGCTGTCCTGGAACTCACTCTGTAGACCAGGCTGCCCTTGAACTCAGAAATCCGCCTGCCTCTGCCTCTCAAGTGCTGGGATTAAAAGTGTGCGCCACCACCGCCCGGAGCTAAAAAGAATTCCAAGACTTGTTTTTATGTATGTTAGTGATTTGCTTGCATGTACATATGTGTACTATGTAAGAGTGTGATGCCTGTGGAGATCAGATCTGGAGTACACTGGCTAGTTTTGTCAACTTGACATAAGGTAGTCATTTGGGAAGGAACCTCAACTGAGAAAATGCACCCACCAGGGGCCTGTGGCCGAGCCTGTGGTACATTTTCTTGACTGGTGATTGGTATGGGAGGTGGTGCCACCCTGAGATGGGTGGTCCTGAGTGCTGTAAGAAAGCAGGCTAAATCATTAAGTAGCACCCCTCTATGGCCTCTGTGTCAGCTCCTTACAAACTGTAAGCTGAAAGAAACCCTTTCCTCCTGAACTTGCTCTTGGTCACAGTATTTCCCCACAGCAATAAAAAAGCTAACTAAGACAGAGTTATAAATGCTTGTGAACTATCTTGTGGGTGCTGAGAACAGCACCAGGGTCCTCTGGAAGAACAAGTGCTCTTAGCTCCTGAACCATCTCTCTAGCCTGTCTATTTCTGAGGTATTCTTTGGAGCTCAGGCTGGCCTGGAATTCACGATCCCCCTGCCTCAGCCTCCCAGTGCTAAGACGATAGGTTCTCACTGTTAACATCAATAACAACGTGTTCCAGGTCAAAATTCAGAAGCAACAAAAGGCAGTGGGCTGGTGAGACTGCTCAGAAGGGAAAGGAGCTTGCTATACAACAACAGACCTCTGTTCCATCTCCATCCTCAATATCCACTTAAAGGAGGAAAGATAGGACCAACTCAAAAGTCATTTTCTGACCTCTACAGATGTGCCCTCCCTCACAATAATAAGTAAAGTAAAATAATTAAAAGGCAATATATGATGATAATAATATCATTTAAAAACAAAATACCCTAAGAAACATAAAAACTAAAGCTCAGCTTTTCTTCCCAAACAGTATTCTTTCAAATTCAGCTGTGGGTGTGCACTCTCTCCACTCTGTGCCTTTCTCTGAACCCTGTAGCATGGGAACTGCAACAGGCTCTCAAGGAGACACGTGGGGGAGGCCTGAGTCGGCTAATTCTGCTTCTGCCCACTTAGATATGTAAACTTGGGTGAGTAACATTTTTGTCCTTGGTTTCCTCATTTTTAGTAAGAGAAATAACAGTATTTCCCTCATAGGATAGTTTCCAAGACTTTAGGTTCATATAGACAGCAGTACTGGCTTGAGGTAGCATTTATTCAGTGTCTGGTGTGCAATTATTATTGCTGTTATTATTTTGTGTTTTGCATTTTTTTGTCTTTTTAAGACAGTTTCTCTTTGTAACTCTGACTGTCCTGGAAATTGCTATGTAGACCAGGTGTCCTCAAACTCACAGAGATTTTCCTGCCTCGGCCTCCCAACTACTCAGTTTAAAGATATACACACTATCACACCCACCATTACACACCAAAATAAAATAATTAAAAAATAAAAGAATTGAAACTTGATTTAAAAAAAAAAAAAAAGAGTAGCAGCTGCAACCTTTGGGAAGATGTACACCACCTAGGGCATTTTATAATGCCAACACCAAAGAATGCCAGGGCTACATAAGAAGACATGTGAATAAACTGTAGGGCCTTCAGTTTGCCAAAGACAAGGGTCAAAAGGAATAATGACTGCACTGTTTGAAACATACAAATATATAATATTCCATGAATTTATAATGGTATCCAAAACAAAATTACCACTCATCTCCTTTAGAAGCTGCTAGGATTTCATTTATTTATTTTTGCAGTCCTGGGTATTGAACCTAGGGCTTCATGCATGCTAGGCAACTTTATCACTGAGGTAAATCCCTCTAGGATTTTAGAATATTCTAAAAATTTCTGATAAAAAATGAAACAAATAGGGGCCAGGGAGATAGCTCAGTTGTCACGTGTTTGCAGAACAAACATGAGAGTCTCTGTTAGCAGTAAAAAGCTTGGCATGGTGTGTGTAACCAGTGGGGGAGGGGAAGTCCTGGAGCTGGCAGCCAGTCCAGCCAAAACAGGAAGCTCCAGATTCAATGATACACTGTTTCTAAAGACACAGTGCTGAGTGACTGACAGAGACCAGGTGCCAATTTACAGTCTCCACATCCATGCTCACCTCCCCTGTATGTGCATGTACACAAACATACACACATACTCCAACAAACATGAACAATACACATAAAACAGAGCCCAAGAAAACACGGCAATTAAATATTCATAAGTGAAAACTCTATACATTTTATAAAACGTACAAGTCAATCTCTCTGTCTCTCTCCCCTCTCCCTCCCACCCCCCACCTCTGATGTAAGTTCTTGTTCACTAGCCCAGGCCAACCTCAAATATGTCATCCTCCTATCTCAGCCCCGTCTGCAGCCATGCCAGGCTGACTCATCTGTTGTTTTAAGGAAAAGAACATTGTACAGCCTTCCTCCAGTGCAGTGACATTGGATGTAAAAGGTTTTATCAGGTACTGCATTTATTGGGGGCAGAGAGAAAACTCCGGGGTTAATGAGTCCTGCTGCACAGGTATGAGGATTGGAATTTGGATTCTAGGACCCATGTGACAGACGAGGGTGTCCCCACGGCCTATAACTACAACACTGAGTGTCATGGAAAAGGAGACACATCAGGACATGTTTGAATGATTTTAAGCTTGAAAAATGATCAAATGCATTTATCCTACTTACAGCTTACAAATTGGTTTAGAGGAGAAACCAGCAGATAGCTGTGGATACTTGTAGGGAGAAGAGTTAGTAAATGTTCCCTTGGTTTCTTGTTTGTTGGAGACAAGATCACCTTATGTCAGCCAGATTGATGTTGAACTTATAGGCTGAAGTGAATGGGTTGTATCAGGGTATTTTTTAGTGTTGTTCTTTGAGACAGCCATGGCTGCCCTTGAACTCAGAGAGCTGTCTGCCTCTGCCTCCTGAGTGCCAGGAATAAACACTTGCCTGGCCAGGACATCTTAAGGCCAATATGAGAAAAGCATTTTAGTGGTTACTTAAATTCTGATACACAGTAAAAGCAACGTTTTGATCTAGAAACACAATTATTTCACTATTATGGAAACCCTCTAACGAACTGTTACCTAGTGTCATGAGAGCAGCAATCAGCAGCCACCCAGCTTGTGTGCGTTGAAGTGACAGGCGACTGTTTTGAGCAGCGGAACACAGCAAATCCTCTGCCAATGTCATGATAATCTGCTTGTATACAGAACAAAACAATAAAAATCAGCTTACAAATTAATTCAGGTGAAAGAAACTAATTACAATCTCTTGGAAGACTTGTTCTTACATAGAATAAATTACAACCATGGTCAACTGTGCAGGCTTCATGATAGGGTGATATCACACAAGAAACTATAAACAATTAAATTTTCAAGGATAAAAACTAGGTGAGTAAATGGTACACTGACAGGCACAATTCTTTTTTTTTTTTTTTTTTTTTATTTATTTTTTTATTTTTTGAGACAGGGTTTCTCTGTGTAGCCCTGGCTGTCCTGGAACTCACTCTGTAGACCAGGCTGGCCTCGAACTCAGAAATCCGCCTGCCTCTGCCTCCCAAGTGCTGGGATTAAAGGCGTGCGCCACCACCGCCCGGCTGACAGGCACAATTCTTTGTGAAGCACAAGTGACAATACTGTAAGGTTATTCAAACTGTAGCTGTCCAGAATTTGTTTACTTTGCTTTAAGCATTTAAACTTTTAGGTCAGTAATCACCAGAAAAAACTACATTATAGAAGTTTCCCTTTATAAAATTCTATATACAAACTCGATAATGGTCTTCCCAAAAGCAGTGGAGCAGGATTCCCTAACACGTTTCTAAAATAGACAGTGTGAGCAACAGAGAAAGAGTCAGATATTTAGGGCGGTGGTGGCGCACGCCTTTAATCCCAGCACTTGGGAGGCAGAGGCAGGCGGATTTCTGAGTTCGAGGCCAGCCTGGTCTACTGAGTGAGTTCCAGGACAGCCAGGGCTACACAGAGAA
This sequence comes from Grammomys surdaster, assembly GCF_004785775.1. Classification (NCBI taxonomy): domain Eukaryota; kingdom Metazoa; phylum Chordata; class Mammalia; order Rodentia; family Muridae; genus Grammomys; species Grammomys surdaster. The sequence goes on from NW_021620970.1 coordinate 7,220,498, forward strand.
ACCCTGTCTCGAAAAACCAAAAAAAAAAAAAAAAAAAAGAATCAGGTATTTAAAACGTATGCATCCTGTGTTTATAGAGTTCAAAGGCCAGGAAGAATGCAGCATCGAGTCTGAGAAAGCACATTACCAAGCACCTCTGGACTACAGGCTGTAGGAGCTGCACACAGTCCCTAAAGAAGGCAGCTATGCTAACCACAGGTTATAGAGTTAACAGGTGACACTCAGAAAAAGAAAGGATGAAACAACCATTTTATCAAGTCAGGACAAGAGGCATCTTCTCAGAAGAAATTTCACATGTGAGGGGTCAGAATTAATGAGAGTCGAGGACAAACTTAATACACACACTGATAACATGTTAGCTCTGAAGGGTGGCGGGGATGGAGAAACGGTTCAGCAGTTAAGAGTACCTGCTGCTCTTGCAGAGGACCCATGTTCAGTTCTCAGCACCCACATGAGACTTCCCACGTAAGAAAAAGGAGAGCTATAATTGGAGAATGAGGAAGTGGCTTACAATTATCTGTGATTCCAGTTTCATGGGATCTGATACCCTTTTCTGACCTCCATGGGTACCAGACATGTATGAAGTACACATACCTATACACCCAGGCGAAATATACAAATAAGATTAAAACAGTCCAATCAATCAAACAAACAAATAAACAAAACCAAGGGACTTCCTCAACTTGCCAGTCAGTTTATTATGACACTGACAATATAAAGATATTTGAATTTTTGACGTTGTTGTAGAGGATATATTATAAAGTTGTACATATAACTGCTTGATTGAACCCTGATGTCTTTTGGCGGGGAGGCAGGAAGAGGCATTTAGAGTCTCAGTGTCATCGCTCCGCTATTCTCCATTACTGGCTAATTACTGCTTCTAGTCATTTCTAGTAGAAAGAATGGGGCCGTAGTATTTATTTTGAAAGAAATAAAACTGAGTTCATAGTGATAACTTCAACTTAACATATGGGCTTTTATTTAACTTCCTCATTCTCCAACTATAGCTCTCCTTGTTCTTACGTGGGGAGTCTCGGCTCCTGGATATGTTATTTATCTGTTTTATACAACTACATGTAAACAAATTCAAAAGTAACACCACCAATACTGACAATAACTATAACTTTATTAAATGACACTCGGTTTTTTTCATAAGTCCAGTTGTCCTTCAATTTTTTTTTTAAAGGGCCACTCTCCAACTCCTGATCCTTTTGCCTCAGCCTCTAAAAAAAATGGGCTTAAAAGCTGAGTGCAGCCAAGATTATAATGGTATTTTAAAAGGCAAAAGCTGTATTACTATAAGGAGAAAGCAGAGTCTGCAGTGTGTGATTTTAAATAGACTTGTGTGGCAAGGCTAGATCCACTGCAAACTCTGTTATCTCATAGAGAGCCTTCTAGTAGAAGCACAGGAAGTGCACTTTCCCCACCCCAGTACTGGAGTCAAAGCACACTAAGTATGACTCCATCTGTGAGTCATGCTGTCTAGACTGGGAAGCACTCCTTGAGAAAGGTGAGGACAAGCATCATTTCTCAGAGACTGTGTGGCTAAAGTTCAACACACAAAGAACACTCAAGCGACATGCTGCTGTCCTACACGGCTTTAACTGGGTGGCATACCACCAGCAACCCATTTCACAAAAACTTGAACACCACTACACAGAGAATGAAATCATTACCTTGCCCTTTCCGTGAGGAATTCCCAAAGGACAGTGTGTCACTGCACCTAGCAAGGCCGCCACAGCAAAACCAAAGCCAGTCACTGCTTCCGGTGAAGACTTCAGTATCGTGAGCCGCTCTAGGCAGCGATCTAAGAGAGGTGTCAGGTAAGAAGGCAATGCCACAGCAATGCAGTGCAAGCACCAGGCTGCAGCCAGTCGAACAGAAATGCTAGGGTGCAGAACCACCGAAACGACACTGTCCAGAAGGCCTGGAAGGACAGAGTAAAACAAATGACTTATGTATACAGACTTAACTCATTTAAGCCGTAAGACTGCCAAAAGAATGGACATATAAAATATACTACTTCTATGAGAAACCAAATCACAACAAAAGAAGTGAGACATAAATTGTTTTCTGTTTTCAATGTAGAGATCTCTTCTAGTATTATCTCATGAAAATAAACTTAAGCTACGTTAATAAAAAAAAGAAACATTTTATTTCTAGTGATTTAGCATTGTATTAGGAACTAAAATTGCCAATACAAAACAATACCACCTTTAAAAAGTCCTACCTTGTCCTAACTCCCTTTTAAAAGAAAGATCATTTTAATTTGTTTTAGTTATGTGGTTAGTTTAGTTAGTTGGTTATCTGCTCACATGTAGGCATGTGAGCAGATGCCCACAGAGGCCAGAAGCACTGGACACCAGAGCTGGAGTCACAGCAGCTACCAGCTGCCTGACCTGCGAGCTGGGGTCAAACCTGGGTTTGTGTACTTAACCTCTAAGTCATCTTTCCACCTTATTGCTCCTGTAGAAAAATCTCTTTAGCACATTACAGCTATGGTAATACACTTCTCATCTACAGCATGGCTTTTATCTTACAGTAAATTCTAAAACTAAGGTTTTGCCAGGACTTCAGTGGTCTAACCCACTAACAACATGTTAGAGTACAGTGAACAGCAAAAAAAAAAAAGTTTCTATTTATTTATTCAAGAGAGACCTTTGTTGAAACATGCAAGTTTCCTGCCAACTGTCACAGAAATTTAAAGGGCTTACGAACATATAAATGAAAGAAACACAAAAGTATTCAGTAAGCAGGAAGCATGACAAAAAACAAAGCCACACACAGGAAAAAAAAGAACAAAACCTAAAACCTAGCCACTCCAGACCACATCTTAAGAGGATTTTCCTGACACAATGCAGCCTAAGCAGGTAAACTGACAGAGGTGGAAAGCAGACGGGTAGCCACGTCATCTGGGAAGGACAGGCAGACACGGCCACTGAAGACATTCCTGATCATACTCCTTTGATACAAACAGCCTCAGTTAAGCAGGGTGGTAATCATAGAACTGTGAACTCACAAAACCACTGAGTAGCATATTTTAAAGGAGTGAACTTTGTGCTATCTGAAGATATCACAATGTTGATAAATTATTTTAAAAGGCAGAGAATTATTTTCAGAAAGAAATAAAAACAGCTTAAAAGACCCCCGAGGAATGGGCTGTATACAGTCCACAGACAGTGGTGTTTTCACTGCAGAGGACAGAAATCCAGGCGTACTTCTCTGGAAGTTTTCCATTACACTTCAGAAAGAGGAATGAGGACAGCGTTACAAAACAGCTTTCCAATTGTTTCTGTAAGGATGGGATCTCACCATGTAGCCTTTGCCCTCTGAGTACTAAGATTGAGGGGTGTATCTTGCCATACCTTGCCACAGAACAACCTTTAACTACATGACAAACAACCTGATCCAAAAACCCGGAAAGCCCTCTCCTCTCTTTAAGTTTGTGTGTGTGTGTGTGTGTGTGTGTGTGAAGGAACATTACATGTGCCCTCAGAGGTCAGTTGGAGCTAATTACTGGTGGAACTAAACAGCCAGACATGATTTCTGACAACCGAGCTCAGTTTCCTAGGAAGACCAGCATGTGCTCTTAACCACTGATCCATCCCTCCAGCCTTCAAACACATTATATTGTAGAATAGTCTTGACTAGAAGCTTCCATGAATTATCTAACGTGTCTCCAGTGGTTGCACAGTCAGCTCCAGCTCGCTCGCATCATGGAGATTTCCTTCCTCCCGTACAAGTGAAATGCAGAACTGAACAGTCTCGGACAGCACACTTACCTGTACTGGAATCCTGGAGCAAAGGTGCGGTGGTAGTGCCGAGACTGTGTATGAGATTTCCGAGTTCTTGTAATGCACAAACCAGCATATGCTGGCTGGCTGCTACATCCATGGAACTGAGGCGGGTTTCCAGATTACCGTCACTCAATACGGCATCTGCCAGAAACACAGGAACGACTTATGCATCACTTTCATAAACACACATCATAGGAACCCAGTGTTAGGAGCAGAGAAGCGTAATGTTTAAATGGGCAATCACATAGAGGATAAACTGAGCCTGAACTAATAGATATCTTGAAAAATATTTTTAGATAATTAATTTTACTATGTGTATGAGCATTTTGTCTGCATGTGTGTATGTGCAAAGCATGTGTGCTTGGTGCTTCAGGAGGCCGGATGAAGGCGTCAGACTCCTTGGGACGAGAGTTACAGACAATTATGAGTCATCATGTAAGTGCTGAGAATCAGACCCAGGTCCTCTTCAAGAGCAATGAGTACTCTTAACCACTGAGCCAATGCTCCAGCCCCTGAACTAAGATTCAAGTCACACAACATGATCAGATCCCTTGTTACTCTGTCAGCTATAGACAATGACAAAGAAAACTGAAAACACCACTTTCCCACCTTTTGGCTAATATCAAGTAAGAAAAATTCAGGGTGATGAGAGTGGACAATATATTAAAAACAGCAGCCATCTTAAGGTGTATAGGAACCCTAACATGAATTCTAAGGACTGCTATAACCAGCCTTTAAGATTTTTGTTATGGGACTAGAGAGGCGGTTCAGCGGTTAAAAGCACCTTCTGCTCTCCCAGAGGACCTGATTCCTAGCATCCATGTTGGGTGACACACAACCACTCAAGCTTCAGGGGATCTGATGACCTATTCTCCAAAGGCACTTAACATGCATGTGTATAGATGCAGAACATGGAGATACAAACACATGAATAAATAAGTTGTTTTTAAAAAGCATTTTTAAAATGTATAGTAATACAGAAGCACTGCTCTTCAACGGGTGGCTCCTCTGACACTGGCAAGCCAGACTTCTTTAGCAGATCCATACCCATAACTTTCTTTAGCTTCCAGACGGCCTGGCAGATGTCCTTTGCAGCAGCAATCTGAGCCTTTTCTCCAAGCAGGCCTCCTATAGTTGCTCGGAGAATAAATGAGACACAGCGGCGACAGCAGACGGCATCAATCTGCGTTTGTGTGGCTTTAGGATTGGACTGTGATACAAGGCTTAGGATATGGGAAAGAAAGACAGCGAGATTCTTCTCTAGCCAAGCTCCTCCTAACGTTGAAACAAACACCACGTAGGCCTAAAAAGAAAGCAGTTTCATCTTCAAACTTTGATCATTTCACTTGCAAATCAACATCTCTTTTGTTCACAAAAATACGTGAAATTTCCACTCCACACTGCATCCTCCCCTGACTCAGTCACTAGATCCAGCTAGTGTGGCATTAGGTATTTGTTTGTTTCTGGTAAGACTGGAGTTACGTACAGTCTTTCAGTGCAGATTCCACTTCTGCTGTGCCTCTTTCTACTGCGGCCAGGCCCTGCGGATGTTCAGTAGAGAGCTATTGCCAGATAATTTGTAAAATGTGTTCCTGGCTTCTGGAAACAAAGGCTTAAGATACTTAACCTCACTAACAAGCAAGCTGAATTCAAACGCACGGGCACTTTCATTAGCCACACTCGGATACCAGAACTCCAAAGGACTGCTCTAGACACCTCAGGGGAACCACCAAGATGAGTCGCTGCTCTCTGTCTCCACGAATGTGCAGTGTCTGTCTTACCCCAGATGCAAAGACAAGCAACAGAAGTATGGGAACAGTTCACAGTCACACCGGAGACCTCTCACATCATGAACTAGTCACACAGCACAAGCCAGCAGGGTGAACAGAGATTGTTACTTCATTTTAAATTGTTCACTTCAAGTCTTCAGCATGCACTGACTTCATTTTTTTTGGCTGGACTTAGTAAATTTTAGGGATGTAGACAACGACCTGTACATGGCAGGCCAGAGCCTGCTGGCTGGACTTCATCTCCAGTGCAGTGCAGTCCGTCACAACTTTTCTAGAGGAGTCTGTGTTGAATCACAACACCTAGGAAGAAGCTGGTTTGGGGTGAGGCTGCAGTGTGGCCTTCCTAGTGTTTTATTCTAAGAAACCTTTCCAAGAGTTTAGCTTTAAAATCTGTGTTCAGGACAGAAAATAACACAGCAAACACACAGACTGTATGGCATGCTCTTTTGTAGGAGTTAAAATCATGTTATCTTGATACATTAAGTAATAGGTACTGGTATTTAAACCGCGCTGCATAAGCGTTCAAACCACAGTGGAAGACACGATAAGACATGAGACACACGGCAGTACAGAAAAGAAAAAATGACTGCCGTAAAGGAACTAAGTAAAGCCCATTACGAAAAATTAAAACCACATTTGGGTTACAAGACTCTTACTTACTTTGTAACCTTGTTTTCAAAACTGCTTTAAGTTCACCATAGGGATTTGTAAACACGAGCAGAACTAGCAACTTCGAATGGTGGAGTCAGACACTAAAACTCTGACTAGAGGCCAGTGGAGATTACATGTAGGTGACTGAGTTCTGATTCTGACCTGAGTAACTCCAACTCGAACGTCTCTGCTGACTGAACTGCTTCCTTTCAGCATATCTCCACTGGCTCGAAGGAATCCTGAACTCCCACGCAGAAACCCCGCTCCCAGCAGTTCCAGAACTTCCTCCAGTGACACTTTGCGAGCACTCTGCCGTGAGGCTGCTATGACAAAGAACAAACAGCAATTCATAGTTTGAAGACTGAATTTTAATTTCACTCTAAGCGCATGCCCTGCTACTGAGCCACATTCATACATGGTCTCCACTTCCCAAAAGCAAGCATACTGACAGAAAAACTAAAAATCCAAATGTAATGGAAAATTCACAGGAATTCTGTATATTAATACACAAAAGAAGTCACAAGACAATTTACTGGTCCATCGGGATGAGCCCTGGGAGGGCTGGGGATGTAGCTGTGTGGCACGATGCTTGCCTAGGACATACAGGGCTGTCAGTTCAATCCCGAGCCTTAAGGTGTCCCTATGTGCCCTCATGGACACTCTATGCCACTTTAGGGTCCTGCTCCCCTACTCTCTTTCCTCAAAGGTGTATGCCACCACTTCTTGGCCAAAATCCATTTTTTTAAAAAGACAATAATTGAATAAAGCACACTATACTTTTAGAATTGTTTGGGGTTTTTTCCTCTAATTACTGAATTGTTTGAGAATGATGTCTTAGGACCTATAACAATGCAACAATGTTTGTGAACCTCAGCTGATTTATATTCTACTTCTCAAAAAATTAAGAATGGGGAGCTGTAATGTTACATGTATTATCAGCACAGGAGAGTTAAAGAAGACACTCTGAGGATAACTGAATAACTTTACCTGCTCCCGGATGCTTAGCGATGACAGCTTTAGCCAACACTGTACCCAGCAGTTTCGAAACTGATATCCGCACATCATAATTGGAACCTTCAAAGGACTTAAAACATAGGGTGGCCACACTGTCCAGGTCTGTGCTCCACATAAAGACGGCCTCATTCTGGAGTTCAAGAAGACACTATGCAAACGTACACACAGATTAATGAAGAAACAAAATACAAATGTCAGGTTCAGGGCTGTGTAAGTTGTAGAAACACAATAGTCTAACAAAACCACAACTTCACAGTATTTTCTTTTTTTTTTTTTTTTTTTTTTGGTTTTTCAAGACAGGGTTTCTCTGTGTAGTTCTGGCTGTCCTGGAACTCACTTGGTAGACCAGGCTGGCCTCGAACTCAGAAATCCGCCTGCCTCTGCCTCCCAAGTGCTGGGATTAAAGGCGTGCGCCACCACCGCCCGGCTTCACAGTATTTTCTATGTTGACAGGAATAACCAAGAACTATTAAAACTCACACATACAATTATAAAAGAGGTGAGAGGACAACCTCCTTCTAATTCCCAGAAACACATTTAAGAAAAAAAAAAAAACCCCTTTAGAGTCAGCCTGTTAGACATGCGCAACAGTGAGGATAATTCAAGCAATCACATGGGACATCACTGTTCTTCTCAGTCAACTATGCTAAGGATAATTTAAAAAAGAAGAAAATAATAAATCTAAACATACACATTTTGGTTCACACAGATATTGACAGGACAAACAGGAAACACCATGCATCCGTAAGTGTGGACGCCTGACCTTCTCTTCAGGCCTCTGACTCCTCACGTCAGCGTGAGGAGCCCAGGGTTGCAGCCCTAATATCATGTGGAGGGGACTTCACTCCCTTGGCACATGCTTTAGGAAAGTGGCGACCAGACCATTCTACCTTGGCAGCGGCACATCGGACAGCCATGGATCTGTCTGTTAAGCAGGACCGAGCAGCCTTGTAAATATCCCTGTGGCAAGGTGCAGCAGCAGCACCCAGTCCGGTCAGTATACTCTGCAGACTCAGCATGATCTCATAGCGGCCTTGAGACTGCCAAGACGAAAAGAACAACGTAAAGAATAACGTGGAAGGCCACACAGAGAGCGGCACCTTATAAACACTGTGTTTACTACAGATTTAAGAAAATGCAGGTTTCTTTATATACTCACCAGCTTATTCTGGCATCAGGAAACACTCATCACACAGCTCCCTGTTTAAAAGTGCTATCTGCACATATTACATCTCAACACAAAGTACTATCTGTCCATATTACATCCCAGCACTTGGTGAGGCTCAGACCTGAACTATAGCTGTATCTCAGTGAGATATTTGTCTAGCCAGGCTCCATGTTCAATCTCACCACCAAAAAACAAGGGCTGGAGAGTTGGCTCAGTGATTAACAGCACTGACTGCTCTTTCAGAGGTCATGAGTTCAAATCCCAGCAACCACACAGCAGCTCACAATCATCTGTACTCCAGTTTCAGGGACTCCTATGCCTTCTTCTGGCCTATAAGGAACACCAGGCATGTTTGTAGTACACACACACACACACACACACACACACACACACACCCCTCCACAAAGGTACCTGGATCTTATTTTTAGGTCTCAAAAGCTGTGTGATTTCTAAGTTGTTCATTCTATTTCCTCATGAGTAAATTGAGGAGAAAATGAACCTGAGAGGCAGTGGGAGTGAGGTTTGATGGTGCTTTACTAAATGTCCAAGATGTCTCTGGAAGTGGAGGCCACTGTAATAAAGTTGATGAAAGACCAGGACCAGCACCAACCAGCACTTCCACAGTAACACCACCAGTTTTCTTTGTTCAAAGGAACAGAAATCATAGGTTAACAAAATAAACAGCACAACGCAGGAATCTGGGAACCTAGCTCCACTCCCCCATCCACAAGGTTTACAACACTGATGGGTGTGGGTCAAGCGTGGACCCACTTCTGATTCCTACGATGTGGTACCTGACTATGTAATAAAGGTAAACAAGGAGGAAAGTAGTGAAATACTTAACAAGATACTAAAACCTCTGGTATTTGTAGAGTATACCTCTCCTAACCCAAAGCTGCATAGCTTAGCTGATGGAGATAAGGGGAAAATAGAAAATGGTTTCAGCTATATTAAAGTTCTTACAGACATTCATTTTTAATAAAATGTATTTTTTCTATGCCTTTTTTCATCTTCAAAAATTTAATTAAAATATAATTATATCACTTCCTCCATTCTTTCCTTCCTCTAAACCCTCCTTGTCTTCTCCCTACAACCTCTCACGTCCTCTTTACCTTACTCCCTCTCAAATTCATGGCTTTCTTTGACTGTTGTTACCTGTACACACACACACACACACACACACACACACACACACACACACACACACCATGATGAGTCCTTCAGTGCTTGCTCATGTGTAGGATTTCAGAGCTGACCACATGGGGCTGGATAACAAACAGGGCTCAATGCTTGTAAAGATTCATTCTCCCTGTCTCAGCAGACGTCACACGAATGTGGTGCTGTGCCTAGGGTTGGGGCATGTTGAAAATTCCTCTCCCATGAATAGCACCAAATTTACTGACACAGAAAGTCTGACTGACATCATCCATCTTTTGGAAAACACTGCTGAAGAGACATGTGCTCGGCAACCCCACCAGTCTGGAACACAGACTTCACACCTTGGTGGTTGACTTTAGTACAAATCTTAAATTTAATAGAGTTTAATTTCCTCACATTTTGTCTTGTTACATTTCAGAAATGTGAAGTTCGCCTATCTTTCTACAAATGATTTAGGGCTGTTTCCCAGACTGCTACTCTAAGAAAGAATGACAACCACCTGCTGTGATCTTTTAATGTTATCCTAAATACGTGCAATGATAAGACTTAAATGTTTTGATTAACGTATAAGCTTAATTTCAATACTGGTAAAATGACAGTTGGTGAGAGATTATAGGAACTTGGAAGTTACATTAAGAGTCAGTCTTAGCCGGGCAGTGGTGGCGCATGCCTTTAATCCCAGCACTTGGGAGGCAGAGGCAGGCGGATTCCTGAGTTTGAGGCCAGACTGGTCTACAGAGTGAGTTCTAGGACAGCCCAGGCTATACAGAGAAACCCTATGTCTTAATACAAAGGGTGCCCCAGGGAGTAATGCCAGGCGGGGTCCCAGTGAGGAAAAGGTTGAGAATCTGCTGGCCAGCATTCGAGCCCCTCCAGCTCCCAGTGCCTTATTCCCCACGCTCTTTCCCTCTAACTACACGCTGCTTACTCCTTTCCAATGCCAGGATAGTAACTAATCTATTTTCCAGGTATTGTACATATTCTAGATATATTTAATTGATAAAGTTACACAGATACTTTGCACGTTTAAAGAATGTAAACCTTTTATTAACTCCATACGTATGAACCAATAAAATGCTCTCATGCTACTCTTCGGTTGTACTTACCTCTGCACTCTTCATAGCTTTAAGAATATTCCCCACTGTGTCAGTAAAGCTGTTAGCCAGTATTCTACCCAACTTCTTGTACAAGGAACCCAAGCACACCACAGCAGCACTGAAACATTTAAATTAGACAAAATGTCATGGCCAAAAAACAGGCAGGGCATGAAAATCGTAAGACTATGTAAACGTGACTATTAAATTTCTACCATTTTCATGGTTGCAATTTTTACATTCTGGGGAGTGTCTTCAGGTATTAAAAAAATTTTAAAATTAGGTGGGTATGTGTATGCCTGTATATGTGCATGTGAGTGCAGTACCCACAAAGGCCAGGAGGGGGCATCAGATTCCCCTGGAGCTGGAGTTAAAGGCAATTGTGAGCTGCCTGACCATGGATGAGTACTAAGAGTCCACTTCTGGAAGAGTGGTTCATGCTCTTAAGCACTGAGCCACCTCTCCAACTCCTTAAAGTGCTATTAACTGTGGTGAAGTATCTACCATTAACCTGTATTTTATTTTGTCTTAGTTTACTACTAAGAACTTAATAAAAGAATAAACAAAATCTGAAGAACTGAAAACATTCTTAAGATGTTTTCAATCTAAAGCTAGACTTACCATGTCTTAAGTAGTCTTTTTGTTGTGGTTATGAATTACAGTATGGGGATTGAAGCCAAGGCCCTCTATGTACGCTGAGTGACAGTCCTATCTTACTGTTACTTAGTGCTGGGCCTTCTGAATGCTAGGCATGTGTTCTACTGCTAAGTTATATGTTCTTGGCCCCTAATTTTTTTAAAAGAATTATTTTAGGTGTACAAGTCTTTCGCCTATATGCATGTATGTGCATCATATGCATTCCTGGTGCCTGTGGAGGTTAAAAGAGGGCACTGAATCTCCTGGTACTGGAGTTACTGGCAGTTGTGAGCCAACCTATGGATGCTAAGAACTGATCCTAGGTTTTCTGTAAGAGCAACAAGGACCTTAACTGCTGAGCCATCTCTCTAGCTCCATTAAAATATGTTTGAAAGGACTTTCTTGATAGCAAAACGGTTTTTTGTTTGTTTATTTCTTTTTGTTTTCTGAGACAGAGTTTCTCTGTGTAACCTGGCTGTTCTGAAACTCGCATTGTAGGCCAGGTGGGCCTCCAATTCAGAGATTCGCCTGCCTCTGTTTCCCAAGGGCTGGGATTAAAGGTGTGTGCTTCATTGCCCAGCTATTTTTTGTAAAAGATTAGAAATTAAATCAAACTGGGCATGGTGGCAAATGCCTTTAAGTCCAAAATTCAGGAGGCAGACACAGATGGATCTCTGTGAGTTCAAGACCAGCCTGATCCACATAGGGAGTTTTCCAGAACAGCCAGGACTACATAGAGACCCTGCCTCAAACTCAATCAATCAATCATTCAATCAATCAAAAGGCAAAAAAGAAAACTTGAAACAAAATTAATTTCTACTTAATTTCAGAACAACTGTCAAAGATTATATACTTTAGAAAGACCATACAAGGAAACAGTATTTTTTATTGTTAGGCTTTAATGTTTAACTTACAGTTTGGTGGGAAGGTAACTTGGAGAGTCATCTTTGCTACGAATAAGATCATTACATTTATCGATTGTCTCATAAACAGAAAAAGTGTCTCCAATACTATAAAGTATGGCCAGATTCTGAGCAAGGAGCTTTCGAGTAGGAGGCCCTGGGGAGCTGTTCAGTAAGGATAGGAGCTGCTCAACGAGGGTCTTCTGCTTCTCCCTGACGTCGTCCTACAAAGAAGGTGACGAAAGACAAGGAAGTCAGTGTAACTCCTGTAACCTCGAAGTACGAACCATCCAGGAACACTCAACACTGTTCTGAACGAGGCTCACAGTGGCTGAGTCGGGCACTGTGCTGTACTTACAAGTGGTTCTTCACTTTGCTATCACTAAAAGGAAGCTCTGAAACATACTGCATTCCATTAACAGAGACAGAGATCCACTTCATCTATATCTATTTGAAAGACATATAAATTTGTGATTTTATAGCTTCTTACTAAACCAACTCTCCCCCATTTACTTATGTGAGCAATTAAGGTGGCAGCCTACAACCCAAGACAAGGAGTAGACCTACAGCAGCCTCCTGATTTATGCAAGTCTTTCCCTAAGTCTAGCACAGTTTTCTTTTTATATAGGTGAATGCATGTAGATGCCAACAGTTCCGTTCTACTTTACCTGGGCGCTCTCTGAAAAGAAGTCACTACAATGCTAATGGCACTTGGTGCTCACTGAAGCCTCAATTTCTCAACTTAGTTTGTGTTCAATTAGTAGAAAGAATTTTATCTTAAAACAAGGAAACAAACAAACAAGGAAGCAAACAAAAAAACCCACCTTTTTCCAGTTTGTCATGGTGGCAGATGCCTTTAATCCCAGCACTCAGAAGGCAGAGGCAGGCAGAACTCTTGTGTTTGAGGCCAGCCTGGTCTACAGTTTCAGAACAGCTAGGGCTACACAACACAGAGAAACTGTCTCAAATCTTCTGTATATTGGTGTTTTGCCCATATGTCTGTACCACATGTACACTCAAGGATGTAGAAGAGGACATAGGATGCTCCAGAACTGGAGTTATAGATAGTTGTAAGCTACAGTGGGAGTTCTGGGAATCAAACCTGGGTCCTCTGGAAAAGCAGTCCGTGTTCTTCACAGCTGAGCCATCTCTCTAGCACCAGAATTTTATCTTAGCTTATGTCCCTGAACCTAGCCAATTGTAATGTAAAATCAGGAGACACTTCAGAAGGGACAAGGAATCCACCATATTTTACTGCTAACTTTTTATTCTTGAAGGTAAGCAAATTCATCAAATCTTTTATATTATAGAGCCTGGTAACAATAAATTGTTTCAGAATGAGAACTACCTTCAAATGATTTAAAATCAGTTTTTAAATTAACAAACATTTATTTTTTGTTAAATCCTACATGTATTCGTGTGGGTTTGTGTGTGTGCGCGTGCACGTATGTGTGCTGGGTATACAGAACCCAGACCTCCCCGTGAGCTGTGTGTTCATGTCCCTCTTGCATTATATATCACACTGTGATTCTGTAAACCATCCTCATTTTATATGGATACTAGCGCACAAAGGCAGGCACACAGGATGAGAAATCAGCTTTCTTTCTTTCTATCTATTTCATGAGCTTTATGAGGAGGAGTACGCTTATAAAAGAGCTTTTCAATTCATAGTCTCTATACTTTTTACAGTTCTTGAAAATAAAATTCCAACAGGATTGTTTAGCATCACAGGACATCAGAATTTTACGTATTTGGAGAAACACAAGATGCAAAAGATAATAAAGATGACCCACAATGTGGTTGTGGGTAAGTGGTGTGTGTGTACGCATGTATGTATGTATGTATGTATGTATGCATGTATGTATTATGTATGTATGTATGTATGTATGTATGTATGTATGGACTTTGGAGTACTGAAGACTGAACTCAAGGTCTCACACAAGCTAGACCAGCACACTACTACTGATCTGAATCCAGCCCAAGTGTTACATGTATTTAACACAATACAACAAATATTGGCTGATTTCTTTCTGCTTTTTTGAACTTGTAAAATTAAAAGAGATCCTTCAGAAGGGACAAGGATCCACAATAACTCACTGCTAAGTCTTAAGAAGTTTTACCTTTCACAAACTAATAGCTGACTATAGACAAAGCAAGAAAAGAAACAAATGGAACCAAACATTTCTGGCATATAACAGAACAACAACAAAAAATCAGCTCTTGCGATGTTACTCACCCTGTTTGTTGCTAGCAAGAGCTTCTCCAAGTATCTCAACCACTCAAAAATAAACTCAGCCTTCTGAACTTCCCCTAGTTGATTGGATGCTTCTTCATTGAGCAGCAAGCTGTGAGCTAATTCCATTCCTTGCAGCAAATTCTCTTAGCTGGTCACAAGTCTTCTCATGTATTGCATACACCTAAGGAACCAAGCCTGTGATGGAGAAACAACACGCCTTGAAAGGTGAGTAAAAGGAAGGTGGTGAGAACGCTGAAGATTCTGACGAGAAGTAAAAGCACAGCTAAGCAGAGCTTTAGAACCGCTGCAGGTCAGTCCCACAAAGGTCCCAATAGTAATAGTAGTTCCAGTTAGCTGACCCAAATCCATCTTCCCACTCAGTGTCTACTTTCAAAAGGACAGACAGGCCAAACAGGGCAGACTGTCAACAGGCAAATAAACAAAACAAAACAAATCACTAAAACCAAGAGATAACCCACTTATATCCTCCAAGTTTTAGGGTCAGCTAATAAGTGCCTATGTTAGACTTTCAGCATCCATGGCATCCTTGTATTAAATGTGTCACAGGTATTTAACAAGTGAATGAATATCTAGGCACACTACTGAAATCCTGTAGTGACGCTGACCACGGCCTAGGTCTCTGGTGTGGGTCTCCAGAGTGTCTGCTCTTGTCTAATGAAGAACCACTTGCCTCTTCAGGGGTTTAGTGTCATCCCCTGTCCCCAAGCAGGGTCACCTTAGCTGAGTTTAGTTGTGAAGAAACATTTTTTTCTGACAAGTCAATCGACCAACCATCAAACAAACAAACCATTCGAGAGCCAGAGAGAGGGGTGAGAGGTCAAAGTGTTTGTCACCAAACCTGACAGCTTCAGTTCAAATCCCAAGACCCACAGAGTAGGAGAAGACTGACTCCTGCAAGTTGTCCTCTGACTTGTTTACAAATATGATCGCACATACACACATACCCCACTAAAATTAATTTTATTAAAAATACTACTGCTCCAGTGTGAAGACACAAGCATCTAGTCCAGCCACTGAGGCAGCTGACAGAGTAGGACCACATGAGCCCAGGAGCCTACCTAGGACCTCTTTTAGGAACCAGTGTCACAGCAGCTGTAGGAGAAGCAGCTATCATCAATAACATGAAGTATATGTGAGGTAGCATACACAGAAGATGACTTCTCTAATGCATCAAAAAGAATCAAATTAAATAGTTAAGAAGATTAAAGTTGACTGCTATAGGTAATTAAAATATATAAAAATGCATGCCTTATTGTTCACTAAGCAAACTAATTATTTTAATGGAAACGCCAGTAAGATATATAAGAAAACCAAGTGTGAGATGTAGGATGGTTTTTATGTTTATTTTTTCCCTTTCTGAGTGATTCCTAGTATAACATACTTACACTACCATATCATCATAATTACTAGGTATCTGAAGGTCCCTTAAAGGCTTGAGTGAATTCCCACACCTTATCTTACTTTCGTTAGCTGCTTGGAACCCATGTCTAGATTCCAGGACAAGTCCCTGATGAGAAAACTACCTGTGTCTGGCTCTGTCGCCTCACATCTGTGCTCTAGTCATCTGGGTGACTTCTTCCCAATCCGTACTGCCAAGGTGCTTAACACTGTCTATGTAGGATGCGGCACCCAGAGCCACTCAAAAACAAAACAAACCCAACTTAGTTTTCCAAAGTGTCACTTTTAAGGGGCAAAGAATGATGCAAACACCAGGTATGGTGGTGTGGTGGGTGGCCCCACTACTTAGGAAGCAGAGGCAATAATAGTTCAGGATTATCTATCCGTAGACACACAGGTGAGCCAAAGCCACCCTGGGCTATATCAAATCCTGTTTACAAAAAATAAATAAAAAAAATAAAAATAAAAACAGAACCAACCAAAAGATCGATATAAACAACGCTGCTAAGAATTAATTTTTACAGAAATAACATGAATTCTAGCTTTCCTTTCTTAAAATACCTAAATGGCTCAGCGTGAACCTGCCACACAAGTGTGATGATCAGAACCAGGATCCTAGAACCCATCCTTGTAAATGCTAGGTGGGCTTGGGGACCTGCCTACCATCCCAGCATTTGGGGGAGGGAAGTGGGATCCTTGGAGCAAGCCAGACTAACTATATAAGGCACTCTGGGTTCAACTTACAGACCATGCCTCAGTGGATAAGGTGGAACATGACTGAAGAAGATTCTTGAGGTCAGCTCCCAGCCCCCACAGGCATGCTCAGGTATTTGCCTGCACAGCCCCCTCACACATGCTCCCCAAATCCCAAACATGCTTATATGTATGCACACCACACACACAAGGAAAAAGAATTATAAAATGAACTGGCTAAAATATTCACAATTAAGGACAGAATTTAAAAATGCTAGAGAAAGAAATACTTTCTCATAAGAAACTTAAGCATACTGTACTTTTGTCCTTAATATCTAAGACTCTAGAGGAAAAATAACCTTAGTGCACACAGAGATGATCTTATAATCACCAGGGTAAATGACAATCTAAGAATCAAATTACCCTTTCAGGAGGTTAAGAGTACTGCTGAAAAGACATTTTTTTTTCCTTAGACAGCAGCAATATTGTGGTGTAAAATGATCTATCAAGAAGCAAAATAGCTAATACAATGAGATAATAAATAATTCAGCAGAAAAGCTGGAGCCCATAAGCAGGGCACAACGTTCCCACTCGTGCCTTCCATGCAGCCCTCATGTCAGCCTCCCTCAAAGGCGGCAGCAGCTCCTGCGGCATCCCTTCCCACCTCCAGCCACCTGAGGGCTGCACACCTGCGCTCACTCGCTCGCTCACAGTGGGATGAGCAGACACACTGCAGACAGAGGATCCGACCTCGAGTCTGGCTTTTAGGAGGATGTCTACGGATGCAGAGCTGCCTCCTTTAAATTTTAATACAACCGCACTCTCCATACACAGAGGAACTTCGCTGCCCTAATTTTTCTCTTCCACTCATCCTCTGTGGAGACTATGAACTGATTTATCTACTAAAAGTGAACATATGCAGTAATGTGTTTAGACATGCGCTTCCTTTCTGACATGAGGCCTGCTATGCTATCTAAGCGAATCTTAAATGTGTGATCCTACTTTCACCTTTTGGGGAGCTGGGACGAGCCAGGCAGCAGCACACCTGGCTCAGATCTATTTTTCAAAGTACAGTTAGTCGTTGCTTGAAAAGAAAATGACTTCCTTAACTGCTGCTCCGACTCTAATGCCAGCAGCAAGGTCAGCGGCTGCCAATATTTATAATCACTTACTATGGTGGCAACTAAGTGTGCAATATTCATTTTCTAAAATAAAGCTTGCTATTTCTTAAATAAAGCTTCTTGATCTTCCTATAATTGACCTTTTATCGCCTGTTTCTCAACTGAGAGCTCCTGTATAATTAAAAATAAGATCCACACTTCCTATTCCAAGAGGGAAAAACCAAGCAAAGCTATACTAAAATCAATGAAAAACATCCAGCTGTGTAAATCAAATTCCTTGGCTCAATGTCCAGCATCTGGAACTCACAATCTTCTGGGCTTGGGCAGCTCCATTTCTCTAGCTCTGCCACCTATAACACACACACACACACACACACACAGTCACACACACACACACACACAACCCTTGTCTCACAGGCTCACACCAGCTTAGTAGTCACCCCATGGTCCTGGCATCCTTAATATGCTGGGGTCTGTAACAGAGACTGTACCTTCACCAATGGCCTCCTAACCTCTCTTCAGGGACTCTGACCTGCTACATGGTGTCAAGCCTCAGATTCTCCACATAACCCCTCCAGTCCTTTACCTTCATGCCTCTAAAACCAGTACCACAGAGGACACTTATACCTCACTATGGTCAGCTGCCAGTTTGAGATGCAGCCTTAAAGCCCTCCGAACCACAGCTTCTGTGTGCCGACCCTAAGGAAATATTCCCCAGATCACAGATGATTTCTCAGCTCTAGCTAACCAGCATCTATTGTCCCAGTAAATCAAAGGTGTAATTTTCATACATTCTTAATTGAAATATATCACATGAATGGCCTTCATAACCTTCAGACATTCTCAAACTTCCCTCTGAGGTTTCAGAAGCCAGGCCTCCGCTATCTGCATTCCTGCCAGCATTCTTATCTCCCAAGCTCCCAAACCAGTTCTTTAAAGGAAACACTCAATGGCTTTTCCAACCCAAGGTCCCAAATACTCACAAAACAGTCAAAGGCGTAAAAGACCACACTGCCAAGTCCTTCCAGCAACGTCCCACCCTCTGGTACCAATGTCTGTCCTAGTTTACCTTCTGTTGCTATGATAAAACACTGACCAATGCTGGACAGTGGTGCCCAGAACTCTGGAGGCAGAGGCAGGTGGATCTCTGTGAGTTTGAGGGTAGCTTGGTCTACAGAGCCAGGTCTACAGTTCTAGGACAGCCAGGAATACATAATGAAACCTTGTCTTGAAAAACCAAACCAAACCAAACCAAACCAAACCAAAATCAACCAGAACAAAATAAAAACTACTGACCAAAACCAACTTGGAGATAAAAAGGTTTATTTGTTTCATCCTTCCATCGATGACCGTCACTAAGGGAAGCCGGGGCAAGATAAAGTTGGGAACCTGGAGTTGAAAACTGAAGCAGACCATGGAGGAACACCGCTTACTGGCCTGCTCAGCTATCTTTCTTATACAAGAAGGCCCATGTGCCTAGGGATAACACTGCCCGTAGTGCATGGACCATCTACATCAGTTAGTAATCAGGACAATTCTTCAGTTGAGGGTCCCTATTCAGGCGAGTCTAGTTTCTGTCAAGTTGAAAACTAACTGACTCACACTCTCTGTAGCTCACCAAAGCAGCTATTTTACAGACCTGTGGTGCGGTAATATAATAGAATGTAATAAAATATGATGTGTCTATTATAATAGACAAAGACAAATCTGCCTTTAGGCTGGGGTATATCTCATGGTAAAGCCCTTACACAGCAGGCATGAGACCCTGGGTTTAATCACCAGCAAAGAAGGAAGTAAAGAAGGAGGGACCTTGAGAGACAGGAGCTAAAACACTGTTTACATAGAAGGAAGTAGCATCTCTGTCCATCCAGTTTCAATGTCTGTGCTCCTTAGCTACTCTATACGGTTTCTAATGGCTGCTGTGGATGACAGTGCCTACCACAGCTGCTGAGGCATCTTATAAAACTTACAGCCAGCTTTTCCTTCCCTTCTCTTTACTCTGCTCTATGTCCAGCACTCTGAAGCTTTTCATTAACGTGCTAAGTTCTTCAAAGACATCACTTCCAGAGAGTCTTCTCAACCTGGATGGAAAGTCGCAAAGTACTGAAAGTATTACTTCGGCTTTGGTTATTATTTCTTTTAAAAAAAATCATTCTCTATTCTACATACCAAACTCTCCCATCTCATTTTGGAATGGAAGACTGCATCTGGACATCCAAGAACCCAAAGGCACAAAGGTAAAAGAAGTTTCCTTGTCTGCATCTCCCCCAACAGTCCTCTAAATGTCACAATGTACAGTATTTGGTACCTAGTTGAAAGTCTAGTATCAGAAAGTAAAAATACCAAGCAGTCTAAACAACAATTCATTGTTTGAGATCTCATAACTTGGACATAATCCCTCAGTGCCTATTCATTCCATTTTGACATGATTAATAATCCAGCTATCTCAGTTTTAGCCAGAGTAGAATAGCATACTACATTAAATGTGAAAGGGCAAACCTCCTGAGAGCCGGAATAATCCAGAGCAGGCAGCTAACAGTGATGAAATAAATGGAACACCTCAATAGAGCTATCTTTAAAAGCAGAGAAATAAGGCACTGTCGAGAACACAAGATGCCATCAATCCCAAGCACAGCAGAATTTGCAAGCTAGGACAGGAAATCTTATTCACTTTTCAAAAAAAAAAAAAAAACTGTCCTTTTATTTGGTGCTTGCACAATCTGCCACCCCGAACTTCCTTGTTTCACTGTTAGATGCAGTTTGCTTTAGATCCCCCATCCCCCACGGCTCTCAATCTTGTTAACACTCACAGACTCACCCTTTACCAACAGTCCAGTTCATCTCCACGATTCCAGTTCCATGGTTCTACATCATGGCCAAGATGCATGATGGCTCCACTTATAATTCATAACTTGGACAGAATACCCAGCACAGAACTCCGCACATAGCTCATCTCTTGGAGCCGCACCACCCTGAGGGCTTTCCTGGCAGACTCTGCTTCTCACTCCCTGTTTCACTCACTCTTCATTTTACAATGACAGCTTCTTGGAATAACTCCTTATTTCTCCGCCTTCCAGCAGCTATTGTCATGGCCCACCCATTTCACAGAGAAAATATACCACCTATTGTATCAAACCTCCATACTGACATGGGAAGCCCTCTGTCACCAAACTGTTATCTCTACATCATATATATATATATATGTATATATATATATATATATATCTCAAATATATGTATATATTTGATGTAGAAATATATAATAATATAACAAATATATATATTTGATGTAGAAATAAATATGTATGTACATGTACATATATATGTTTGTACACACACACACACACACGCACACACACATGACACATAATGACTACAAATAGCACCTTAATCAGTTCAAGCCTTGCTAACAAATGAGTTTAACAAAAAAAACATTTGAAAGATTTTTGGACTTTGGAATTAAGATTGAGAGAATCTGTACCTATACAGATGCTTTAAAAAAAAACATAATTCTGGACACACATCCAATTTCAGTAGGCTGAGTATTTGTTCAGAGTTCTAATAGCTCATTCTGTTTTACACTTGATCCTTAAAAGGCCAAGAAGCAATTCAATTTGATTCTTGCTATAGAAACACCTTCCCCATTTCAGGTCTACACTGACATCTCAATATTTTACCTGATCTAGTAATCCAATACTGTCATTAGCCATGCTTAAAAGAAAAGCTTGGGGCAAAGCTAACTTATGATAGATATCATGAATGTTATGTTAAAAAGAGCGGGATGAGGCTCAAGGCCCTGAACTTGATTCCTAGTATGAAGGAGGGAGAGATGGAGATTGATGCTTAAATTAAAAAAAAAAAAGCAACCAGAAACATATAAAAAATATCCTCACTTTTTTCACTCCCAAGAGTCCAACACTGCTGAAATGATATAACCACAAACTAGGCAGAAAAGCCATGCCTCTCATAACACTACACTGGATCTAGAATTCCAAAGAATCCTCAGAAGGGATTCTAAACATCATTAAATAGGTTATCAGGTAATTAGAAGAGTTGAATCTAGACTATTCAGAAGTTAACCCCTTAGTTTATTCCTAAGAAAGGCTAATGGAGGTTGGTAGCAACTGCCCTCTTAAAAATTAAGCTGCAAAGAATGGAGGGTGGAAGATAAAAACGCACAGGACAAAGACAAGGGACCTTAATTTTCCCCACAGAGAGTACATTCATTAGTTTACATTGATGGTGTTAAATTTAGATAATAATTAAGAAAAGTTAAAGGTACTTTGGGATTCTGGGGAGATGGTTCAGCAAGTAAGAAGGCTGGCTGGGCAAAAATGAAGGTCCGAGATCAAACCCACAAAAAACGTGGGTGAAGGCAGGCTAAAGCTTCTAACTGCATTGCTGTGTCGGGCAGAAAGACTGCTAGGGCTTTTTCCAGGTTTAAGGAGAGACCCCGCTTCAAAAAAGGAGAAAGTGAGAATAGGGCACCTGACCTCTGCACAGTCACGGGTGCAAGAGCTTTTACATAAATGTGCACGTTACTACCACCACCACCCCATTATTTTGGAACTCTGTATTTTTCTGTTACTAACATCAAACACCAGAATAATTGAAGTAAAGGTGACTTAATCAAGGATTCATAAAGAGTACCAAAAGTTAAAGCCAGGAGTTTATTCCTGACCTACAAGTTATCTATGTAAAATAAGTGCATTCCACAACAAACGCACTCTCCAATAGTCTCTGCCCCTTAGTAAAACTGCCTCCTTGCTTTCTGGTGTGTGTGTGTGGTTTTTGAAACTAAGTTAGCCGATGTGACTCTCTCTACCTAAGCCTAGGTTGGCTGGAAACTCTCCTTTTTTCTGCCTCAACATCCTAAACACTAAAACTACAGTTGTGCAATGCTAAGCCTGGCTTTACTTGTTTTTTGTTTGTTTGTTTGTTGTTTTGGTTTGTTTTGTTTGGCTCTAAAACAAGGCGAATATTAGTTTGGATGCTTACTAAATCTCATTCTCTGCCCCTGTGTGTTAGCACGCCCCGTAAATTTCAACACTCTGGAGGCAGAGACAGGTTTGAGACCCCGTCTCAAATAAATAATCAAACCTCATACTCAGACATTGTTTCTAAGACGTTTGGGAAATAAAACCAGACAACCCTGCGCTAATGACTCTTTCTCTAACTTAAGTTAATCTCCCAGCATTGTTTGTTAAAGTCCTGAACTGCATAGGGCTTTTTTTTTTCTTCCTTAAACTTCTCGTTATCTCTAGGCTCTTAAGTTCCTTTAGGGCGACTAGCATTTTTATAATCCACCGCACAACCCAAAGGACAGCAAGCCATCTGATTTGTCTGACTTGACAGTTCAAATTCCCTTAACTTGCCAGACGTACACGTTATGGGTATTAAGTACCATAAGGTGCTTTACGAAGTTCCTAAAGATTTGCAACCACCTGAGACGATGATCTCTTGCTAGCTGAAAAGTCAAATAAGCAAATAAATGAAAATAAAAACAAATGTTTCCACCGACTTCGCAGACGCCGCGGGCGAAGGCTTTCCTTCTTAAGAAGACCAGGAAACTTCTGGCAACAGAAGGCAATGTCCACTCTCTGTTGCTGGGGGCCCGACCCGGTGCTGCAGGGCGGGTCCCCAGCCGCGGGGCAGCCGACCTGGTCCCCGACTTTCCGCTCCCGCGTCCCGGCCCCGCAGCGGCCGACCCCGCCTACCTGTTGTACTATGGGGAAACGCGCCACGCCGCAGTCAGCCCCCGTGTCCCGACTGTGCCTGCAGCCAGGACCCCGTCCCCCTCGGCTCGGTCCCACCCGGGCCGGGTCCTCAGCCTCTGCACCGCGCCCACCCGGGTCCCGCGCCACCCGGCTCCAGCCGCCCTTCCCCAGCCCCTAAGCACGCCGCCCCCAGCCTCCAATCCGCGTCTCCCGACTTGCCTGCAGAGACGCCCTGAGCTCACACCTGTCCCGGCTGTGCCACGTTACCGGCTCCGCGACAGCACAGCAGCACCCGGCTCACCGCCGGCGACTGCAGAGCGGGAGGGCGGGCGGGGCTGACAGCGCGGCGGGAGCGGCCATTGGGAGCGCCCGGCCCCTCCCGCGCCCAGGCTGGCCAGCCGCCCGCCGAGCCAGAGAGCGCACACTGTGGCAGGCATCACTACTCCACCGCCGAGAGAGCGATGGGAGAGCCTGAGACCGAAGTCACTTCTAGGACAACGTGCTCTCTGGCAGTCCGGAGATTCCGGCCACAACTATTTTTTGTCTATTTTTGTCGCCAGCCAGAATCTACACTTGCGGCTTAGAAGGCAGACACTTCAGGAGCCTGGAAAAATTCAGGCAAGGCCGGAGCTGAAGGAGGATAAGATGGAATCTTACCCGAGGAAGGGAACCTAAAGAACCTTGAAGGGGACCTAAGTGTAAAAGGACTATATGAAGATCACACGCGGAGTCCGTGACTCTGAGTCAGATGTGTTTTTCCATTATAATCAGGAGTTTGAGTGTAATTGTTTTCTTTTGTTTTGAAACAAGCTTACAAGAAGGTTGCAAACGTAGTACAAAAACATTATTCCCTTGACCCGTTTTGAGATTTAAGTTGCTAATATTATGCCACAATGTTCCTAAGCACCTTCCACATAGTCATAATAACTTCCCTAGCGATATTCTTTATGTTATACACTCGGTTTGCTGGTTGTCTCAATCATGTTCCTTATAAGCAAAGGTCTTCAGTTCCAAAGTAAGTGTTCCATCTATTTGCAATCCATATCTTCAACCTGGAATACTTAGTCTTTCTTTGACATTTACAACCTTGACATCTTTGAAGATTATTAGCCCACTGTTTTTAAAGAAAGGCTTTCAGTCTGAGTCTGTCTGATATTTATTCATGATTAGATCTAAACTAGATATCTTTGAGGACCCTTACAAGTGATTCTGTGTTCATATGTGTCGCTGTTTGCTCTTCATTGCTTCTCACCAAAGGATAAAAAAAGTTCCCTTTTCCAACTTTGTAATTAATATGTATTTTCTGAGGGAAATTCTTGGAAGCTATTTTGTTTCCAGGTACCCGTGAATAATCTTGTTTAGAAATTCATAATTTATATTACTGGATCTAGACTTTTTCCACTTCATTAAGTTGATTATAGTGTTCTTCCATTATTTATTTACTTATTTCTTACAACTGTTTATTTGTGTGTGGGCCTATGTGTGTATGTGCACCGCATGCATGCAGTGCCCACAGAGACCAGAAGAGGGCATCAGATCCCCTGGAACTGAAGTTATAGGCAGTTGTGAGCTCCCTGATGTGGCTGCTAGGAACTGAACTGGGGTCCTCTGCAAGAGCAATGAGTGTCTTTCTTTTTCCTTTTGTGTTGCATCCTGTACAGCTGGGGCAGTAAGGGAATGAAGAAAGGACAAACACAGGTACAGAAAAGTTGGGGTAAGATGGGCCATGAGCATTTTAATGTAGTGGCACCAACTATGAAATAACCGACTGGAACCTCAGAACATGTATTATGTGCAGCACAGGGGAAGGGGCTAGTAGTCTTGATAAGAGGTATCTGAAGTCAGCTGCAGTTGTTAGTTTTTGCATACATTGGTCAATCATTAGTAAACACTTGACCCAGAAGAGGACTTTGCCACTCCCATGGGTCTGAGGTCTTGGGTATTCAACATGGCCATGCCTTTGTCAACAATACACATTCACTCAGGGTTTAGCTCAGATCCTTCCAGTTGTGTTTTGTTTATATGTAGTATGTGTGCCTGTCTTTATGTGCACCATATGCATGCATGTATCCTTGGAAGTGTTGGAGCTTTAAGAACTGCCATCAAATGTAGTTGTGAGCTGCCTGATGTGGGTGCTGGGAACTGAACCAGGGTCCTCTGCATGAGCAGCATAGAGCTATGTCTCCAGCCCTTTCGTCTCTTTGGAAGATCAAATTCCAAGTTTACTCAGTCAGAAATTCATTCATTCTTGCTTCTGTGTCTTTGTGTTTTGAGTTATTTCCTAAGATTCTATTACCAAACATTTAAAAAAAATATAACACACTGTAAAGCCTTATGTATACTCTGTACCCCTCATCCAGATTCTGTGCCCTTTAGATGCGTCTCCCTATTCTTGACATATCTTTACTTTCTGCATAATTAAGATTTCTCAGGCTCGCCTTGCCCCAGGCTGAATGCAGCTCTTACTTTAGAAGCCTTGGTTCCCTTTAATGAATAAGTATATTTTACAGCATTAGGTTTGTTTGCTGCTACTGTAGTGGCATTACTGCCCATGCTGCCTCAAGGATACAGCTAGAAAATATTTATATATTCATACTCATAGAGTCTGCTGGTGTGCATCTGCTCATGCACATGCATACAGTTATAGTTCTTTCTCTAACTGTATAAATTTCCAAGTAGAACATAAAGCCTTGGGTAGGATTCTCTCAATAGGCCAAGCACCATTATAAATTTTCAAAGATGTGTTTAAACACGTCAACATGAATATTGACCCATGATGATGAGTGGATAATATTGAGCTGTTTAATCTCAAAGGAGGCAGTTAAACTCACTAGGACTTCTACATATGCATACAGAGGAAAGGTAGATATTGCCACTATATATTTAACAGTATTTCACACAAGAAAAGGCCACAGTTACATTCCTATTTGATCCTAAGGGAGCTTAAGTTCTTTTGAAACCCTCGGTCTCTAATCAGATAAAGAAATAGAGAACACACATATAAAGTTTCTGATTTTGTTCTACACTAAGGAACACTTTTTCAAAGCTTTATGGGGCTGGAGCAACAGTTCAGTGGTTAAGAACACTGTGGTGGTTGGAATAGGTTTGGCACCATAGACTCGTGTTGGAATGCTTGGCCCATAAGGAGTGGCACTATTAGGAGGTGTGGCCTTGTTGGAGGAGGTGTGGCCTTGTTGGAGGAGGT
>NW_021620970.1:7247108-7279927 GCF_004785775.1 Grammomys surdaster
AGGTGTGGCCTTGTTGGAGGAGGTGTGGCCTTGTTGGAGGAGGTGTGTCAAGAGTGTGTCACTGTGGGGATTGGTCTTAGAGGTCTCTATGCTCAATCTACACCCAGTGTAGAAAGAGAGTCTCCTTGCTGCCTGCTCAAGGAGACATAAGTCTCCTCCTGGCAGCCTTCAGATCAAGATGTAGAATTCTCTGCTCCTGCAGCATCCTGTCTGCCTGCATGCTGCCATGCTTTCCACCATGATGACAATGATAATGGACTGAACCTCTGAAACTGTAAGCCAGCCCCAACTAAGTGTTTGCCTTTATAAGAGTTGACTTGGTCATGGTGTCTCTTCACAGCAATAAAACCCTAAGACAGACACTGATTGCTTTTTAAAAGGACCTATGTTTCATTCTTAGCACCCACATGGTGATTCATAACCATGTGTAAACCCAGTGCCAGGGTATCCAAGGCCTTCTTCTGACCTGCAAAGGCACTAGTCTTGCACATAGTGTACACACACACACACACAGAGAGAGAGAGAGAGAGAGAGAGAGAGAGAGAGAGAGAGGGAGAGAGAGAGAGAGAGAGGAAAAACACTCATATTCACAAAATTAAAAAATTAAACAAAAAAGTTTTTTAAGTGTGAAAAAGTACTTTATAGTCAAATCATATTTTAAAATAACAACAACTTGAACATAATCCTACTACCTCTACACAACAATTATTTCCAGTTATTGGTCTTTCTTTCAACAGTTACATACCTATGAACAGTGATATGCAAAGAGCACATCAACTTTGAATTTCCAGTTATTTCATTGCTGTTGTCATATAAATAGTATTGTATGGGTATAATGTTTCTAGCACCTAATCACATGAGACTGACAGGAAATGAGTAAATGTAAATGAGACTAGCTATTTCAAGTTCCTCCCCCTTGCACTGTGAGCTGAATATGCCCTTCTTCTCTTAAGTTGCCTTTTTATTAAGATATTTATATGAAAGCAACAGAAAGAAACTGTGCTGTGACCCTTGAAGCTTGGGTTCTGGAAACCTGGCCAGGGTTGGAGAGGGAACATAGAAGACACACATTGACACAGTGAAGCTGGGGTCACCTGGGGTCTGAACAGTGTTTACTAAGTACAGCATAGGGCTAGCTCATCCATACAAGATCTAGTTCTAGCTCTGGATAGTCTCAGGCTATAAAAATCCAGGACGAGGAAGGTCGATTGTCAGCCTTTACACATAGCGACCAATCGTTGGACTCTGGAGGATGTGTTGTCATTTTTCCTGAGCCAGGGCCATACGGCTGTATGGTATGGCTTTGCCAATTTCACATGACTCTGAGGCCTCAGAGTACTCACCATGTCTGTGCCCATGCCAACCATGCAGATGTCCTTTTATACTCACCCAGGGCTTCCTCCACTCCCCACAAAACTAAAGCACCAGGTTTCACATCTCATAGAACCAGAAAACCAGGAGAGAGATTTAGGGAAGCCAGTGGAGAGAGGCTTTAAGTGTGGGAGAAGAGCGCTCTGGTCTTTGGCGTGGAAGATGGGGAGGAAGTGACCCTGAAAGGGCACGCAGCAAGGTGGAAAGTTCCAGCAGTGAGAGGAGGGCCTGGCAGCGACATACCTACAGTGGCCAGAGAGAGCAATCTGCTAAAGGGATCCAGAGCAGACTATGGTAAAAGATTGGTGTCTGTGGGAAGTCACCAAAGTGGGGCTGAGAGGAATCAGAAAACAGTCCTTGGTCTGCTCTTCAGTTTGTTCCTGCCACAGAGTTCCTGATGGAAACCACAGGAAGCACCATCCTGTGCCAAATTAGTCAGAGTTCCTCCAGCAAGGTGAAAGAACCAAGTTCCATAACATTTGCAGCTCCAGTCTAAACACAAGCGAGAACCCACGGAACAGAATAAGGTGGAGGGCTGGACCTGAGGAGGCCGCTGGTATTGAGGGTCATGCAAACCTACTTAGGCAGCAAACACCTCAGGCAATCTGCTTGTTTACCTAGAGATAGCCCCAAAATAAGCTAGTGTTTCCATTCAGTATGCTCCATTCTTTACGAGTAGCAGAGAAGGCACCCAGAAAAATCTTATTTACCAACTGAAGATTTATATGAATATGAAATTCATAACAGGATCATTCACTTAAACACCAAAGATGATGGAATAACATATGAAATAATATTAAGGCTTAAATAATTCATAATAAAATTAACAAATTAAGATTATTAATTTTTTTCTAGTTCAAAAATTGAACTTAGTCTAGGGATCATATAAATTATTTTTGCTGAATCATCAAATGCAAAGAAAAATTATATAAATATTACTCTTAAAATCTTGTGATTTAGGAGTGTGTTCTCTCTGTGTGTGATAATTACAATAAATCTTATATTTCAGGGCCAGTGAGCTAGCTTAGCAAGTCAAAGCATTTGCTGTGCTGGCCTGACCATCTGAGTAAACTCTTCAACCCACAGTGAAAGGAGAGAGAGAACAGACTTTTGAAAGCTGCGCTTTGACCTCCACATGTCCACTGTGCCCATATTCACATCCACACACACCCATCACACACATGCATATTCTCTTTTTCCAAATAAAAATTGTAAAAGTAGAGAACAGCCATGGTGGTGCACACCTTTGACCCCAGCACTCAGGAGGCAGAGGCAGGAAAATCTCTGAGTTGGAGGCCAACCTGGTCTACATAGCAAATTCCAGAATAGCCAGACTACATAGAGAGACCCTGTTTCGAAAAACAAAACAAATAAACAAAACCCAATGGTTTAGAAGTTACTGTTTATTAATGAATACAAATATCACATTAGCTTCTTTGGTCCTCATTATTCTTGAAGCAAAATAAAAATGAATTTATACTTCAAAATCCTTTGTTGCTAACAAAACTTAGGGAAAAGAACTGAATCTGGATGCAAATGTTTAACTGACCAGTATGAACAATAGCTAGAAATGAAGTTGCTAATGACATATAGTTACACTAATTTGGAGGCCCTGAGTCATCCATCAGGATGAAAAAAGAAAAATGCTAATGACATGAAATAGAATTATGCACTCTTGAACTCAATTTACCATCCCCCAGGCACTGCCAGGGCAGAGCACAAATCCATTTATCCGCCATCCTTCCTCATGGTAAGAATGCTTTCTTGGCTTGCACATTTTCTCCTTTTGTTTGCCACTTCTTGCTGAGATTCTATGACACTCAAATCAGGAAAGACATATTCTTACTTGTTATTTATGATAAAAATATTACGATCTTTTGGTGTTAGTTCTTATTTGGAAGTCTAGTAGAGTTTTTCAGTGAATCTCTCTGGTCCTGGACTTTGCTGGCTAGATTATTTTCATTGTTCCTTACACCTCATTGCTTCTTACTCTTACACTTTTTTGCTTTTAAGACAGGGTCTCTCTAAAAGCCCTGGCTGTCCTGGAACTCATTATGTGGATCAGGTTGACCTTGAACTCACAGAGATCCGCCTGTCTCTTCCTCCCAAGAGCTGGGCTTAGGGGCATGCACCATACCTGGCCAATCTCATCGCTCCTTATAGGTCCGTCTACAGTGTTTATTTCATCTTTGTTTCATTTTGTTAGGACATAGGCATAGAAATGCCTCTGGTTTGCTTTTTCCAATTTGGAATAACATAGTATCTTAATATAATACTTTTATTTATTTGAGCGGTTCCTGCATGTATACAATGTATTTTAATCATATCGATCTCTACTTCCTCCCCCAACTCCCCACAGACCTCCACACATATCTCCTTTTTGTCCTCATGTTTGTTATGTATTTCTTACTGTTTGGTGCTTTAGAATTTGGACTTTACTTTCTTTTTTTTCTAGGACATGAATGCATCATTGCTTATTCACTTGCGATCTCTCCTTTTTCCATTTTTAATTTTTTTCTTTTTTTGAGATCTTCACATATATATATGTATATATACACATACATATATAAATAATGAAATATGAGTATATTTACTCTCCAATATCTTCTTCCCAACTTCATATTTTTAAAAAAGATTTTTGATAACCTCCTAAGTCTAGTTAATATTGCCTATGTATACATTGAGAGCCTAGCAATGCCCATTCCTTCAAAAAGGAATGAGTCTTCCTTCCCCAACAATTATCCGTTGCCAATGGCTTCTCAGTAAGGGGTGGGCAGATCAACTATCTCTTCTATGCTAGAATTTTGGCTGGCTTGATCTTGTGTAGGTCTTTCTGAATTTTCATTTGTTTGATTATTTGTTTTGAAACAGGGTTTCTCTGTGTAGCCCTGGCTGTCCTAGAACTCATTCTGTACACCAGGCTGGCCTCAAACTCAAAAATCTGCCTATCTCTGCCACATGTGCCCACCATGCCTGGCAAACACTTTATTCTTAGAACATACTTAGTTGGATCCCAAAGGTTCTAGAATGCCATACTTTCATGTGCATTGACTCTAAGAAAATTTAACTTTCTCATTTTCTCAATGACCACTCAATTCAAGAGTATGCTGTTCTGTCTCCAAGTATTTATGGAGTTCCTGTAGTTTCTTTTGTTATTTATTTCTAGTTTATTCCACTGTACTTTAATAAGATACAAGAAATTATTTTTATTCTTTCAAACTTGTTAGAGCTTACTTTGTGGACCAGAATGTTATCTATTCTAGAGAGAGTGAAGTTCCACGGGATTGTTTTCTGAAGGCACTCTGGCCAGCGCATGTGTTGAGCATGGCTCTGGGAGGCCTTACCCTTCCTTCCCATTCCCTTTGCCTTTCTAAAAACCGTTAGATTATATTCCTAAAGCTAGCCACCAAGGCCTATTGCCTTATTTGGTCACTTCCTCCTCCTGAGGCTGACTACCAAGGTCCAGCTATCTAAGTACTGAAGTTTAAAATTAAACACTTTATCCTAAGTTGGGGTTTCCCCTTGTACCTTTATAAACTGCCGTTTTCCTATGTGTCAAGCCTGTCTTCTCTCTAGCCAGAGGCAGTCCTTTGTCCCCCCAGGACAAATACTTTATTCCCCTTTCCTTTGTCCCCTTCTCCTTCATCTTCTATTTCCTGTCTTGGTTCCTTATTCCCTGGCCCCTGGCTGTCTGGGGGAAATAAATCTCCTTTGTGCTGAGAACTTGGTCTCGGGGAGGGGGGGTCCTGAGACAATACTGTTTCATATCTGTTGAATGTGTCAAATCTGCTATGGTTATGCGTTAAGTCCACTCAATCTGCACTATAGAAGAAGTGTCTTTGATTTGGTATTTAGATGAGAATAGGGTATTGAAACCACCTTCTGCTGTATTAGGATCTATCTGACCTTTTATTAATGTTGACATACATCGAGAGTCCCAACAGTGTATGTGTACTTATAATTGTTACATGGATTCCTTTTTCATTAATGCAAACAGCCTTCTTTCTCTCTCCTCACTGGCTCTGGCCTGACCTGGACTTATCAGGTCTCAGAGTAGCTATGCCAGCTTGTTTTCAGTGTCTCTTCACTTGATAGATTGTTTTCACACTTCCACGCTGTGTGTCTGGGTTCACTGGAGAAATTAGATAGATCTACTTTTCTTAATCTCATCAGCTATGTCAAGTCTTTCTGTTGGTTTGTTCAGGCTATTTAAATGTTAGGCCATTTTTGAGGGGTGCTTGCTGATTCCTAAGATTTTGTTGGCTGTTGGGTTTTTTTTTTTCACCCCTCTGTTAGGATCAAAAAGTTGGCTGGTTACTGTGTTGAGCATCACAGATTTTTCCTATTCTCCTTTGAGTCTATTTCTCTCCAGAAAGTTACTCTTTCCTGTGCTCTTGTGACTGAGAGCATCTTTCTTCCTCCTTTATGTAGTATTCCTTAAACTGTGTTCTGCAGCGGTGGCTTGGTGGTCACAGAATGTGTTAGCTTGTGCCTGCTTTGATGTGTTCTTGTTTCTCCATCAGTTTTGAAAGATAGCTCCATTGTAGTTAGCAATTCTGGTCGGCACACGCTTTACATCAGAGGTGGATGGATGGGGTCAATCTCTAGGGCATCCCAGAGAACTGGGTTGAGGGAGGCCCCTGGGAGTCTATGGGGGTGACTTTAGCTGAGAATCCAAGCAGTAAGCATATGGAACCTGAAAAGACTACATCCTGTAGCCAGGCAGGACCCCCAGTGTATGGATAAGGACACCAACCCATCCACAAAACCTTTGATCAAAGACTTCTGTCTACGAGAAATGTAGGGACAAAGATGGAACAGAGACTGAGAGAATGACCAACCAATGACCAGCTCAAATTGGGTGCCCATCCCACGGACAAGCACCAATCCCTGACACTAGTAATGATACTCTGTTATGCCTGCAGTCAGGGGCCTACCGGAACTGTCCTCTGAGAGGATCCATCCAGAAGCTGACTGAAACAGATGCAGAGTCCCACAGCCAAACAGATCGGGCTGTCTTATGGAAGAACTGGGGGAAAGATTGAGGAACCCAAAGAAGATAGGAACTCCACGGGAAGACCAACAGAGTCAACTAACCTGGACCCTTGGGACCTTGCAGAGACTGAACAACCAACCAAAGAGCATATGTGGGCTGGACCTAGGCTCCCCACACATATGTAGCAGATGTGCAACTCCATCTTCATATGGGGGTGAACATATGTGGGTCCCCCAACAACTGGAATGGGGGTGGTCCCTAAAGCTGTTGCCTGCTTGTGGATCACATTTCTCTAACTGGGCTGCCTTGTCTGCCCTCAGTAGGAGAGGATGCACCTAGCCCTGCAGAGACTTGATGTGCCAGGATGGGGGGATACACAAGGGGACCTCCATCCTCTCAGAGGAGAAGGGGATGGGGGGGAGGGACTGTGTGATGGGGGAGGGGACCAGAAGGCAGGGGTGACAGCAATTGGAATGTAAAGTGAATAAAATAAATAAATAAATAAATAGAGAGGGGAGGCTTGAAATATATCATTCCATGCTTTCTTGCCTTGTAGATTACTGAAGAAACGTTTCTAATGTTTCTTCCTTTGTAAGTTGACATCTTCCCCTCGTAGTTTTTTTTTTTTTTTTTTTGGTTTTTCGAGACAGGGTTTCTCTGAGTAGCCCTGGCTGTCCTGGAACTCACTCTGCAGACCAGGGTACCCTCGAACTCTCAAACTCAGAAATCCGCCTGCCTCTGCCTCCCAAGTGCTGGGATTAAAGGCGTGCGCCACCACCGCCCGGTCCCCTCGTAGTTTTTAATATAGTTTCTTTGCTATGTTTTGACAACTTGTCTGTCATAAGCCAAGAGGTTCTTTTCTGGTGATGTCTGCTGAGGATTCTTAATGCCTCTTGTACTTCAATGTCCATTTCTTTTTCCAGGTTTAGAAACTTGTCTGTCGTCATTTCATTGAGTGGATTCTTTTTGCCTTTAGTTTTTATCTCTGCTCTTTGTGTCACGTGGGTTTTCAGGATTGACAGTATCCCAGGGTTCTTGGGTAGTGTAGAGATGTTTTTCTTTTTTCTTCTTTATAGATAGTGAGTGTAGTATCTCATCTGCCATGCCCTGCTTTTATTTGAATCATTGAGTCCTTGGAAATTGGAGACTGTCAGATAGCAGCTCTGGGGGAGGGCAGTTGAACTTGTGAACTTACTGCATTCCTATGGTTTATGATTCCGTTGAGCCTGTTTTGAACAAGTGCCTGATGTGTCCCAAAGATGTCTTCTTTTTACATGTTTATCTTCTTACCCTCTATGTGAACCAGGAGCCTGTGCTGGATACATTTAGCTTTGCAGTCTTGGCTGAGCAAGTTCCCTTCTCCTCTCAAGACTCCCCAGATGGTACTGAGGTGATATGGCTAGTACCTCTAACAGGGTTAGTGATGGAGTAGGGATGCCTATCAAATGCATTGCAAGTGTTGTCTGCTCAGAGGACCTGTCTTCCTACTTTTAAGATGTCCTGAGTACTAATCACCTTTGTGAGTACTAATTGCAGGAGGTGCTACTGTAATGTTAAGCCAGGCATTGGGACTTTTAGGGACATCAAAGTCCTGAGTGGATGAGACCTGTTCCCAGTCATCAAGATAAGGCTGTCATTCCCCACACATTTCATTGCCTGGGCTCAGCATCCTACTGTGCATACTTTTTTTTTTTTTTGACTTTTTTGAAGGCAACCAGATCTGCAACACTGGCTCCCAGGGCTGTTTTTCACTGTGGGGCTCAGAAATTTCAATCGATGCTCCCAGATTCGTAGTTGTTCCCTGTTTTTGGGTTCCAGTGTAGGTCAGTATTAAATCAATAGGTACCCTTTCAGAATGGTAACTGGCCACTGCCCTCTGAGTCATATTGGGTGACAAAATGGGTTTCCTCTGAACTGCTAAGCTGTTTGACTCAGGAATCACTGTCTAACCAAGACTTGAAGCTGTATTTGAGACTTTAGAGAGATGTAGGTTAGCTTTGTGAGGAAGGGTTTCTAATTTACCTTCTAGATAAAGCTTCTGCTTCCCCCTTTCCTGCCAACAACCCCCTTCTGACTTCTAAATTGCAGCAGGCTTCCCCCCAACCTTTTCTGTAGCCTGCTGGCTCTCTGCTATTTTGTCTTTCCTTGTGCAGTCTGAAGAGAGAGAGGAGTTGTTCAACGCTGTTTTACTAGCTATACCGGCTGATGTTGTATGCCAACTTACCGTCACAGAGGAAAGCCTCAGCTGAGAAAATGCCTTCATAAGATCCAGCCTATAAGACATTTTCTCAATTAGTGATCAATGGTGAGGGCCTAGCCCACTCTGGGTGGTGTCATCCCTGGCCTGGTGGTCCTGGATTCTATAAGAAATGCTGAGCAAGCCATGTGAAGCAAGCCTGTAAGCAGCATCCCTCCATGAACTCTGCATCACCTCCTACTTCCAGGTTCCAGCCTTGCCTAAGTTCCTGTCCTGACTTCCTCCAATGGTGGACTATGATCTGGAAGTGTAACTGAGTAAACCCTTCCTCCCCAACTTGCTTTTCAGTCATGGTGTTTCATCCCAGTAATAGAAACCATAATTAAGACACTAGCGCTCAGCTTCTTCTACTCCGTGACCTTAATGCACTGCCTAAGTGCCGGTCGCTGGGTTGGGATCAGCACAGCCATCTGCTTTTGCCAATCTGCCCCCGGGCTGCCAAGAAATTCCCTGCATTATTTATAGCATAGCTTCAGCTGGTTGGCTGGCTTACCTGTATCTCACAGTGGCTATGCCAGATACTCATTTCTGGCCTCCCACTAGCACCTCACTCTACCTTCCCTTTCCCCACATAATTGAGGCTTTGTTCTTGTTTTCCCAGAAAAAGTGGAGGGTTTGATGTCTGAGGCTGTTATTAAGAGCTTCCTCTTCACCCTACGCTGGCCGCCATCTCCTGCCGTCTCAGGGGATGCCCTAAGTTTTCCACGCTCATTCCTCCATCTATGGATTTTTTAGGGGATTTGATCCACACTGCCTCTGCTCTTTAAATTTCTCTTTACTTACTCCTCCTCTGAAAGGATGCTCATATTTTCTGAATTTTATTTTTTTACTTGTGTGGATGTTTTGTCTGATATACATCCACGTGCCATGTATACACTTGGTGCAAGAGGAAGCTTCTCAATGTGGGTTGAGCTAGGTACTGATCTATGGGCATAGGAATATGTCATCAGGAGTAATTTTCTTGCTATATTCCTTTACCAGAATAACAGTAGTAGGAGTTTCCTGAGGCCCATGACTTAGCTAGTCTCAGGTTCTTGCCCACTTCAGAAATGTCAGGTTTTGGATTCCATCTCATGGAGGTGGTGATAAATCCAATTAGAAAGTGGTTGGTTACTTCTGTAACATTTGTACCTCTATTGCACCAGTATGTCTTGCAGGCAGGTCACTGCTGTCGTCCCTGGGATTGCAGCTGGGAGATACTTATGAGTACCCTTCTTTTTCAGTAGCATGCAGAGTACCTTCCAGCATTATAGACACTAATCAGCGGCCTTGAAGCTTCTAGTTAGGCACCAGCTAAACTTGTCTGTGTTCTCTAGCATGTATAAGTGCTGTCTTCAACAACAGGCCTTTATTGTCAGGTGTGAAGTGTAACCAGTAGCCTTGACAATAGCCTGTGATGTTTGGGTGTTTCCAAGGGGTGCCCTTGGTCAATGATTCAACACGTTTCAGTCCATTTCTGGCACTGGGAGTTTTACTTGGTGGCATAATTTGTCTAGTTGGTGCACTGTCTCTCCTATTATTTGGTAACTTCCTTTCATATATGTGTACATTTTAGGAAGCTTCTACAGTAGTAGGTAGGCCATTTGGAAAAACATATGAAAACATCCACCTTATTTTTTTGAGACAGGGTCTCTCATTGGCCTGCAGCTTGCTGAGTCATAAGCCCCACAGATCCACCTGTCTCCAGCTCTCCAGAGCTCCAATTACAAGGGCATCACTATGTCTAGACATTTTTTTTTTAAAAAAAAAATGTAGGTTCCAGGGATGGAGTTTAGGTCCTTAAGCACCTCATAGAATGAGTGATCTCCCCATCTTCCTGAGTAGTAATTTAAACAATATTCTGAAATCATATGTAGACTAAAATTAGCCCTGACTTACAATGGAGAAAAATGCTATCTGATGGCTCAGGGCACAAAGTTTAATGATTGCTTAAAAATATCAGACATTTTTTATTATTATTATTTTATCATTATTATTATTATTTCCTCTCTTCCTCCTTTCTTTTTCTTCTATTTTCTCCTTTGCCTCCTCTTCTTCCTCTTCCTCCTCCTCCTCTTCTTCTTCTTTTCTTCTTCCTCCTCCTTTCCTCGGATTTAAAGACACAGTCTCTGTATATGGCCTTAGCTTAGCTGGTCTAGACCTTACTTCGTAGACCAGATTATCCTCCAGCTCATAGAGATCCACCCGACTCTGCCTCCGGAGTGCTCAGATCAATAGGGTATGCAGCACCATGTCCAGCCTAGATGTTTTAATTTTTGCTTATAAATAGAACTTTAAAACTTGCCATGACTTCTACTGAGATCCAGAGAGGAGAAGCCAGGTTTTATGTTTGTTTGTTTGTTTGTTTTTAAAGAGGAGAAAGAAAGGAAAAGAGAATGGTCTCATTAACAGTGGACAAGAAATGCCGAGTAGCTAGCACGTGTGGCGGGCTTGGCTCGCGTGAGCAGTTCACTACCAGGGAAAGAGATCTACGAATCATCCAAAGGCTGGGAGCACTGCCTGCAGCTCCTTCTGTGGCTCAACCTTAAAATCCAAACAAACACTCACAAAGTACAAGTAATTTTGATGAGCTACTCACATTCTAGCTGAATTAAATAGCCTTCAATTTTAACTTTTCCTTTTCAGTTCAGTTTTGATTAAAGTTCAACTAACTCCTAATATAAATGATGCAGTTTTCATAACTCACAAAAAGTGTTAAGACTGAAACAGATCATATAACTCATCAAGTACAATTTCCCCCCTTGTTATGATGAATTCTAGAGATGTCAAATAGTGTAGCATTTACAGGAAAGCTGAGATTCCAGAATTACAGGCCTCTTGACTGTTGGTTCAGACGGTGCCCATATACAATCAGTTCTCACATCTGAGTCTGTGTAAGGGACACTGGTGGGGAGAAGTACTTGTTAAAATGTAGATTCTGGCCCTGTCAAGGTGTAAAAGTTGGTGAAGCTGTTTACTACCAACTCTGACAACCTGAGTTCCATCCCTGGAACTGACAGGATGAGAAGAGAGAACCGTTCCCTGCAAGTTGTCTTCTGATTGCCACACACACATCACAACATACACATCTCCCATTCCCAAATAAATAAGTACATGAAAGAACTATTTTAAAAAGGAGCTGGGGAGACAGCTCAGTGGAGGGTGTATTTTGTCTAATATGTGTAAAGCCACAGATTTAATTCCTGGCACTCAATAAAACAAACAAATTATGAATTCCTCCCCAATCTCAGAGATCGGGGGTGAGATGCAGGAATTTACACTTTAATGTGTTATTGAAGAACTTGTGATTCAGGTAACCTTTAGATCATACTCTGATAGAGAGTACTGGGAAGCTGTACAAATCACGAGCTCCCTTAGAACAAGACTGCTCTGTATTTTCAGGGTCAGACATCCAGTGACAGTAAACCAACCTTTCTTTGGGACTGGAGGAGCTGTTGGTCCAGTTGGCTATCACTTGGGACATTTTTGGTGCAGGCTGGTTTTATTAGAGATGAATCCCGGAGTCCTGCATATGTCAGACAAACCTTCCCCCACTGAGCTGTAGTCCCAGGCTCTGCCCCCTTCAGTAATTTTTTCAAAACAAGTTTTCACTAAGTTATCCAGACTGCCTTTGCATCTGCCATCTTCATGCTCCAGCCTTCCCGGTAGCTGGGATTACAGATCTGTGCACTAGGCTCCACTGAAAACTTTTCTCTACAGCTAAAAAAACCCACTGAGTGAGATGGGTGTTCCCACAAAGCAACTGTATGGTATCTGAGGAGTCTTTTAAACTGCAGCAGAGGCATCAGGCTCACACAGAATCCTGGCCTCTGGGAAAAGTTAAGATATTAGACATAGTCAGTTTTCATAGCCCTACCGTCTAGATTCTACAATTAGCATCTTGCTATATTTGTTTACTGGCTGTATACTCATCTTTCCATCCCAAGTACGAGGTTATCTTGCTTGCCAGGGTTTTAAATCCTTCCATCTCTACAGTGCTGTTTTTAACTTTTCTTTTGGCACAGCTAGTTTCTCTGTATTCCCTGTTAACTGTTTTGGCATCCGTCTGAGACTGTTATGATCTTCTTGAGACTGAACCTGTATCTCTGGTTTTAGAGTACATCTCTACACTCGTTAGAGCAGGCAGTCAGTAAGACTGTGTGATTAA
The DNA here is from genome assembly GCF_004785775.1 of Grammomys surdaster. NCBI lineage: Eukaryota > Metazoa > Chordata > Mammalia > Rodentia > Muridae > Grammomys > Grammomys surdaster. The sequence goes on from NW_021620970.1 coordinate 7,259,880, forward strand.
ATCTGTCTTAGTTTCATCTATCATTTTAAAATTAACACTGCTTCACATTTTCATGTGGGTAAATTTTCAGCTACTTCAAAACTCAGTGGATTAAAGTATGACTCCATCTTCCCAGAAACACATGCATTAACTTTTAGAGTGATTTTAAAATCCCTTTTTATGTAGTCTCATAACAAACCAGCTGCTCTGGAGTATATTTTTCTTTGAAATTTCAGGCACTACCTCATTATACCCATTACTATGGTTATAGAAAGCCACCAGTCTATTATAATTGAGAGCTAATCTCCTGTCCCACTACTCCAAAGTGTACATCTCTCTACCACTGAATTCTCTTTTCTCTGTAATCCTATATACTGCAACCTGGGTAATTCTTGTAAGCCTTTACATTTTATTCATTTAGTCTATATGTGTACGGGCATTCAGCATGCAGGCACACATGGAGTGTGTGTATGAGCATTCACCATGTAGGCACATATGGCGGCTAGACAGTGACACCTAGAAAGGGCAATGTCAAGATTATCCTCAATTGCCTCTTTCTTTCTTTCTTTCTTTCTTTCTTTCTTTCTTTCTTTTTTTTTTTTGAGACAGGGTTTCCCAGTACAGTCTAGGCTATCCTGGAAGTCATTGTAGACCAAGCTGGCCTTGAACTCAGAGATCCACTTGTCTTTGCCTCCTAAGTGCAGGGATTAGAGGCATGCCCCACCATCACAGCTGGATACCTCTCTGTCTTATTTTTAAGGCAAGGTCTATCACTGAGCCTTATCTGACAGCCAAGCAACCCTCACAGGCCCACTTGTTTCCACCCCACTGGTTCTGAGGTTATACATGCTGCAACCGCTGGTCTTTATGTGGGTGCTGGTGATCTGAACTCAGATCCTCACAACAAGAACGTTACCCAGAGCCAGTCCCTGAAACCATTCCCAATCATGTCATTTGCTTTCAGAGTCTCCAGTAGCCTCTTACTACCTATTGGTCCAAAGCTTGAAATTCTGTTTTCATCCCTAGTACTGATGACAGATCTTTTCATTCTTCAAAGGTTGGCCAGATTGTCATGACTTAAAGTTTTTTTTATTATATTGTGTGTATTTACATGTGTACTCATGCTATAGTACATATATGGAGGTCAGAGGGCAACTCTGTTAAGTTGTTTCTTTCCTTTTACCTTTATGTGGGACACAGGAATCAAACTCAGGTTACCAGGCTCCTGTAGCAAATGACTTTACCTGCTGAGCCATCTTGCTGGACTGTATATCTTTTTGCCTTTTTTTTAAATAAACATACAGATTTACCACCAAAGTGAAAAGTGTTCTGTTATTTTACATTCGATAGACAACCTTGCTGAGACATCACGGACCATAGACTATCCTGTGCATGTCTGTGTCTACCTAACAGGAGGAGGTCCTACAGTTAGGGAGCATGTCTGAAACCACTTCATACAGCCCTCAGCTTCTATGCTAACTGGCAGATCCAGAACTGTGACTATGATGGAAAAGAAATTGTCCATGATGTAGTATGAAGCAAAAGCTAGATGAACATTTTCAACACCTTGGGTTATTAAAGGCAAGTACATTCGGCAGAAAGGGATAAAAGCCTGGAGGACATTATCTGATTATAATTTGGCACGGAGGGAATTAAGCTTTGAAGATGATCATATTTTCTCACAAAGAAGCTTATATCAGGACTTCAAAGTAAATCAAAAGAGTGCCAGAGCCGGGCAGTGGTGGCGCACGCCTTTAATCCTAGCACTTGGGAGGCAGAGACAGGCGGATTTCTGAGTTCGAGGCCAGCCTGGTCTACAGAGTGAGTTCCAGGACAGCCAGTACTATACAGAGAAACCCTGTCTCAAAAAACCAAAAAAAAAGAAAAAAAAAAAAAAAAAAAAAAAAAAAAAAAAAAAAGAGTGCCAGAAAGGGAACGAGCTGTAGTCTAGTCAGTCATTCAAAGCTCAAATAAATAGTATCTCAAGTCTGAGCCCAAAAGTTACATTTTGGTAGTATTGTTAGATACATCCTTAAAAAGAAACTTCTCCAAAACAACAACAACAACAACAACAAAACAAACCAAAAAGAAAAAAACGAACAACAAAACCCAAAAAACCCCAAAAGAACAACAAATGCACAAAATCCCAAAAAACGACTTAACAATTTCATAACTACAGGCATGGTTCTCAAATACTGTTACATAGGGTGCAATATACAAATTCTTTTTGTTTTCAGGGGAAAGGCTAAATAGGTCAAATTGTATTAAGCTTATACAGAGTAAAATACTCACTGTACAAATAATTAATCCATATCAATAAATCTAGTAAAGGGCAGACTCAGTCTGCAGCACCAGTATCATGCCTGTGACACCAGATTGCTGGGACATTTGGGGGCTGCCTCAGCCCACTCCTGGAATATAGTCTCTAACTATGAGAAGAGAAGCACCACAGAGGAGGGGAGTACTTCCGACAGTGACAGAAGCCAGTGGCTGACAGAGAAGTTCAAGCAGGCCTGGACCTTCCCAATCTGCCCTACTTAACTGATAGGCCACATAAGGTCACCCAGAAAGATGCCGTCCTGTTCTACGGCTAGCAAGCACAACCTGCATGGGGAGACAGAAAAGAAGATTGGAGTACATATTTGGAGATATCCAGGCATTGATATTTGCAGTCATCTGGCCAGACTGATCTCAGTTCTGGGGAAGCAGCCATGTGACTTTAGTGATATCACCTCTGTAGATTTTCTTGCTTATGGTGTACTTGACCTGTACTTAAACCTAAGTGTTCCACCTTTATTTGAGCCAGGGTCTTACTATGTAACCGTGGCTTGCCTGGAACTTTGTAGATCAGGCTGATCTTGAACTCAGAGATCTGCACGGCTCTCCCTCCCACATACGGGGACGTCAGCATTTGCTGTGTGTTGCATACCCCAGAACTGCTTTATTCTGAGATTAGATTAATAAAGCTTGTTACATCGAATTCATTATTTGTGAATGCAATCCTTGTTTCGTAGTTTATTTCACAGAAAGACTCAAATATGTCTCCTTACATGGTTCTTAACTTCTGTGTTCCAAGGATGCTTTGCTTTTTATAGTCAAAGCTTCCACACAGATAGTTGTACTATAGTAGAAAGATACTAGAGTGAGCCTTGAGAACGCACACACATCTCTTGTTTTCATTGGTACAACACTCTTCTGGAGTCAAATAGGACAGGAAAGCAAGGTGCAGCTATAGTAAACTTGCTTCTTGGAGTGCTAACCTTTATTCCTTCATAACTAAGAAATCCACTGGGAATTAACAGAATAACTGAACCAAAATCAAGAGTATTCTGGCCACTGGTACACCTCCACCACTGCCTCTGATAAAGCTCACTGGGAATACCAAACATGGTAGCGGGCACATTACTGAGGCAGAGCTGTAGGAGATATTTAGACTTCATGCTGTCTGGCCACTGTTATTCTCATAGTCCAGAGATAAAAGGTACTCACAGCACATCACTGGTTTCAGGATTGGCGCACATATAACATGAAGGATGGTGGCAAGACGAATTCCTGTGGGGATGGAAGAGATTGCCTGAAGCTACAGAGCAAATGATGATGGATTTACAAGAGGAAAGAGGACAACGAAGTAAGGATGTGACCTGAAAAATGATGCTAGACTCATAGCAAAGCTCTGAGAAGCCATGTTACAAAAGACCAGGGCAGGTAAGGTAAAGGCCCTAGCTGCCAGGCTTGGCTACCTGAATTCAATCTCTGGGACCTACATGATGGAAAGAAAGAACCAATCCTTGCAAAATGTTCTTTGACCTCCACACTGGCCTTGTGCTGTGAATCCCCTCACTATAAATAATTGCAAGAAACCAACACAAAACCCCTTGATACCAGCCTTAGAAGTTTGGTCTTGGTTCTGAGTGATGGGTCTGGGTTTCTAATTCGAGCAAGAGTCCCTGGGCAGGAAGATTGATGACTAGAGAGATTTAGACTCCTAAGACTGTGATTTAGAACTGCATTTTCACAGATTCCCTTGGTGAGTCTGGCTGAGATAGTGTCTACTACAAAAATATAAGAATCCTTACTATTGCAAAGACTGAACAGTGAATGAGAACGGCTCCCATAGGCTCATGCTTGGATGCTTGATCCCCAGTTGGTGAAACTGTTTGGGAAGGATTAGGAGGTGTGGCCTTGTTGGAGGAGGTGTGTCACTGGGGTGGCTATGAGGTTTTAGAACCTCATGCTGTTCCAGTTGGTTCTCTCTCTTTCTCATGGTTACAGTCTCAATATGTGAGCTCTCAGCTACTGCTCCAGCACTATGCTTGCCTGCTTCCTGCCTCCTGCCACACTCCCACCATGATGGTCATGGAATGATCCTCTGAAGCTCTTAAGAAGCCCCCAGTAAACCTTTATTCATAAGTTCTCTTGGTCATGGTGTCTCCTTACAGCAATAGAAAAGTAACTAAGATAGACTTCATTTGTATATGTTCTGAAAACGGGTAACTGTTAGGTTTGCAGGTCTCTCCTCTGACCTTGTGTTATTTTTTTTTAGTATTTGTAACTGTTTTTCATATTTTATTTATTGACTAATTTTGTGACTGATTTGTGACACACTGTGTCACAGTGTGTCTATGTGTGTGTGTGTGAGTGTGTGTGTGTAGTGTGTCTGTGTGTGTAGTGTGTCTGTGTGTAGGACAGATGACAACTTCTGGCAGTTGGTTCTTTCCTGCAACCTCAGTCCCAGGAATTAAACTCAGGTCATTAAGCTTGGTAGCAGGTACCTTTACCCCCTGAGCCATCCTGCTTGCCTCGTGTTTATGTATTGAAAAGTACCTTTGCTCAACAATGTTTCTTGTCTTTCTGTTTCTCTGCTATCTGTAGAGATTTTGGCCTCTTGGACTTTGCTCTTTCTTTGCAAGCTACTTCCCAAGGTTCTGACCTATGAATAGTGTCTACGTTAATAATGTGTTGGCTCCACAGTGATAGAATAAGTTACCAGATAGCAATATCAAATAATACAGGATTCTATGTCACTTGTTTTGGAGGATAACAACCACACTGTTATCACAAGAGAATAATTTCATGCTAGAAATTTACTCTTGGTAGTCAGAACACACTACAGTTGGCTGACTGTATTTGAAGCCTTGATCCAACCTCTAGTGTGTAGACTTTGTCCTGAAGATAAAGAGTTACAACAGCTTTTAAACATTGTGGTACCTTAGATAAAGGCATATTCTAGAAATACAGCCTTGAAGACAGGTTGCCAAGAAGGTAGGAGCCATCAAAATGGACATGTATTTAAAGTCACTATCAAGGTGTCTGTTCAGAATGAAAAGAAAACATTTCTAGCAACTCTTCCTCTTCCGAAACTACTCTTATTTCAATAAACTAAACAACTATAGGTCTTAGGGCTGCTGAGGTGGCTCAGTGGTTAAGAACCCTGGCGCTCTTCTAAAGGTCTTGGGTTCAGTTCCCAAATCACCCACATGGTGGCTAACAGCCAGCTAACTGTGACTCTACTTCTTGAGGCATGCATGTGGTATACAGACATGCTGCAGGCAAAATACCCATATTCATTTTTAAAATCTCATAAATAAGTAAATATAATTAATATGCTGGACTTGCTTGAGGAGTCTCTTTATGGGGTTCAAGAGTGGGGAAGTTAGCTATTAAGGGGAGTAATCTGGGTGGTTTCTACCCTGAGTGATAGGCCATGCATTTATTTTTCCTACCATGCCTGTCCCTTCCAATAACACACAGGATTTTAATCATCTGTGTGCCCAATTTCGCAGAGACAGAAGTTTGTAAAGAGCAGAATCTCTTTAAAAGTTTACTACAGAGCAGTTTTGCCTCACTGGACATACACCCACAATTAGCTCAGGTTAAACCCTATTCTTCCTACTCTGATACTTTGAAGATAACATGGACTAGAAACCACTTAATTTACCGGGGGTGGAGGAAACTTATGTTATTGTTCAGATATGGGAGTATGGCAGTCTGATGCAAGTGGCAGTCCGAGGGCACTCTGGGGTTGCTATGTGAGCTGTGGGAGAGGGTGTGTGAGCATAGTGTGTACGGGTGAAGAAACTAGGCTGCAACGTGCTTCACAAGAAGGTGAGTGTGCATGACCCAAACCAAATGGGGTCCCAAGCTAAACCATCTCCAATGTCTACTGATTCATAAATGCACTGCGGTTCTAGCAAGTGGTGGTGTTGTATTAGTAAATCTCATATCAGGTCCTCTGCAGTGTCGGTCACTGTGAGGCAAAATCTGACATTTTCTCTTGTAACTTCAGTGAAGTTGTCATTCTCAAGACAAGTAGCATGGGATACTTTATTTTATACTTATATTCGGTAATGTTTATTCCTTCACCATGGAGCCAACAAATCATTAGCATAGATAGTATTCATAATTGGTGTGTCTTGTTTTTTTTTTTTCCTTTCTGGTGAAATATTCTTTAGCAAAGCTGCCATTCACAGTGGGGGAGGCTGGGCTGAATCCCTAACAGGGACTGGCAGAACAAAGGGTCCGACATTTATGGACTTTAGAGAGGAGGGGAGGGGTCTCTGACCTTAGAGAGTAGGGGTCCCTGAGTTTAGCAGACTTACACAAGTGCTACGCAGAACGTAGCTGTAACTTAGGGAGCTGATCCTATTGTTCCACCAACCAGGGCTGCTGCATGCTTATGTTTAGCAGCTTAGGGAAGCTATTACACAGGGCTGATGTATGGCTCATCCCCCTTACGGGCATCCTCTGTGATAGCATGCCTTCTTTATAATGTGAAGCAATGAAGGAAGGATAAAGATGGGATTCATTGTGTGTGTGTGTGTGTGTGTGTGTGTGTGTGTGTGTGTTAGAGTCCTGGAGCTGGAGCAACAGGATGCTATCAACTGCCTGATGTGGATACTGAGAGCTGAATGCTGCTTCTTTAAGAGTAATATGTACTCGGAACCGCTGACCCACCTCTCCGGTCCCCCCATTTTACATTATAGGAATGTGTTTAAGACATCAAAACCACATATTCCACCTTACATAAATATTTTCTACAAGTGGTTCCCAGTTACAAAACTGAAAGATGAATAGACACTTCTGGGTGGTGGCAAAGATTAAAAACACTTCTCAGTGGTTACGAGCAAGCACGGCTTCCTTAGAGGGCCTCGGTTGGATTCCTGGCACCCACATCAGCCCCAATCACCTGTAACTGCAGCTCCAGGCGAGCCTCTAGGCATCCAAGTTAGGGGCAGTTCTGCTTGGGCCTAACTCAGTAAGTAAACCTATTAACTGGTAAGGAGAGGAGCAGACCCTTCATCAAGGTTGATCTCAGCAAGTCTCGCTATAAACACTAGAGGGCAGAGATGATTCTGCCATATTGGATGAATTGCAGAAAATGACGTGTCTTTCTTTCTATAGTGCTGTCCTCATTAGAGCTATGAAGGTAGAGTGAGCGTGTACACCGAAAGCTAAGCTGAAGTTACTTCCAAGTCTCTTGTTTTTCTCCTTTTCCCCTGTCTGCCATCAATTCTCAGTAACAACCTTCCCCGCACTTGAAGCGCCATGCTCCACAAGTACCTCAGGCAGTTTTTGTAAGGAGAATTGCCTGAACCATATCTAGGGCTGTGTGTGAGTCAGCATTTCACCTGAGCATGAAATCAGAACGATTTAAAGTAAGCAATGTAATCTTTTTTTTTTGAAAGACATACACATGTCCTTGGAGAGGCTTTAAGAAAAATTGGCGTTTCTAAGCTTATGAATAGTTTATTACATTTCAACAACTGTGTTGTGAATCAATAAAACAAAAGCTAAGGACAATGAGCTCAAGTTATTGATTCTTAAGTTTCAAAATAGAACAGTAGGAAAGCTATAAAAAAAGGGATTTTGGAGTTTGCGACCACTAGGGATCTAAAGCATCAAAACACAGACTAAGAAAGTCTAGGACACAGGAAGACTCCAGCAGCTCCCTCAGATAGCTAATTCACGTCATTTACTTTTCACTTTAAAAAGTATCTTAAATTTCTAATATTTATTTATTTACTTTTTATTTATTTATTTATTTTGTTTTTTTCAAGACAGGATCTCACATGTAGCTCTGCCTATCCTAGAACTCACAATATAGACCAGGCTGTCCTCGAACTCACAGAGATCCACCAGTCTCTGCCTCTCAAGTGCTGGAATTAAAGGCATGTACACTACTATGCCCAGCATAAATATTTAACTTTTTGTTTTTGGAGACAGAGTTTCTCTGTGTAGTCCTGGCTGCCCTAGACCTCGATATATAGATCAGGCTGGCCTCCAACTCACAGAAATCTGCTTGCCTCTGCCTCCTGGGCACTGGAATTAAAGGAATGTGCCATTATGTCCCGGTTGAACAAAGGATTTTCTTGCCTAAATATGTTGCAGATCTGTGACTTCAAGATGAATGAGGAAAACAAACAAACAAACAAACAAACAAACAAAAACAAAAAACCCCAAAACAACCCAAAAACCTAACTATATAGTCCAGGTCGTCGTATACAGGAAGCGACATGGCACGGAACTTTTCAAAACTCAATGAGGTGCGTGTACGGTCCATTGGTGTCCAGCTTTAACACTTGCCGGTTCCCGTACGTGCCGTGCGCCACCGCAACCCCCGCTTCTACACACTTGCTGTTGTTGGCCACGGTTTTTTCACACAGACTCACAAACTGGGAGTACAGTTCTAAGCCCTCCTCCTTTCCGGAGTTAGAGTGGTACTGCATGTTCCGTCCTTTCACCCGGCCTCCGAGGGTGGCTTGTGGGATGATCAGAATGTCGCCAGGCAGATCTAGGATTGAGACGTGCTTGCCGCTTTCCGTTTCACTTAACTTCACATTTAACAGCGTATTGACTGGGTAAAGAAAAGAGGCAAAACATTTTGAAGGGGAAAACAAACATGAAGAAAACCATCAATCTGTTAGTTGGCTACCAAGTTTCATATTTGAAACCTAGTATGCAAACCCAGTCTGAAGACGTTACAAAGGGCTTCACTGAACAACACAGCCCGAGCACAAAAAACACAGAAAATTCTGAATGCTAGCTATACAGAGAATACCAAGGTGCTTCAAATCTGACCTGATAGCTAGACTCACCTATACAAAGTTTAGCCCAGAAGACCCACATTCAAAGAAGTAGACGCACACTGGAACCCGTTGCCTGTGGGAACGCATGGATGTTTATCTCTCTGCTCCTTTCATTTCTTAAACAAATGGTTGGTTCATTCCATTATAAACCAATGATTTTGTAATTTCAAAATTTAAGGCAATATTAACACGAACTAACATTTTATAAATAAGGCCTATTGGGAAAATGTAAAGGTGAAATTCACTATTAGAGATGAGAAAGTAAAGAAAAGGTACTGGCAGCTTCTATGTATATGAATATGTATGTGTATATAAGTATATGTATATATGTATGTGCATATATATGTATGTGCACATAGGTACATATATGTATGTATGTGCATATATATATGTAAATGGGAGGCTGAGGAGAAGACGTGGTTATTAAAAGTACTGACTACTCTTCCAGAGGATGGAGATTTGGTTCCCAGCATTCACGTAACAGCTAACAGCTGTCTCTGTCTCCAGTACCAGAGGATCTGATGCCCTCTTATGGCCTCTGCAGGCAACATTTGCACATGGTACAGAGACAGGCAAAACAGCCATACACATACATACAAATAAAATCTCACCCCTCTCAAATCCAAAACAAAAAACCCATGGCAATGTTTTTATAAGCATAATAAGACTGTTTATCCAAACTACCGTAAACATCTATGCGTATCTAGAAACCTAAACTATTTCAACTTTAACCATTCTGAAGTATAAACCGAGATGTCTACATCTACACTTAGGTTCCCAGTCCCTTCACAAAGGTAAAAATGAATTCTTCTTATGAAGAACAGAACAAGTAGCAAAGGAATTCTATAAACCTTATAGTCTCAGTACTGCGTGTGTGTAGAGGCAGACAGAACTCTGTGAGCTTCAGCCCAGCTAGGGCTACACAGACTTTTTTTTTTTTTAATTTTTAATGGTACGCTTTCTAGTTTGGTCGATTTCAGTTACTTCACATCCTACAGTAAACATCAGTAAGGATTTGGTATATTTTCCTACTCCACAAGTCATGCATTTAACCTGGTAAAAATCAGTTGGTTCCTAACCTATGCTACAAGCCCCACTGCTTTTCATTAACTAACATCTCTCTTTAAACGCCTTTGTAATTCCCTGTTGTGAAGAGGTACCATCAGCCAGCAGCCCCACTGATTAATCTCAGGAAACAGGAAGTCTCCTGAACACTTCATTCCTATGGAAATCACTATTTAGCTACTCAGGCCTCAGACTCCTAAATTAGCAATTCTGGATTACTGGCAATGAGCACTAATACCATTTTATTAGACTTTCATATACCTCCCTCTACTGGCTCTAACTGAGAACTCACATGTGTATATGTAGAAGAAGAGGCAATACAAAGAGAAATAGAAGCAAGTTGAATTGAAATGAGACAATAATTAAGAGTGTGGTAGAAACTTAAAGATTATAAGACAGGTTATTAATCAAATACCTCCAATAACACAGACACGAAATTAAGCTTTGGCAGACCACTGATCACAGTACAATTATATTGAAGATGAACTGAGGAAGACTCTACACATTTCTGTTTTAGCTATGATATTTCAGATTTCATGGACATATACTTCAGGCTATATGGAGTATAACTGGTTATTCTCCCAGTGTACATAAAGCTTGGCTGGAAAGGTCTAAACCCATGAGCACGTGTGAGGCTTTAAGAGAACCTCTTCACACAGAGAACCTCCTCACACCGTTCACTTACGGAAGACAGGGGCATACAAACTAAGCTCTCAATAATAAATGGTTCTTTTGCTTGTACTTCAAGCTGCTGAACGTGATTCTTACCCATACAGTCCTTTACTGAGAATGATAAACTTGTTAGACTAGTCATTAAAAGACTTAAGGTAGCGTCCTCTGTGCTTGCTTTCATTCACCACAATCTTACCCACGTATTTAGAGTGACCTCATAAAGAAAGACAGAAGCACACAGGTTTAGTCACTAAGACACAAAATGAAGGCTGGGTTTCATGGATTCACTTTACCTCATTATGATTAAGACATTAAGATCATGACACAGCTTTGCAAAGTCAATCTTCGTTTTTCTGAGACAGGGTTTCTCTGTGTATCCCTGACTCACTGTGTAGACCAGGCTGACCTTGAACTCAGAGATCTGCCTGCTTCTGCCTCTGGAGTTCTGGGATTAAAGGCATGGGCCACTATTTCTTGGCTACAAATGACCAACATTTTACTTTTGTGCTTGAAGACTCTTATTACATTCCTGTCGACAACAAAGATGACCAGGGTGAAATACTAACTTAGGAAAACAAAGAGAATGTCTAACACCTCAACATCAGGATTTCACAGACTCCCTCTCCAACAGAAGGAGCTTTATTTTCTTTCCTTAAGCCTTCAAAGGCTCCTTATTATCCTCTAGATTCACATGTCAAACTGTTGGTTACAAGTTTTCTATCCTTACCCATCATGCAGTCCTTTCTTAAGTATTGTTTTCATGCTTTGACAAAGTCATCAAGAATGGTCGAAATATAAGCATACAATTTCCTCTACTGGTTGACTTTTGACTAAGATGTCATCAGTGGGTTATCTGCCCATGAGTTTCACTACTCTCCTCTTGGCTAGATTAATTCCTGTGAGCCCTGACTGTCTGTCTGCACTGCTTTTCTTTGTGACATATCTTGCTTTCTTGTTCAGGCTGGTCTCCAATCTCAGGATCACGGGATTCCCTTGCTGCAGCCTCATAAGTAGCTGTAACTACAGGTACATGCTACTGTGCTTAATTAAATATCTTATCAATCTAACTAGTATGTGCTATATTTTACTAATGAGGAGCATACAAGCCAACTCCAAGCTTAGGAATAGTCCCATCATTTTAGATTTTTTTCCTGTACATAATTTTTGGACCAAATACTACTTTTTAACTATGATTTGATTCAGTATGTCTGAACCTATGGAATTATCTATCAGAAGGAATATGCTGGGCCATGAACTCCTTATGATACCGGAAAGCTGTAGCAGGTGAGTTATTGCTCTGTGATCCTGGAGGATTTACCCTGTTTCCCCTGTCCTCAGAGGATGTATGGCTTTATGGGTTTATTTTTATCTAAGTTTGGGTATTAACACTAAGTTTAGTTAAGGAACTAGCAGAACTATATTTATATGTTTATACAAAAACCTACAAAAATGGTTGCTATAAATTCTCCTCTATCAATGCTATAAGCCTGCATGGTCCAGATTTGATTGGACACACATGCTGTAATACATTGTCCTCTATTGCCCATTAGGGGTGCTCTTATCCGACGGAGACAGGGAAGGGACCATGGTGGCATGAGAGGAACAACAGAGGGTAACAGGAAGTAAAGAAAGTCAAAGTTTATGATAAACATCTATAAAACCTATCACTTTGTAGAACACACACACACACACACACACACACACACCCCACACAGAGCCTGATAAAGAAAGCAGCACACGTCTGCTTGGATCTCCATGGCCACTGTACTCTCACAGCCTTCTGTACTCTGGGCAGAACTGTGCTGTGCACAAGGGCTTATGTGTCTATCTTCTAAAGCAGTCTACAAACCATTTGTAACACTGGGATGTTTTAAAAGAGTTCCATCATATGCACGTTCTTTAAAATTTACAATAAGCAATATTATTAATACACTAACACAATTTAGGATCATGTTTCTTGGGGCCGCACAGATGGCTCAGCAGTTAGGAGCTGCTGCTGCTCTTCCAGGGAACCCTGGTTCAATTCCCAGTGGCCACAGGGCAGCTCACGTCTCTCTGTAACTCCGGTTTCAGGGGATCTTATGCCCTCTTCTGGCCTTTGAGGGCATCAAGCATGTATGTGGTAAACAGACATACACTTACACAAAACACCAATACACACTGAAAACAGAAAAGAAAGAATAAACCACCCAATCACCCCATGTTCCTTGCGCTGGGTCTGCACTCCAAGCTAATCCAGAGGCTGCAGCATAAAGACTGTACACTCAATCCCTTTCTGGGATACAGAAGGAACTGAAGGTAAACTGTGGTCAAGACTTTAAGATTTTTTTTAAATTAAAAAAATTATTAGTTTGCAAAGAATTCGGACTTATTACAGATTTTTTTTCATTCAAAGTGTTTTTCTTTGGATGTTAGTTACTAAAAAGGGACTTAGGATACAGTACAGTGGTGGAGCACTTTCCCATCATGCTCTAGGCCCCGGCTTCAACACGGGGCACTATAACACTATAGCAAACCAAAGCGGAAAAGGTAAAAAATAAAATAAATTATGCTTCTTGGCTGAGGTTATAGGTCAGTGTTGAGCACTTGCTTAACATGGACAAGTTCAACCCAAAGCCCTAAAAACCAAACAAAATCCCACTGAAACCAATAGTGTACAGAATCCCACTGAAACCAACAGTGTACAGAATCCAGCTGAAACCAACAGTGTACAGAATCCAGCTGAAACCAACACAGAGTTGTTTTGAATATTTTGGTGTACAGAACCCAGCTAAAGCAACACAGAGTTGTTTTGAATATTTTGGTTCATTTGCTCACAGTAGTTCTATCTTTGCTCCTTTATTCGTCCCACATCATAAAGAGTTTCAGTACAACATCCTCAAGCCCCTCTAGCTGTGAGAAGAGAGAAAACACATACCCATTTTGGGAAGAAGTTCTGTGTCAGCTCCCTTGAAGAAACACACATAGATCACCAATCCTCTCCGAATCTGTGAGAAATGACCACAGGAATTCAGATTAGGAAGGAGTCTACAGAGAAACAGCTCACTGGGAAACATTTCACAGTGTCTACAAGCCAAGGGAATGGAATAAGGAGGGTCTTGAATTCTAAGTAAATTATGAGAAACAAAACAATCTTGGCCAAGTCTTAATCACCGTGCTTATGTAAAAGATTACAATAGAGTCAAGAGAGGTGAACATTACAAACCACACCTGCATTTATTTCCACTGAGTCAGCAGAGCTTTCAAACAGCCTCCCCCAAACCCTGCCAGACACACAGAAAGAGTTACAGGATGATTTATTCAACATCAAATGATTCTCCTTTTCCCATATGGGGACGTTGAATAAGCAAGTGTTATTGGTGTCTTCTGATGTTACTTTTTATTTCCCCCTAAGTCACTTATTTAAAGAGAGTGGACCCACATAGAGTCTTATTTTTACAAACTCCAGGAACTGTTCAATTGCTTTTTCTGTTATTGTGGTCAATGCCTTAAGAAAACTCAATGATTAGGCTTTGAAAATGACATTTTATGATAAGTTCTATAGGAAAAGGTTGGTTGTTATCAGGAATATACACTTACTCATTTTACCTAATGACTTGAATATTTGTTTACTAGTTCCTGTAAGACAGACTACAAGAAAATAAGTGATAAATGACTTCGTTGCTACCGCTGAGGGAATCGATTCTACGTTAATTTCCTTCACTCACTTGATTCAGAAGCCACCGCAAAGATGAAATGAGTTAACAAGTGCAAACTACTTAAAACAGTGCTGAGCTCATGGTAAGTACGACACAGGTGCTTACCAAATGCTATATAAGAACAAATAGGAAGGCAGACGCACAGTTTATTTCATGCCTTAACTTCCAAAGCATTTTGCATGCTTTATACATGTTTGGGACTCAACCATTGGCGGCATTAACATTCAACGAAATCTTTCTGGTTCTAATGGTTTTCTATGTAAATAAAGCTCTGCACTCATGTTTGAATTACCTGGAAAAAGATTTTAGTTTAATTATGTGCACTTGTGTGTCTGTGTACAATGGCAGGTGTCTGTCATGCCTAGAGGAGGTCCTCGGATCCCACGGAGCCGGAGTTACAGGTGGTGGTGACCAGCCCTGCATTGCAGAATAATGGAATCTAAATACTGGAAGTGAGATTCCCTAAAAATTCTGAGACTCGCTTGGCGAGGTGGCTTACGCTGTTACCTAAACACTTAAGATACTAAGGCAGAAAGATCATCCGCAGGCTGAGGGCTACAGAGAGAAGCCGTCGGGCACAGGCCACCACCAGAAGCAAGTCCAAAGAGACAGCTAGGCAGCCCACTGGGGTGAGCAGACGGAAAGGGACAAGCTCTTCTTCCCAGGAGAGATGACAGGAAGACCAGCACGGTTCCGCGGATAGGGCCGGGCGTTACCTCCACCCACTGCGCCGCGGCGTCTCCATCGGCCGGGCGCACTTGTAGGCGAGCGTGCAGGCACTGCTGCAGGAGTGCACGAGCCTGTGCCTCACGACCACCGTCCGCCATGGCGCGGGTCCGCGCTGCGCATGCTCGGATCCGCTCCTCCCACTGCCCGTGGCTCCGCCCTCTTAGGGTGGAGCCTCTGCCTGGCTCTCGGGAGTCCCGGATGTGGATCTGACCTGCTAGCTATAGTCCCTCGGAGGGTTTTTGTTTAGAGCTCCCCCTTTCTCCCTCCCTCCCTCCTTCTTTAACTTAATCTCATCCTCGAATACTTTGTTTTTGGAGATATGGTCTCATAGAGCCGGGGTTGCTATCCGAGTAGTTGAGGCTGACCTTGAACTTCCCCCTCCTTCCGATTGCAGGAATTACAGGTTTGCCCGCCCACAGCCCCACCCCCACACCGTCGGGCTCTGCTACCTATCATTTGAAGAAACATTTTTCACCTCAGAAAGCTTAGGTTTCCAGATGTTGCAAAGGATGTAAGTCAGAGTTAAATCCGTACTATGTTCATTGTAAAGACATAACTAGGATGAAATAATCAATTGATCTCAAAGCAGGCAGAGAGGGAACTAAAACAGGTTCTTAACCTGTGGGTCACCTTTTGGGTGGTGGTGGGGGGGAAGATTTACATCTTGATTCATAACAGTAGCAAAATTACAGCTATGAAGTAGTAATGAAAATCATTTTATGGCACCTGAGAAACTATTAAAGGGTTGCTGCATTAGGAGGGTTGAGAGCCACTGAGCAAAAAGCTAGAAGTCTTTCAAAATATATTTTGCCCACTCAAAGCAGTGTTGTCTTCTATATCAGAAAGGCTACAAGTCATTCTGATTCCATAGTTGCAGAAGGGTGTTTATAAAGTATATGAATGCACTGGGGGGGGGGGAACCAATTCTTTTTTTATTATTTTAACTTTTCATTTACACACATTTTAATTCAAATATAATTATACTCACATTCCTTCCCCGCCCCTCCCAAGTCTCTGCCCCTAACTTCTTTCATTTTCCCTCACATTATTAACCCTTTTCTTCAATTATTATAGCTACTTTATGTATGTGCAAATATATAAATACAACCTGTTGAGTCTGTTTTTGTTGTTCTTGTGTATATGGTTTCAGAGCTGATCCCTTTGTACTGGGTGACCAGTTAGGGGGCTCATTCATAGGAGAGGTTAATTCTCTTTCTGTGTAGTCACTAGCTGCCTGTAATTCTTTGTCTAGGGGTGGAATCTATTGAGATGTCCTATTGCCTTTGTTCGGGCTTCATTTATGCAGTCGTTTCTATGAGAGATTTGTTTTTGCAGCAGACATCCTGGTATTCTGTCTCTTACAATCTTTCTGCTTCCTCTTCTGAGATGTTCCTTGAGCCATAGATGCAATGTGACGTGATGTAGATGTAGCCACTGGGGCTGGGCTTCCCACAATCCTTTGGTCTCCGAATTGTGTCCAGTTGTGGTTCTCTGTGACGATTCTTATTTGCTGTAAAGAGAAGCTTCCCTGGTGAGTGGTGAGAGTTACACTCACCAGTGGATATAAGGATAAGATTGAGAATGTGATTAGAAATTCCATTGCTCTAGTGCAGTTATGGTATGTAGTAGATTCTCATCTAAGACCCCATGATCTCACTCCCCCCACCCGGGAATTTGGCTAGGTTCTAGAAGTAGGAATGATTTTCCCCTTCTCGAGTGGGCTTTAAATCCAATTAGACAACTGTTGGTTACAACTGACTTGGGAGTGCCATTGTACTGCACCTTTCTGGATATCTTGCCTTGCCGGTCCTTGTGGTTCATAGTCTCACTGCTGGCCCGAACTGTTAATTGCTTCACTCCTTGGGCAGCTTGCATAGCATTGTCTGGTAGCGTGGAAGCTAGCCACAGAAAGGAGGCTTTCAGGTTCGATACGGCTTGAATAGTCTTGAGTCCCGTGTGTTAAGTGTAAGATATCGTCAGCAAAAGAAACTTTCCTTCAGCCTTGTATTCAGGGCAACAACAATAGTTTATGTTGTTTTGGAATTCCTTGGACTACCATGATTTTATTATTTTACATTTGCCTAAAATGATACATAGTGAGTATAACTGCATTTATACATATACATACACATCATATACATGAATCTATACCTAATTTCTGTCTATATTTATATCCCAAAAGAAGTTATGTCACTTGGGCAGACAGTGCTCCTCATAAGAACCACAGACTCACAAACCCCTCAGTACCAGACAGGATAAGTCTCCTTTTGAATGGAGGAGAGCACTTCTTTAGAAGATATCCTTGGGAGGACTATTCTTATCTCAGAGTGTGCTTGCTCACCAGTAACTGAGTTCGATACTTCTACAGTCCTACAACATTTTCTGATGTACACAATGGCATCGAATTCTGTGGTCCGTTTTCCTTAAGCACTTATTAGAATGTAAATAAAAGTAAACAGGGCTTGGTTTTCTTTCCCACGAAATCTATTCCATGAAAGTGCATAGGATTAGCGTTTATTTCTCACAGATGAGGAGGGTTTAGCGGGGGAATAATAGTGTTACCCCGATTGCATTTCTCAGGTCATTGATTTGGGCTCAGTTGGCACAATATATTCATGTCTGCTGTTTTAGAGGATGACATCACTGATGGTGTCGCTGTCCATACAAAGTAGTACTAGAGGAAAATAATCCATGCATAATCAGTAGGCCTTTGTACACAAACTGAAGCTGTTTGCTGACTGGTTATCTTCCAGCCTCCCTAACACTCTTAGTAACAAGAAAATGAAAACTCTCACATTATCCCTGATGGCTGGGTCACAGGGGCTCCCACGTTGACTGTCTTCTGTGTACTATTCATAAGTTGAAGTGTCCGTGCCTGCACCTGTATGTCACTGTAACTATTGAGTCTGTACTCAGCCATTCAGATTCCAATTTTACAAATCGAAAGGAACATTGCTCTAGAGACCCAGGCTGTGCTCCAGAGTAAGTGAAGACTTTGGTGTTTATTCGTGTGTGAGGGCCGGAGATAGGGGGCGCTTTTGCCATTAGGATGTATAGTTCCCAGGGGGTCTTTGCACAACAAGAACAACCTGAAGCCTTCTGTGATTAGATAGTGTTTGGTTGTTAGTGGTTAGTGTCTCAAAAAATCACCAGTTATTTTTAACTTTGCCTTTGGGCGAGAATCTCTTAGGCTGAGAATGTTAGTTAAAAAAAAAAAAAAATCTATCCACTTATTCTTTTCTTCTGCCTGCAGAGGGCAGTAACGAGGAGACATTAAAGCAAGCGTTTTCTTTCTGTGTTCTATTTTATGAAAACTGTTCTCACAGAGAATTCATGGAAGTAGGGCATGCAGGCAATAGGATAGCAAAATTTGAATAAGTGAAGAGTAAAGATAATTAAATTGCATTAGTAAGTTACACTAGAGTACATTTACTAGTTAAGATGGTCATTTTTGGCTGGAATTCTGATATAGTACATAGGGACACTTTGTTTTTTTTGAGACAAGGTCTTATATTCCAGGCTAACCTTAACCCACTATGTACCAGAGGATAACCCTGAACTCTTGATAGTATTCCACCTCCTGAGTGTTGGGATCACAGGTATGCTTTACCACTCCCAGCTTGTGTGGTGCTGGGGATAGAACCCAGGGCCCTGTGCAAGCTGGCAAATGCTTTACCAACCAAGCTATATCCCAGTCCTTGGTTTTAATTTTCGAAAGTCAGACAGTCACGTACATCCCATTTAATGCCAAGGGGAAGCAGGTTGTACAATTTACGTCCAAGATAACGGGAAAATAAAGCATCAGGTCAGCATTAGAGGAAGATTGTGATACAATGGCTTGTAGGTCTGCTTTGCCTTGTGATTACGTAAGAAATTACTTTTGGATGCCTGAGATCAGTGGTTAAGAGTACTTGCTACTCTTGGGGAGGACCCATGTTTGTTTATGAGCACCCACATGGTGGCTCACAACTACCTGTAGCTCCAATTCCAGGGAATCTAATGCCCTCCTTTGTCTTCCTTAAGCACAGTACACATTTAGTGCATGTATGTACATGGAGGCAAACACACACACACACACACACACACACACACACACACACACACACACACTTTAAAAATAAGTATTATTTTAAAAGAAGGAAGAAATTACTTTTGGGGCAAGAATGATTTTCAAACAGCTACCATAATAAAAGGGGCCGTAGGGATAATAAGTCAATTGTGTGTGAATTCTATATCCCCTATGATGGTGTAACAATTGATGGAGACATGTTTTCAGTTGCTTAGTTCATTCAGTTTGGTCATCCCACACTCTAGCATTCAAAAATAGTTCACAAGTATGAGAGGCCTAGGTACCACTTCCTGGTCCTGAAGAAGGAAAGATGTGTACAGGAAACAGTCTGCTTCCTAGTGCTCAGGGTAACCGGCGGCTTTCCAGTGATTTATCTCCAAAGTGAGCCTCTTACCTGCGGCTTTACAGAGAGCTGTGCTAATAAGAAGTGCACCTGGAAGAGGTCCCCCTGTCTTACAGGAAGTGGACGGACTCTGCCCTCCTGCTTCAAAGCCTAGAGACGTTTTCTTTATCGGTGCTTGGGAAGATGATCTGGTTATGAGAAATTGGTTCACATGAACTAAAATACATAGAATACTAGAGTAGAATCAGAATTCTAATTTATTTATGAATAAGAAGATGTAATGCAGTGACAGAGAGTGGAAAAATCTCACATAGGGCATGATTGGCACATTTTACTCTCCGAATGTGGGATATGGGAGCCTATCCTGACTGTCTCTATTAGCAATGTGGGATACAGAGCATATCCTG